>NC_092715.1:270745203-271114385 GCF_047496885.1 Scyliorhinus torazame | reverse complement strand
CACCTCTTGCATTTTGTAACTGCACCTTTTTTGGGAAGAGTGGAATTATTATCTGCTGTGTGTTTTGCATCAGATTTACACTGAATCATGTATTGCAAAATAGTTACAGCACAAACTGGCCATTCGGCCTGTAATATTACTTTATATATTACTGTTTGAACTAGCCGAGTCGATAAAATAAACAATAGCCTTTTTAAGGTGAACTAATTTAATGAGTTAATGAGTAATATAAGTAATATTCTGTGAATCCTTTGTACTTGATACTCAACTAGTAAAAGAAATAAAATCCAGTAAAGATAACTAACTGTACAATGTAATAATGAAATACATTATAACCTCTTTCTCGAGCTAATCTAGGTCTTGTCTGTTCACTCTCCTGAAGCGCGCACACTCAAAGAGCGGGAAAGTCTTTTATACCACCTGATAGTGAGACATCTAGTGTTGAAGTGACTGTACTACATTTACATACAGAGATCATGTATGTTGATATACAGAGATCACTACACGGCCCAGCTGCAGTGTGCTAGGATTTTGCATTCCTCCCACCCTGGGGTTTGTCTCACTGCCTCAGGATATCCCGCTATTCCTTTCTCCCTCAGATTTATCCAGCTGCTCTGTAAATGCATCTATGTTATTGGCATCGACTGTTCCCAATGGGAGCAGATTCGACCTTCTCATCACTCGAGTGAAGTCATTTCTCCTAAATTCCTTACCAGGTTCATTAGTGACCATCTTCTATTGGTTGTCAGCAGCTCTGGTCTCGAGTGGTCTGTGAGTGGAAATATCTTTGACGGGATTTTCCGGCGACAGCCCTGTTTTCCGGCACGGTGCACCCCAGCCGACAGCAGGATGCTCCGTTCCCGCAGCCGGCCAATGGGATTTGCCACTGTGGCCACCGCATGCCGTCAGGAGATCCGTGGGTGTGGGTTCTCTGCGGTGAAGTGGAGGAACCTGCTGACCGAGAATTCCGCTACTTATCACTTTGTACCCAATCAAACCCTTTCAGAAGCTAAAAGTCTCCTTTCTGGACAGAAGAACCTCAACCTGTTCAGTCTTTCCTGATAGTTCTGGTCTCATTCGAGTAATTTCTTTTCATATTCTCAGTGGCACAGTGGTTAACACTGCTTCCGCACAGTGTCAGGGACTCGGGTTAACACTGCTGTCTCACAGTGCCAGGGACCTGGGTTAACACTGCTGTCTCACAGTGCCAGGGACCCGGGTTAAGACTGCTGTCTCACAGAGCCAGGGACCCGGGTTAACACTGCTGTCTCACAGTGCCAGGGACCCGGGTTAACACTGCTGCCTCACAGTGCCAGGGACCCGGGTTAACACTGCTGTCTCACAGTGCCAGGGACCCGGGTTAACACTGCTGCCTCACAGTGCCAGGGACCCGGGTTAACACTGCTGTCTCACAGTGCCAGGGACCTGGGTTAACACTGCTGTCTCACAGTGCCAGGGACTCGGGTTAACACTGCTGCCTCACAGTGCCAGGGACCCGGGTTAACACTGCTGTCTCACAGTACCAGGGACCCGGGTTAACACTGCTGTCTCACAGAGCCAGGGACCCGGGTTAACACTGCTGTCTCACAGTGCCAGAGACCCGGGTTAACACTGCTGTCTCACAGTGCCAGGGACCTGGGTTAACACTGCTGTCTCACAGTGCCAGGGACTCGGGTTAACACTGCTGCCTCACAGTGCCAGGGACCCGGGTTAACACTGCTGTCTGACAGTGCCAGGGACCCGGGTTAACACTGCTGTCTCACAGTGCCAGGGACCTGGGTTAACACTGCTGTCTCACAGTGCCAGGGACTCGGGTTAACACTGCTGCCTCACAATGCCAGGGACCCGGGTTAACACTGCTGTCTCACAGTGCCAGGGACTCGGGTTAACACTGCTGCCTCACAGTGCCAGGGACTCGGGTTAACACTGCTGTCTCACAGTGCCAGGGACCCGGGTTAACACTGCTGCCTCACAGTGCCAGGGATCCAGGTTAACACTGCTGTCTCACAGTGCCAGGGATCCAGGTTAACACTGCTGTCTCACAGTGCCAGGGATCCAGGTTAACACTGCTGTCTCAGTGCCAGGGACCCGGGTTAACACTGCTGTCTCACAGTGCCAGGGACCTGGGTTAGCACTGCTGTCTCAGTGCCAGGGACCCGGGTTAACACTGCTGTCTCACAGTGCCAGGGACCCGGGTTAGCATTGCTGTCTCACAGTGCCAGGGACTCGGGTTAACACTGCTGCCTCACCGTGCCAGGGACCCGGGTTAACACTGCTGTCTCACAGTGCCAGCGACCCGGGGAAACACTGCTGTCTCACAGTGCCAGGGACCCGGGTTAACACTGCTGTCTCACAGTGACAGGGACCCGGGTTAACACTGCTGTCTCACAGTGCCAGGGACCCGGGTTAACACTGCTGTCTCAGTGCCAGGGACCCGGGTTAGCACTGCTGTCTCACAGTGCCAGGGACCCGGGTTATCACTGCTGTCTCACAGTGCCAGGGACCCGGGTTAACACTGCTGTTTCACAGTGCCAGGGACCCGGGTTAACACTGCTGTCTGTCAGTGCCAGGGCCTGGGATAACACTGCTGTCTCACAGTGCCAGGGACCCGAGTTAACACTGCTGCCTCACAGTGCCAGGGACCCGGGTTAACACTGCTGTTTCACAGTGCCAGGGACCCGGGTTAACACTGCTGTCTGTCAGTGCCAGGGCCTGGGATAACACTGCTGTCTCACAGTGCCAGGGACCCGGGTTATCACTGCTGTCTCACAGTGCCAGGGACCCGGGTTAACACTGCTGTCTCACAGTGCCAGGGACCCGGGATAACACTGCTGTCTGTCAGTGCCAGGGACCCGGGTTAACACTGCTGTCTGTCAGTGCCAGGGCCCGGGATAACACTGCTGTCTGTCAGTGCCAGGGACCCGGGTTAACACTGCTGTCTGTCAGTGCCAGGGCCCGGGATAACACTGCTGTCTCACAGTGCCAGGGACCCGGGTTAACACTGCTGTCTGTCAGTGCCAGGGCCCGGGATAACACTGCTGTCTGTCAGTGCCAGGGCCCGGGATAACACTGCTGTCTCACAGTGCCAGGGCCTGGGATAACACTGCTGCCTCACAGTGCCAGGGACCCGGGTTAACACTGCTGTCCAACAATGCCAGGGACCCGAGTTCAGTTTTGGCTTTGATTGACTGTCTGTGCGGAGTCTGCACGTTCTCCCCGTGCCTCCGTGGGTTTCCTCCAGTTTCCTCCCACAGCCCAGAGATGTGCAGGCTAGGTGGATTAGCTGTGCTAAATTGCCCCTTTGTGTCCAAAGTTTGGATGGGGTTATGCGGTAGGGCAGGGGTGCTGGCCTATATTCAGTATAGACTCTATGTGCTGAATGGCCTTCTACGTTGTAGGGATGCTTTGATTCTCCAGTTCCTCTCTATCCTTTTTATAAAATGGGGACCAGAATTATGGACAGAGTTCTGTCCAATCGAGGTTCAATGCGAGACCCCAGCGCTATATTTGGTATGAATAAAAAATAAACTCCGAACATCCAATGATTTCAAATCCCTTGCTAAACCAGAGAAAGTGAATATCTCCCTTCCATTCTACTTCCTGCCCATAAAATTTATTAAAGCAATTTAAAACCAGTTTTCAAAATGAGAACTGTTATCTGAAGAGAGTTTTACTTCATGAATATTTTAGATAGTTCATAATGTTTTTTCTCCGCTTAGTAGCTCCCAGGACGTTGGCCCTGATTTTGGCCTTTGGTGTGTGTCTGGTGGACGACAAGTGTTGTTCGACCTGAGGCACAAACAAACCAGATGCGGAAGCCCGATTTGAACTTCACTGGAGATCACCCACATCAATCCCACGCTGATAAGACACCTGGGCAAAGTGGAGCTCCAAACTGGGGTCGTTAACTCCGGAAATACTTCCTCGTCAATATGCTTCTTGTTCTGCAACAAAATTATTGTGTGTAGCTCAGAAATTGGTTCATGTATTTATGCCACCTTCTATTGGCAGTACAAATACAACCCTTTGTAAAATAGAGTCATTCACCAATATTGAGTCAACAATTCATGTTGGGTCCAATAAAAAGTTAGGTGGGGTTACTGGGTTCTGGTGATAGGGTGGAGGTACGCGGCTTAATTCGGGTGCACTTTCCAGGGGCCGGTGCAGACTTGAGGGGCCGAATGGCCTCCTGCACTGTAAATTCTATGATACAAGTGAGTTCAGCCCACTCAGCAGAACTGGGGAATAATTTGAATATGACACAAATGCATCATAGAATCCTACAGCGTGGAAGGTCATTCGTCCCGTGACGCCTATTGTCCAATTAGTCACTCTCCCTGCTCTGTTCCCAAAGTCCTGCAAGTTGTCCTTTCCTAATGTTTGTCCGATTGTCTTTCCAAGGTTACTATTGATTCTTTTTCACCATGTTTTCAGGCTGTCTATTCCAGATCATAACTCGCTTGTGTGCGGAATCTTCCTCGTAGAATCACACAACTGTTACACACCGAATGAAGCCATTCAGCCCATTATGTCTGCACCAGCTCTGAATTAATTGTTCACCTAATGTCCCTCCCCCACCTTCTCCCGGTAACCCTGCACATTCTTCCTTTCTAAACAATAATCCAATTTGCTCTCCCAAGCCTCGATTGAACTTGCCTCCACCACACTCTCAGACAGCGCGTTCCAGATCCTAACCATTCGCTGTGTGAGCCGGTCTCCACCACACCCTCAGGCAATACTTTCCGGATCCTAACCACTCGTTGGTGAACCTGCCTCCACCACACTCTCAGACAATGCGTTCCAGATCCTAACCACTCGCTGTGTGAACCTGCCTCCACCACACTCTCAGGCAGAACATTCCAGATCCCTACCACTCGCTGTGTGAATCTGTCTCCACCACACTCGCAAACAGTGTTCCAGATCCTAACCATTCTCTTTGAGAGTTTTTCCTCAATTCTCCATTGCTTCTTTTACTTTGATTGATTGATATTTATTGTCACATGTACCGAAGTACAGTGAAAAGTATTTTTCTGCGTCCAAGGAACGTACACTGTACATGCCCAGTAGACAAAAGAATAATCGACAGAGTACATTGACAGTGGTGCATTAACAAATAGTGATTGGTTACAGTGTGGAACAAGGGCCAAACAAGAGCAGCATAGGGCATCGTGAATAATGTTCTTACGGGAACAGATGAGTCCGAGGGGGAGTCGTTGAGGAGTGTTGTAGCTGTGGGGAAGAAGCTGTTCCTATGTCTGGATGTGCGGGTCTTCAGACTTCTGTACCTTCTGCCTGATGGAAGAGTCTGGAAGAAGGCAATGCCTGGGTGGGAGGGGTCTCTGACAATGCTGTCTGCCTTTCTGAGGCAGCGGGAGGTGTAGACAGAATCAATGGAAGGACCCTTAAATGTGTGTCCTCTTGTTTGCAATCCTTCCACCTGTGGCAATCGCTTTTCCCCATCTGCTCTGTCCAGACCCCTCATGATTTTGAACATCTTTATTAACTCTCCTCCAATGCTTGTACCAATCACCTTAAATCTGTGTCATCTGGTTCCTGACACTCCTACCTCCTGGATATGGTTTCTCTCTATTTAATCCATCAAACCTTTCATGATTTTAAACACTTTGATGTTAGATGTCCCCTGAGCCTTCTCCCCTTGGGAGAGCTGTGCCAGTGTCTGTCGCTCCACAGTGCGTGCTGTCCCTTTTCCCACGGGTGTACGATTTCTGCTCCGTTTTACTCCAGTGTTTGAGAATTTGCCTACCCTTTCACATGTAAATCTTGCAGAAGTCCGAAATGATCTTCATTCCAACCAGTGCTTCAAAACTCTATTGCGTCGCTTTTAACAAAAATAAATCCCAGTGCATCTTGGTGTGCAGTGTAGATCCTGTGAAATGCCATTTGCTTTCCTGCTCTAATGATTTTTTAAAAATCCCTCCACATCTGGGGCTGGTTTAGCACAGTGGGCTAAACAGCTGGCTTGTAATGCAGAACAAGGCCAACAGCGTGGGTTCAATTCTTGTACCGGCCTTCCCGAACAGGCGCTGGAATGTGGCGACGAGGGGCTTTTCACAGTAACTTCATTTGAAGCCTACTTGTGACAATCAGTGATTATTATTATCTTAGAGTCAGTGCAAAAAAAGATTACTCATGAATATTAGCCTCACAACACCAGGTTAAAGTCTAACAGGTTTATTTGGAATCGCTAGCTTCCAGAGTGTAGCTCCTTCATCAGGTGACTCACTGCTGCTGTAAGACTTCTTACTGTGCCCACCCCAGTCCAACGCCGGTATCTCCACATGGATATTAACAACAATGCAGTATAGAGCCCAGTGACTCTCACGCTTAGAGTTGAATTCACAACAGAAACTTTCCATAGCCCAACTCTCATACATGGGATTGAGTCAGGTCAAATTCCTTCTGACCAGTTTAATTGTCACTGTCACTGTTCAGAGGGGTTTACAAAAAAGCACCACCTCTACTAAAACTTGAAACAAGGGCTTCGAGAAAGAATTTTAATTTCTGGGCAGCGTCCAGTTCCAGGTGTGCCGAGAGGAACCATGTTTAGCAGGAGTCTCTGCTTAAGGAAGGTGGACAAACGCAATGGGTTTGGGGGGGGGGGGGGGGGGGGAGGAACTGCAAAATGGTTCCTGTTGACTCCTGTATCAGAGATTGTGTGAAATTAGTGGATAATGTGATAAAATTGGTGATGGTGCAGAGTGCCTGACATGTTAGCTTGTTATTATAATGAAGAATGACAGACAGATCTGTTGACAATGTTGTTGAGGGTCAGCCCTTTATTCTGGAGATAACGCGATGGCCCGCCCAGTTGGTGCTGAATTTCGAGAAACGGGTGATATTCATTTTTTGGGGGGGATCTCGAATGAGGAAAGCATTGTGCTCTGGGATTAGCATCCAAGTTCTTGCATCAGTCTATTGCAGCAGAATCACAGAATCTGTTCGTGCAGAAGGGGGCCATTCTGCCCATTTTGGTCTGTGCTGGCTCCTTGGTATTTTGCCCGTTCCTGCAGTCCTGCAAATTTCTTCTGTCAAGTATTTATCCAATTGCTCTTTTGGAATTTACAATTGAATCTGTTTCCATAATCCTTCCGGGTTTAGTGTATTCCAGATTTTAGCAACTTGCTGCATAAGAGATACATTTGACTTCATGTCATTGAGCTGGTCTGATGTTTTGTCTAATGAAACCCAAATATATGTCGTAGTCAATCACTATTGGTGCAGCAAAAATAAAAAGATGATTTTGCAGCTGTAATGTGAAGGAACACGAACTGGGTGGACTGAAGGCATTGTCAATATGTCCGCATTTTTCAGAACGGGGACTCGGCACACCTGTTTCTGAGGCTGTTTACCCCCTCAGCAGGAGACTGCCAGATAAACATTGCCCTCCGACTCTCGGTCGCTATGAAGCTTCAGAGCATTGCGGATTGTTAAATGTTGCTGCATCCATCCCTGATATTTAGGGTCATCAATTGTAGCTAGAAATACAGACTTTGCGCCGTGGTCACGGTTAGGAAATTACACCCAAAATGAAATTGCGATGGTGAAGTCGAGTTTATGCAGCAATCTATTTGCACAATTGTAAAGTAAAATCTCCAAGAACCAGATCAACTGGGCACCCCCAGAATTAGCAACTTCCATTAAAAAGTATTCCGTGATGTATTTAAGAGGGATCAACTGGTGCAGGTTTATTAATACAACCAAAAATGGCTAATCAGCAAAATGAACATTTGAAATCAGGGTGTCGTGTCCTCCATCCTATGAATAACCTGATTTTAAAATGCCTTTTAAAAACAAACTACTGAACCATTTCATACTTTCACTGGTTGAACACCCATCAGTTTCTTAATAAATTTAAATAGTTTTTGATCTGAAACCAGATTTAGAAAACCTGCCTGCACCCGGTGTCTGTGCGCACTTTGAAGAGCGGATTCTTGCAATCCTGACCTGGGGCTCTGGGAGGGGTTTGATTGAGATGAATTGAATCTTGAACCAATGTACGCAGAAAACACAAGTTTAATTGGTTTTGGTGTAACTCACCTACACTTTAAATCCCTGATTGATTCACCAGAGTTTTTCCTGCTAACCAGTGGAATCTGCACCTAGTGGAGGAGCATTATTCACCTGGGTGACGTCGATCAGTGATGAAGCAAAGGATTGAAATGAGTGATGGATTGAATTGTGAAAGAGAATAAGTTGGACTGTATTTTGGGAAAGCTGGGAGTGCTCTGGGGTATTCCAGTTGGCAGCGTTGCCCTGCCTTACCCACACCAATAAAGCTGTGGCTCTACTGCACTATCTGCTTGAAAGTTTATTGTGACCCTGTATGTCTTGCTCCCACCTGCCCTGGAAGAACGCTGCACAAACGTATACCTGTGCGTCCGGGCCCAGCGTGACTGTAGTCCTGGGCATGCGGCCTGGTGTGACTGTGTTCCTAATATTGATAATAATCGTTATTAGTATCACAAGTAGGCTTACATTAACACTGCAATGAAGTTACTGTGAAAAGCCCCTAGTCGCCACACTCCGGCACCTGTTCGGGTACACTGAGGGAGAATTCAGAATGTCCAAATTACCTAACAGTACGTCTTTTGGGACTTGTGGGAGGGAACCGGAGCATCCGGAGGAAACCCACGCAGACACTGGGAGAACGTGCAGACTCCGCACAGACAGTGACCCAAGCCGGGAATCGAACCTGGGACCCTGGAGCGGTGAAGCAACTGTGCTAACCACTATGCTACCATGGTGTTCCTGTGCATATGGGCCTGGTGTGATTGTGTGTCTGTGCATTGGAGGCTGTGGGACTTAATTGCAACTTCTTTCAACCAGCACAGGGATGATGGGGTGATTGGCCTCCTTTCGTGCAGTGGTTCTATGTGTGTAGATTATGCTACAATGTTAGACCCCATACAGAGTGTTGCATTCAGTCTGGGCACCGCACCTCCGGAAGGGTATATTGACCTTGGGATGGGCACAGTGAATATTCACCAGAATAATACAAGGGCTAAAAGGACAAATTATAAGGACCGGTTACGTCGACAAAGCTTGTAGTCCCCTTAAGGATGATTAAATTCTGATGATTAAGGGTTTCAATTGGTTAGCTAGTGGAAAAACTATTTCCTCTGGTGGAAGGAGGAGCCCAGAATAAGGAGGGGGAGCCTTCAGATTAGAGCAAGGACATTCTGGGGTGATGCCAGAAAACACTCTTTCGCACTGAGCTATCTGGAATGTTCTTCTCCAGAACACTGGAGCTCTGTTGAAAATGTCCAAAGTGAGATTCATGGATTTTTGCTGGGTAAGGACCGTGAGAGGTATGGAATCCAAGCAAGGAGGTGGAGTTTAAAACACAGAATAATCAGGGTCTAATTGAATGGTGGAACAAGCTGGAGCAGCTCAATGTCCTCCTGCTGTTCCTACGTACAGAGCTTGGCTCCACACTTAGTAACCTTTGAATATTTAGCGAGGGGGAGGCGGGAGCCGGAAGGTGCTGCGGCAAGAGGGAGGAGAGAAACAACTTCAAACGTGTGCTTCGATTTATATTGTGTCCGGGAGAACCTGAAATCCTTTTCAAACACAACTTGACACTGAGTGGAATTCTGCTCTGTGTAGAGTGTTTCCCGACTGGATTGAGACACGGACTCAAACTGAGTGGTGGTCTTCTCGGGGGGCGGGGGGGGGGGGGGTCGCTCCGGGTCGCTCCACTCTGGACTGGGCTCCTGTAGTGGCTGAATGGACCAATCCAGGAGCTGCAGACTCTGGTGATTGATGAGGCTGGTGAGTGGACACCAGCGCTCTTTCCGCTGTTTCTGCTTGGCCTCCACATGCTCCACCTTGTGACGCTCGGGATGATACTGGGGATTTTGGCCTGAGAGAGGAATCTGACGTCAGTACGCCTATCCTGCCAGTGGGTTTGCAGGATGTTGTGGAGGCAACGTTGGTGATATATCTCCAGGGATTTGAGGTGTCGGCTGTATCTGTCCATGTTTCTGAAGCATACGGGAGGGCGGGGAGCATGGCTACTCTGTAGACACTGAGCTTGGTGCTGGATTTGCAGTCTCTGTCTTCAAAGACACTGTCCCTCAGGCGACCGAAGACTGCACTGGAGTCGATGTTGGATTTTGTCGTCAATGTCTGCTTGCATTGAGAGGAGGCTCCTGAGGCCTGGGAAATGATCCATGTTGACCAGGGGCTCACCATAGACATTGATGATCGGGGGGGGGGGGGGGAGGCAGTTTTGTGTGGCAGGAAAGGGCTGATAGAGAATCTTTGTTTTCCGAGTATTTAGCCTGAGGTCCGTCTCCCGTTGGCCTCGGTAAATGTGTTGATGATGGTTGGTAGCTCAGCCTCTGAATGTGTGCACACACGGGCGTCATCTGCGTACTGCAGCTCGATGACGAGGTTGGGACGGTCTTGGTTCTGGTCTGGAGGCGTCGGAGGTTGAACAGTTTCCTGCGTGTCCGGTAGGTTAGCTTCAGGCTGATGGGGTGCTGTGAGGAAGATTGAGAAGATGCGATGACGCAGCCTGTTTGACCCCAGTTTGTGCACACATTGGGTTTGTGGTGGTTCTGTTGGTGAGGATCACGGCCTGCATGTCATCATGGAGCAGGCGGAGGACGGTGACGAATTTCTGTGGGCAGCCGAATTTGAGGAGGATGCTCCACAATCCCTCACGATTGACAAGAGTCGAAGGCCTTTGTGAGATCGAAGAAGGCCATGTACAGAGGTTGATGCTGCTCCCTGCACTGTTCCTGGGTTTGTCGCACACTTCTTTGTGGGGGCCCCATGTCGCACCCTGCCCCTCGGTGACGTGGTACCCTGCCCCGAATGGTTGCCCCGCTGGTCGCTGCACCCGATTCACCGAGACGGCAGCACTTGCTGGGCCCTCTTTGCCCCCTCCAGACTGCTGCTCTTCCCCTCTCTGCTCTCGCTCATGTGGATGGTCCTAGAGCCTCGACCCTCGATGACCATGTGTGCGCCTGGCTGGGTGCCTGCTGGCTATCTGACCTGGTGGCCTCTGGTTCTTTTTGGTTGGTTGCCCGGCTGCCCTCAGCCCCGGCCTTGTGGCCAAGACTCTCCCTGCTGCTCTCCTCAACGGCCGTTTGCTGACGTCTCCACCTGGAGGCTTTGCAGGATCGCATCCAGATGGTAGGTCAGCGACCTCCCGTTCGCCTCCGGCTCCCACCGGACTGAGCTGCCAGCTGCCTGGCACCTTTACTCAAGGAAAATTCACACCAATCAGGAGATCCGTGTCGGAACTGCTCCAATACTCTATAACCTCTAACGTCTGACAAACTGTTATCCCGCTCGAACCGTGAGTCCACAATCTGAACCCGATGAGTCATCACACACAAGAGGCCCTTCGGCCATCGTGTGCGCACCGGCCATCAAGCGCCGATCTATTCTAACCCCATTTTCCAGCACTTGATCTAGATCCTTGTCTGCTGTGGTGTTTCAGTAACTCACCTAAATGCTTCTTAAATGTTGAGGGTTCCCGCCTCTCCCACCCTTTCCGGCAGCGAGTTCCAGACTCCCACCACCCTCTGGGGGGAAAATGTTTTTCTTACATCTCCAAAATACCTCCTGCCCATGAACGTAAATCTCTGCCCCCTTGGTTATTGACCCCTTCACTAAGGGGAAAAGTTCCCTCCTATCTACCTGCCTGTGACCCTCCATAATTCAAGAATTTAACACACTCCAATCAGGTCCCCCCTCAGCCTTCTCTGCTCCAGGGGAAACAACCCCAGCCTGGCCAGCCTCTCTCCAGCTGAAACGCTCTGGCCCAGGCAACATCCTGGTGAATCTCCTCTGCACCCTCCCCAGTGCAATCACATCCTTATAATGTGGTGACCTAAACTGTGGCCTAACCAGCGTTTATACAGCTCCATCATAACCTCCCTGCTCCTATATTCTATACCTCAGCAAATATCCCATATGCCTTTTTAACCACCTATCTACCTGTCTGCAGCCTCCAAGGATCTTTGGACATTCACCCCAAGATCCCTCGGATCCTCTCTGCTTCCTCGGGTCCTACCACTTATAGTTTATTCCCTTGTCTTGTTGGTCCTGTCCAAATGCATCACCTCGCACTTTTCAGGGTTTAATTCCATTTACCATCTTGTTCTGCCTATCTACCCATCCGGTCTATATCATCCTGAAATCTGGCAAATAGGGTTAAGGAAAATCCCAAGGCTTTTTACACGTACATAAAAAGCAAGAGGGTAGCCAGGGAAAGGGTTGGCCCACTGAAGGATAGGCAAGGGAATCTATGTGTGGAGCCAGAGGAAATGGGCGAGGTACTAAATGAATACTTTGCATCAGTATTCACCAAAGAGAAGGAATTGGTAGATGTTGAGCCTGGAGAAGGGTGTGTAGATAGCCTGGGTCACATTGTGATCCAAAAAGACGAGGCGTTGGGTGTCTTAAAAAATATTAAGGTAGATAAGTCCCCAGGGCCTGATGGGATCTACCCCAGAATACTGAAGGAGGCTGGAGAGGAAATTGCTGAGGCCTTGACAGAAATCTTTGGATCCTCACTGTCTTCAGGGGATGTCCCGGAGGACTGGCGAATAGCCAATGTTGTTCCTCTGTTTAAGAAGGGTTGCAAGGATAATCCAGGGAACTACAGGCCGGTGAGCCTTACTTCAGTGGTAGGGAAATTACTGGAGAGAGTTCTTCGAGACAGGATCTACTCCCATTTGGAAGCAAATGGACGTATTAGTGAGAGGCAGCATGGTTTTGTGAAGGGGAGGTCGTGTCTCACTAACTTGATAGAGTTTTTCGAGGAGGTCACTAAGATGATTGATGCAGGTAGGGCAGTGGATGTTGTCTATATGGACTTCAGTAAGGCCTTTGACAGGTCCCTCATGGTAGACTAGTACAAAAGGTGAAGTCACACGGATCAGGGGTGAGCTGGCAAGGTGGATACAGAACTGGCTAGGTCATAGAAGGCAGAGAGTAGCAATGGAAGGATGCTTTTCTAATTGGAGGGCTGTGACCAGTGGTGTTCCACAGGGGTCAGTGCTGGGACCTTTGCTGTTTGTAGTATATATAAATGATTTGGAGGAAAATTTAACTGGTCTGATTAGTAAGTTTGCAGACGACACAAAGGTTGGTGGGATTGCAGATAGCGATGAGGACTGTCAGAGGACACAGCAGGATTTAGATTGTTTGGAGACTTGGGCGGAGAGATGGCAGATGGAGTTTAATCCGGACAAATGTGAGGTAATGCATTTTGGAAGGTCTAATGCAGGTAGGGAATATACAGTGAATGGTAGAACCCTCAAGAGTATTGAAAGTCAAAGAGATCTAGGAGTACAGGTCCACAGGTCACTGAAAGGGGCAACACAGGTGGAGAAGGTAGTCAAGAAGGCATATGGCATGCTTGCCTTCATTGGCCGGGGCATTGAGTATAAGAATTGGCAAGTCATGTTGCAGCTGTATAGAACCTTAGTTAGGCCACACATGGAGTATAGTGTTCAATTCTGGTCGCCACACTACCAGAAGGATGTGGAGGCTTTAGGGTGCAGAAGAGATTTACCAGAATGTTGCCTGGTATGGAGGGCATTAGCTATGAGGAGCGGTTGAATAAACTCGGTTTGTTCTCACTGGAACGAAGGAGGTTGAGGGGCGACCTGATAGAGGTCTACAAAATTATGAGGGGCATAGACAGAGTGGATAGTCAGAGACTTTTTCCCAGGGTAGAGGGGCCAATTACTAGGGGGCATAGGTTTAAGGTGTGAGGGGCAAGGTTTAGAGTAGATGTACCAGGCAAGTTTTTTATGCAGAGGGTAGTGGGTGCCTGGAACTCGCTACCGGAGGAGGTGGTGGAAGCAGGGACGATAGTGACATTTAAGGGGCATCGTGACAAATACGTGAATAGGATGGGAATAGAGGGATACGGACCCAGGAAGTGTAGAAGATTGTAGTTTAGTCGGGCAGCGTGGTCGGCACGGGCTTGGAGGGCCGAAGGGCCTGTTCCTGTGCTGTACATTTCTTTGTTCTTTGTTCTTTGAAGTCTTTCCTGCTCACTATTTACAACGCCACCAACTTTTGTGCCATCTGCAAACTTACTGATCGTACCTCCTACATTCACATCCAGATCATTAACATACGCTGCAAACAGCAAGGGACCCAGCACCGATCCCTGTGGAACACCACTGGACACAGAATTCCTTATTTGGAGGTACCAGAACGAAGTTGCCCCCACCCCAGCTCAAACTTCACCGTCAATTCCTCCAAGCTGTCAAACCATCCCTCTACAGGCAGATGCCTGAACCTCTCCAGCCCGTTCCCTTCCCACAGCCCGAACTTGACAGCTCAAGTGAATGATTGACACCGATATGGAAAGCCTCGACACGGCTCCAAGCTTAAACTGCTGCCTGAATTGTCCCCGTATCATAGAACATAGAACATTACAGCGCAGTACAGGCCCTTCGGCCCTCGATGTTGCGCCGACCTGTGAAACCACTCTCAAGCCCATCTACACTATTCCCTTATCGTCCATATGTCTATCCAATGACCATTTGAATGCCCTTAGTGTTGGCGAGTCCACTACTGTTGCAGGCAGGGCATTCCACGCCCTTACTACTCTCTGAGTAAAGAACCTACCTCTGACATCTGTCTTATATCTATCTCCCCTCAATTTAAAGCTATGTCCCCTTGTGCTAGACATCACCATCCGAGGAAAAAGGCTCTCACTGTCCACCCTATCCAATGCTCTGATCATCTTGTATGCCTCAATTAAGTCACCTCTTAACCTTCTTCTCTCCAACAAAAACAGCCTCAAGTCCCTCAGCCTTTCCTCATAAGATCTTCCCTCCATACCAGGCAACATTCTGGTAAATCTCTTCTGCACCCTTTCCAATGCTTCCACATCCTTCCTATAATGCGGCGACCAGAATTGCTCGCAATACTCCAAAGTACCCTCAAAGTAGCTCCACCCACCGGGCTCGAGGAGTAATTAGCTGGAGAAAATGGAAGTGAGCCGTCACCAACACACCCAGGCTAAACCCCCCACAAGACCTGGCCTCTATCTGGGCCACCCAGAACCTTCTCCACGTTGGCCGTCCAATAATAAAGCAAATTCAGCAGTGCCCCCCCCACCCCGACTGCCTATCCCTTTGCTGAACCACTCTACGAATCCTCAGAGCCTTCCCTACCCATACAAAAGATGAAATCGACCTATTGACCCTCCCAAAAAAAGCCTTGGGGAGCAAAATTGGAAGACATTGAAATAAAAGCAAAAACCTAGGAAGAATATTAATTTTGATAGCCTGGACTCTGGCTGTCATGGACAGAGGAGCGTTATCCCATTTGTTGCAGGTCGGACTTAACCTTCTCCACCAGACTTGTGGAATTCAATTTCTGCATCTGGGCCCAATCATGGCCACCCAGATTCCCAAATACCTGAAACTGGAGCCGGCGAAGCAAAAAGGCAACACTCCCAAGTTGGCCCCTCCCCGGGGGCTTTACTGGAAAATACTCGCTCTTTTCCAGATTTAATTTGCAGCCCAGAAATGAATCAAAGTTCCTTAGTAGCTCCATTATCTCAGCCATAGTGGGGACTGGGTCTGTGACCTAAAGCAGCAGATCATCAGCACATAGGGACACCCTATGTTCCACCCCTCCCCTCATTATCCCCTTCCACTTACCCAAAGCCCTCAATGCTATGGCTAAGGGTGCAATCGCTAATGCAATTGGACACCCCTGTCTTGTTCTCCTGTTCAAGTGAAAGTACCCTGGACTCGAGGCATTAGTGCGAATCCCAGCCACGGGAGCTCCTTGTAACGTCCTTAGCCACAATCAATTTTGGCTCAAGGCCACGACTCTCCAGGACTTCAAACAGGTATGTCCACGGCACCCTGTCAGGTGCCTTCTCGGCATGCAAAGGCACTCTCCTCCCGGGACAGAGAATCATTGAACATATCTACCAACAATGGAACCAACTGATCTGCAAACTTCTCAGCAAACTTCTCATAGAATTCGACTGGAAATCCATCCGTTCCAGGTGCTTTATCTGTTATATATCAGTCAGAATCTCCTCAGGATATAACAGGCTCTCCAACTTTTCCCATCTCTCCTCTCCCACCAGCGGAAACCCAATCCCCCTCAGAAAGTTACCAAGTCCGCCCCCCACCCCCACCCCACCCTTGATCGCCGCCTTCCCCACAGACAACACATCAAACTGTGTCTGCAACATTTTCCTGTTCGCCAGGGCTCCGGGGCAGAGTCGCACAAATACCTGCCACTCACCCCCAAGATTTCATCGACCAACCTCTACCGTTCCGCCCTTTCCTCCCTCTCCATATTCACCTTGTGCGATATCATCTCTCTAAATACCACCTTCAAGGTCTCCAAAAGTGTAGCGGGTTAGACCGAATCAGAATTAATTCCACATATTCACCAATAGCCTCAGACGTGCGCTCACAAGACCCCAAATCTGCCAATAATCTTACCCCAAAACCCACGACGGGTGCTGAACGGGGCCCGATTCGAGAACCAAATCTACAATTCCAATCCAGAATGGAGGCCAACAATCTCCCAATAAATGCTGTATTGTCCCAATTCGGGGCATATCCGTTACCACCATCCTGCCTGCCAAGGACCCTGGACCCATCACGTACCGACCATGTGTGTCCACCACCAACTTGCTTGCTGAAAAACAAACCCATTTTAATGATTTTAAATTCCCCCCTCCCCTGAGCTCTACCGTCGGAGTCCGACTGAAAGACCTGACTCACCCACCCCTTCCGCAGACTGGTCTTATCCCTCACCCGCAGAGGAGTCTCTGCAAAAACATCACATCAGCCGTCAGATTCTTTGTGAGAGATAGCTCTCGACCTTTTTATTGGGCTCCCCAATTCCCCCTACGTTCCAGGTGACCATCCGGATCGGGGGGTTTCCCAACTGTCCCTAAGCTGGAGTCAGCCATTTTCACCGTAATGGATCATCAAGCGCCTGCCCAATAGATTAGGCCCAAGGCCCACCCAAGATGGCCGCCAAACCAATCCAACCAAGAAAATCCCAGAGTCACTTTCAGAAAACTAACCCTCTGCCTTCCTCCCCTGAACCAAACCCCACCTAAACATCCATATTGATCGCATTCTAGGGACCAGCACCCCCTCCTAACCAACCCCATCCCCCAACCATACAAAAATGTTTGGCTCATTGGACCAGTAAAACCATCTTATCCAACATCTGGGAAAAATATGCGGTTGGATTCAGGCCCTCCACGTCCTCGACACCAGTGACCCTGAGGTTTGGTGTCCTTGACTGGATTAGGGGCAGGTTAGATGGGGATAGGGTGGGTGAGTGGGCCTAGGTAAGGTGCTCTTTCAGAGGTTTGTGCAGATTCAATGGCCTCCTTCTGCACTGTAGGGATTCTATGATTCTCCAGGTCATCCACCTTCGCTATCAGATTCTTGTTCTTTACCACCACCACCACCGAGATCTCGGCCTCCAACGAGGCGATATGGCCACTGTGTCTCCACAAAGCCTCCTCCACCCCTTGCAACACCTCACCATCTCCAACTTTGAAAGCCAGCAGAGGATCTGACAGTTTAAAGCCTGAAGACGGAGGCATCGTGATGGACAGGTGGGGAAAATTAAAAGCAAAGTTTTTCCATCCTACGTTTCCAGGGGGTGATCGAACTGTTGGACATCTCCCCTGGTACCTCCTTGCACGGTTCAGTGTCAAGTTTTGTTTGATAATGTGACGGTGAATCACATTGGGATGTTTTACTGCATTTAAGACACGATTGAAATAAAAATGAAAATCGCTTATTTAAGTAGACTGCAAATGTAGTGAGTGTGAAAAGCCCCTAGTCACCACATTCCGGCGCCTGTTCGGGGAGACTGGTACAGGAATTGAACCCGCGCTGCTGGCCTGCCTTGGTCTGCTTTAAAAGCCAGCGATTTAGCCCTGTGCTAAACAATAGAAACACAAAGTGCTCAGCAGGTCGGTCAGCATCTGTGGAGCGAAGAAGGGAGTTGACCTTCCAGGTTGATGGTGGCCACTCATCAGAACACAATGTTGTAAAACCGGGCCCATTGTGGCATCTGCTGCTGCACATTTCGGAGATTTCAAACATGTAATTACAACCATACGTACAATGATTTTTCCACATATACTAGATTAACCTAAGACCAGGCAGTGGATTACCATCCATTTCCTGCCTGGTGTGATGTGTGCTGCTGAAGTCCGTTTCACTGAAGGATTTATTTTGGCCAGTTCGGGAATGCGCTGGGAAAGTGAGCTCTGAATTGAAGGAGGGTAAAGACGAGGAGGTTTTAGACTGGTTCTGAAGAAGTGTATGTTGCCCCAGCAACTTGGGACACGCTGAGTGAACTATAACAAACACTATTGTGTATTACAGCTCTCGCGAAGAGATTCTGCTGCTTGCTTTGTGATTCCTATTCAAAGTAAGTAACTGATAATGGGACAATGAGGTTCCTCTCTGCTCAACATCCTCCCAGTCCATTTTCCCTTATTGTGTCAGTGAAAGATATTCAGAACGTCAGTTTTCAAGCAGTTCTGCTCCTAATTGTCTGAGGAACATTTTCAATCTTGATGTGGCTTCCATGCCGACTGATCTTTCTGCAGCAAGTTCATAGTGGGGCCAATAATCAGTTGCCTCGTGTCTGAGTGTCTGCACAGTGCTGTGTTCATCGTTACGGGAGCCAGAACTCATTCTAGGTTTGCTCTTCTGAATACTACAGATTGGTGTCAAGTGGCAGAGTTTCTTGGCCGTTTCTTGTTGGACAATCCATTAGGTTTCGGGATGATTTGCTTCTACTCTGGTTTGATGGGTTTTGAGATGGCTGAAGAATGCAATGTGCCACCTTCAGACTCTGCCACGTGTGATACAGGCGATACTGTAAATGTTGGGCATGTGGGTTGTTAGGTTTGTGCCCTCCCTCCTGACACCTTGACTTCAACTTTGCAAACCCCTGACAGAGTCCCTCATTGTGTTCGCTGCCTTCCCGAATGAACCTTTGACAGGTAACATCAGCAGGGTTCGTAACAGAATGTCTCAAAACCCCAAAGGATAACTTGAAACACTGGTTCTCAGTGGTGTGATTGTTTGGAATGACGTGAGGAACAATGTACAACCCAGTGAGGAACCAGACCAGCTAATTTATTAAAGTAAAAGAAAAAAAACACAACAAAAGACTAATATTCACTCTGACACCGAAGTTACTGGACAAATCACAGCTCATTATTTAGCTAGCTGTCTGTTGGTCTTGTTACATTTCTGTTATTTTATTTTTATTTTCAAAGAAACGTACAGCACAGGATCAGACCCTTCAGTCGTTCAAGCCTGTGTCCATCATGATGCCCTAAAATGTTCTCTGTTAATCTTGTTCATTTCCCACATTCGTGGCACCTTCACCATATGGTTGCTCACAAGCCAGAGCATCCCGTGCGTCGGTGGGTATGTTTGATCTTTTCCTGGGCACTTTGAGGACATCCCTACAGCATTTCCGCAGTCTTCATTGCGGGAGTTCAGAGTAGCGAAGTTGCTTCAAGACTCTCTGGTATCAGGAGTCTGAGCAACATGTCCCACCAGTGCAGCTGGATGTGTAATCACCTGTTTGAGTGCCCTCCTCGCTTTGCTTCCCTTGGCCAGTCACTATGCAGGTTCAGGGAACAATGGGGATAAAATAAACTGGCTGCATCTGTTGGGTATGGGATTTGAAACAACCACAAAATGTTGTAAAACCGGGCCCATTGTGGCATCTGGTGCTGCACATTTCGGAGATATCAAGCATGTAATTACAACCACATGTACAAATGATTTTTCCACATATACTAGATTAACATGTATACAAGACAAGGCGGTGGATTACCATCCATTTCCTGCCTGCTGTAATGTGCGCTGGTGAAGTTAATTTCTTTCAGGATTTTATTTTGGGATGGTTTGGGAAAGCGCTGGGAAGAGAGCCTGAGTTCAAGGAGGGTGAAGAGGATTTTGATTGGTTGGTGGCGAAGCTTCAATGCTGCCGCTCAGCTGAACTGATTAAATTTATGAGTATCCAATTCATTTTTTCCAATTAAGGGGGAATTTAGCGTGGCCAATCCACCCACCCTGCACATCTTTTGGGTTGTGGGGGCGAAAAGCCACGCAAACTGGGGGAGAATGTGCAAACTCCACACGGACAGTGACCCAGAGCCGGGATCGAACCTGGGACATCGGCGCCGTGAGGCAACCGTGCTGCCTGAACTGACGAGAATGCTTGCTAAGAGCTACGGCCATCGCCCTGCATGGGCTGGAGAAGCCAGTGTGCCCCCATTTCCAACTCCAGTCTCAAATGGCCAAGTCCTATTCGCTGTTCAGATGTGATGTCATGGTGGTGTTACTGCTCACTTTGGGACACCAGTTGCTGTGACAACATGCACTATTACATCATGCACTATTACATGTGTGTTGTAGTCTGGAACTATGGATAGTGAAGGCAGACTCTTCAATTTATACTCCATCACATTGCTGACCAGGAATCTCTCCCACCCTTACCGCCTGCCCTTGGCGAGTATTGGAAAGATCTAATCAACAATATAATGAATGTGCCTTCCTCGGCCATCAAAACTTCCATCCTTACTTGTTCTGGCCTACATGTGACTCCAGGCCCACAGCAATGGGGTTGACTCTTAAATGCTCCCTGAAATGGCCCAGCAAACCGCGATAAAGTTCAATTTAAAGGGAACAAAACCAGACGGACCACCCGGCATTGACCCAGGCACCGGGAACGACAAACCCAAGTCCTGTCGACCCTGCAAAGTCCTCCTTATTCTGGGGGCTTGTGCCACAGTTGGGAGAGTTATCTCACAGATTGGTTAGACTGGATAAAGTGGACTTGGAGAGGATGTTTCCACTTGTAGGAGAAACTAGAAGCAGAGGACGCAATCTCAGACTAAAGGGGCGATTCTTTAAAACTGAGATGAGGAGGAATTTCTTCAGCCAGAGGGTGGTGAATCTGTGGAACTCTTTGCCGCAGAAGGCTGTGGAGGCCAAATCACTGAGTGTCTTTAAGACAGAGATAGACAGGTTCTTGATTAATAGGGGATCAGGGGTTATGGGGAGAAGGCAGGAGAATGGGGATGAGAAAATATCAGCCATGATTGAATGGCGGAGCGGACTCGATGGGCCGAGTGGCCTAATTCTGTTCCTATGTCTTACATCTTATGGCCTTAACAGCCTGATAGAATCATACCTTACATACAGAATCATACCTTACAGACCGAATCATACCTTACAGACAATGTCCCAGACACCACTATCCTCATTCCTGGGTAGGTCCTGTCTCACCGGCAGGACAGACCCAGCAGAGGGGCCGGCACAGTGGGATACAGTCGGGAGGGAGTTGCCCCGGGAGTCCTCAACATCGACTCTGGAACCCATGAAGTCTCCTGGCTTCAGGTCAAACACGGGCAAGGAAACCTCCTGCTGATTACCCTGTACCGGCCACCATCAGCTGATGAATCAGTTCTCCTCCATGTTGAACACCACTTGGAGGAAGCACTGAGGGTGATGATGATGCAGAATATACTCTGGGTGGGGGATTTCAATGTCCATCACCAAGGGGGCTCGGCAGTACCACCACAGACCGAGCTGGCCGGGTCCGAAAGGACGGAGCTGCGAGACTGGGACTGCAGCAGGTGGTGAGGGAGCCAACAAGAGGGAAAAACATACTTGACCTCATCCTCGCCAACCTGCCCGCTGCAGATGTATCTGTCCACGACAGTATTGGTAGGAGTTACCACCAAACAAAGTCCTGTCTTCACATTGAGGACACCCTCCATGTTGTGTGGCACGACCACCGTGCTAAATGGGAAGACTTTCACCAGGTCTAGCAACTTGATACTGGGCATCTAGCAGCAGCAGAATTGTACTCTGCCATAATCTGTAACCCCTCATGGTCTGGTATTTCCCCCAATCTTCCAGCAAGCCAGGGGATGAACTCTGGTTCAATGAAGAGTGCAGGAGAGCGTGCCGGGAGCAACATCAGGCTGACCGAAAAATGAGGTGTCAACCTGGTGAAGCTACAACACAGGACTACTTGTGAGCAAAACAGCATAAGCAGCAAGTAACAGGCAGAGCTAAGCGATTCCACAATGAACACATCCGATCTAAGCTCTGCAGTCCTGCCACATCCAGCTGTGAATGGTGGTGGACAATTAAACAACTCACTGGAGGAGGAGGCTCCACAAATATCCGCATCCTCAATGATGGAGGAGCCCAGCACATCTGTGCAAAAGACAAGGCTGAGGCATTCGCAACAATCTTCAGCCAGAAGTGCCGAGTGGATGATCCGTCTCTGTCTCCTCCGGAGGTCCCAGCATCACAGATGCCAGTCTTCAGCCAATACGATTCACTCCACGTGATATCAAGAAACGGCTGAAGGCACTGGATGCTGCAAAGGCTCTGGGCCCTGACAATATCCAGGCAATTGTACTGAAGACCTGTGCTCCAGAACTTGCCGCACCCCTAGCCAAGCTGTTCCAGTACAGTTACAACACTGGCACCTACCCGACAATGTGGAAAATTGCCCAGGTGTGTCCTGTACACAAGAAACCACCACCTTCTAGAGCAATTAGGGATGGGCAACAAATACTGCCGTAACCAGCGACGCCCACATCCTCAGTTAGTGATTTTAAAAATTATTATTCATTTACGGGATATTGGCGTCTCTGGATAGGTCAGCATTTATTGCCAATCCCTAGTTGCCCTTCAGAAGGTGGGGCGAGCTGCCTTCTTGAACCGCTGCAGTCCCCGAGGTGTAGGTACACCCACTGTGCTGTTAGGGAGGGAGTTCCGGGGAGGGAGTTCCAGGATTTTGCCCCAGCGACAGTGAAGGAACGGCGATGTATTTCCAAGTCAGGGTGGTGAGTGACTTGGAGGGGAACCTCCGGGTGGTGGGGTTCCCAGGTATCTGCTGCTCTTGTCCTTCTAGATGGCAGAGGCCGTAGGTTTGGAAGGTGCTGCCTAAGGAACCTTGGTGAGTTCCTGCAGTGCATCTTGTAGATGGTACACACAGCTGCCACTGTTTGTCGGTGGTGGAGGGAGGGAGTATTTGTGCATTAATCATAGATTTGTATTAATTATCCTGGGCCCCTGCTTTACGAGTCCAGTGCCAGTCGCACTGAGCCACTGCCCCCCCGTTGTGTACGCATCATATTCTCAGAACCTCCTCATCTGCTTTGCAGCCAATGGAGTTCTTTTTGGAGTGTACTCACTGTTGTAATGTAACACGCAGCAGCCAATTCACACACCGCAAGCTCCGGTGATCAACGATGTGATGATGACCTGCTCATCTGTTCGAAGTGTTGATTGAGGGATGAATGTTGTCCCGGACACGGGGGAATAATCTGCCCGCGATTTATCATCTCATCTCTAATATGGTATTTGGTGATATGCTATTGATATTTGGCCTAGTTAAACAGTTAAAGGCAACGGACAAAGAGCAATGCTGACCTGGGTTATCCACCATTATCAGTTGTCATTAATTTCCTTTTGAAATCCAAGCCAAATGATTGTTTATGTGAGGAGGTGAAAGTCTATAATGTGCTATATAAATATGTTGAAAACTAATGGCAGCAGTTTTCACGATTGAGACTAAATAATTGCTGTGATTAGTGGGGAGATATTTCCATGGGGGGTTTGGGATTTTCCAGTCCATCCTGACAGTGTCACTTTTAACGGGAGCCTGTGTCTATTCCATTCCTTTCTTTCTTTAATCCATTTCTCCATTTCCCCTTTTCTTGTTACTCTTTTTCCCCCCCCCCGCCCACCCCTCAGCCCAGGGCCACGCCCAACGATGATGAAATGTTGTTATTTTAACCAACAGAATTTTTATCGCAGAAGTCTGTAATTAATGACATGTTTGCATTTGTTGAAGCCGTACTTTACAGACCACATCCTAGAAAGAACAGAAGTTGCTCTGTTTCAGAAGTTTGTTTGAATGAGTGAATTACACCTTGCGACCTTCTTCCCCCCCCACCTCCACCCCCCAACCTCACTCCTCCCGATCGGAAGGGCGCTGAAAGCGATTTGCTTTCCCACAGCAAACGGAATGTGCAGCATTCCCAGCAGTCGGAGAGGGAGGGAGGGGGGGGGGTGGTGTGGCGATCTGAATGTTTTGGTGTATCTGTGTGTGTGACAGAATAAGGTTTCTGTCAGTGCAGCAGGAGATCGCGATGAGGGTGGGCGCGATTTAACGGAAATGAAACTGATTCCCGTGTCGACCGTGTTTAGCCGTGTGTTCCCTGCGACGCTGAGAACGAGCCCACTACCCGACCGGATTCTACTTCATTTTGGGGCGTCCGTGAGGAACGCCCTGCACTCAGGAACACACTCAGTCCCATTTCCTGTACCAGCGAGCTCTGCTCGCCTGTGCTGGAAGAGATTGGGGCGCCATTTTTAAACTCTGTTCCGGTCCTGCTCAACAATCCCATAAGGGGGGTATTCATGGCCCCCACGCCCCACCTCAAAAGGACAAGGCACCCCCAGGCCTGATTCCTGGTGTGGACAAAATGCCACCTGGGCACCTTGGCACTGCCAATCTGGCACCATGGCTGTGCCCCTGCCAGGCTGGCAGTGCCACCTGGGCACACCGGAAGTGCCAGAGTGGCACCTGGGATCGGGATCGCAATATTTCGAGATCCCGTTAGACGTCCCACGAAATTTTACTGGCCGCGTCGCGCCTAAGTCGGGTGTGGGGCGGCTGGTAGTTTCCACCCCATGTGGGGGCTGTTGGGGGATTTGTTGCCCCAGTCCCTGGGGTGGGGTTGTGAGTGGGGATGAGAATCATAGTGTTTGGGTGTGAGCAAGATTGTGTCAAGTGTACACTGCAGCATTTGAGTCTGGGTGGCGGGGCTGCGTGCGTGCGTGCGTGCGTGCGTGCGTGCGTGTGTGTGTGTGTGTGTGTTCCGCTCCCCTCTTTTCCCCTCTTTGCCCTCCTCTTCCTCCCCTCTTCCCCCGTACCCTCTTTCCCCCCCCTGCCCCCGCCCTCCCCTCTCCCCTGCCCTCTCCCCTACCCCCGCCCTCCCCTCTCCCCGCACCCCCCCCCCCCGCTATCCCCTTGCCCCCCCCTCTTTCTCCCCCCCCCCCACATTGAAGTAGGCTTCAATGAAGTTGCTGTGAAAAGCCCCTAGTCGCCACATTCTGGCTCCTGTCCGGGTACACTGAGGGAGAATTCAGAATGTCCAATTCACCTGACAGCACGTCTTTCGGGACTTGTGGGAGGAAACCGGAGCACCCGGAGGGAACCCACTATCACCTTTGTACCATCTCCCATCTGCCAGAAAGATTAAAGGAATAGTGATAATAATTCCCTCTCTAAATATATGTTGCCGCTCATACTCAATGTGCACCTGTATAGCCTGACATGTAGACACGTGCCAGGCTCTGAGCTTCCAGTTAAATGAAAGGTGCTTTTGTAGAGCTGAGCCCCAGTTTAAAGACCCTCTCGCCTCAGGTACCTGCCAGTTCTAACACTGCCAGGTGAGGGCAGGGACGTGGGGTGTGACTCTCTCCCAGTGGCCGCTCCTCTTGTTAAATTTGTTCCGTTTATTCTGACTGCCGGAATTTGAACCCAGAATGTTCTCGACAATCAGCATCGTTTCCTGTACTACCTGTGGCCAGCTCTGTCTGTGCGTGTTTCTCTGAAATCAGCCGCAGCTTGGATATCTTTTTGTTATAATTACGGCATGTTCCTTGCTCTTTGTCCCCGCAATCCCTTGTTCAAATAAAAAGGCCCAGTTGGATGGGAATGTGTGCTGTATTTAGTTTGTGTGATTTATGGAGTGACTAATGGCTGGAGGCTCTGACACTGAAGTGTACCTCAGTATTTTGTTCCGTCCTCTCTCGCTTTCTGCCCGGCTCCTTCGAGCAGAAGACAGCAGCAGCTGCCGCGAGCAGATCAGTTGAGGGCTGCCTTGGCTTGTCAGACTTTACAGGTTTGTTGTTTTACACCGAGGGTGCAGCCATCGTCTGAAAGTATTGATTCTTTTCTTGTACAAAGACAGAACCTGTCAACTAAGCAGCCTGACCTCAGTAGAGCAGAGACAACTACTCCCCACCCAGGCAGGAGGACAAACCCCACAGGAGCAGTGCAGGCGAGATGTATGCCGATGTCCGTTTCGCACACAACAAACTGAGCCCAATCTCATCCCTCGGAGGAGGTCAGCAGTGTCTCTGTGCCATGGCCACAGAAATGAGAAGGCTTCACTTTTACGAGAATAGCTCTCGGAATGAAAAACAATGCTTGAGATTTTTTTCACTCTTTTTTTGCTTCTGGAATGTGAAGAAATAAAGAGTTGTGCAACACATTTCAAAAATTTATAAACCAGAAAAAAGAAAGATGAATATTAGCCGCTTTACACAGGCTTTGGTTTAAGATCTTGAGCAAAAGGCAGCAGCACCCCCGGCAATGTAGCACTCCCTCAGTACGGCACTGGTGCATCAGCCTGGATTGTGTACTCCAGTTTTAGGAGGGAGGTGGGGTGAGTGGGGGGTGGGAAACCAGCTGAGCTGTGACTGACACCTTTAAAGGAATTTGGGTGTGTGGGGTGGCGGTGGAAGTGTGAGTACAATTGAGCCACCACAAGACTGGCATCATTGCCCTGACCTGACCATCTTTTCAAAGTCCATCACCTTTTTTCTCTCTCTAGGCACTTAGTACTATGGATGTTGGAATAAAAACAAAGTGCTGGGAATCAGTAGGCCTGGCAGCATCTGTGGAGAGAGAAACATTCAGGTTGTGACCTGGCATCTAAAATGGTCGCATTGCAGAAGGAGGCCATTTTCAGCCTCTCTACAAGAGCAACTCACCGAGTCCTGTCCCTTGCCTTCTCCCACTGGCCCCTGCCTTCTCCCTCTGGCCCCTGCCCTCTCCCACTGGCCCCTGCCCTCTCCCACTGGCTCCTGCCCTCTCCCACTGGCCCCTGCCTTCTCCCTCTGGCCCCTGCCCTCTCCCACTGGCCCCTGCCCTCTCCCACTGGCCCCTGCCCTCTCCCACTGGCCCCTGCCCTCTCTCACTGGCCCCTGCCCTCTCCCACTGGCCCCTGCCCTCTCCCACTGGCCCCTGCCCTCTCCCACTGGCCCCTGCCCTCTCCCACTGGCCCCTGCCCTCTCCCACTGGCCCCTGCCCTCTCCCTCTGGCCCCTGCCTTCTCCCTCTGGCCCCCGCCTTATTTTCCGTTAATTGTCCAGTTTTCGTTCGGAAGCTGCAATTGAATCTGCCTCCACAGAATCCTCGGGCAGTGTGAACACTCGCTGTGTGAGATGTTTTCCTCATGTCGCCATTGCATCTTTTGCCAATCACTTTAAATTAGCGCCCCCGTCTTTATGATCCCTCTGTCAGTCAAAACAGCTTTTCCTCCCTCCTCTGTCCACAACCCTCAGAATTTAATAAACTCCCATCAAATCTCCTTTTAACCTTTGCGAGCGGGATCAGCTTCTCCGATGCAGCTACGTAACTGAAGTTCCTCCTACCTGGAACCATTCTTGTCAATCTTTTCTTCACTCCCTCTGACACCTTCATATTATTCCTCGAATGTGTTGCCTACAGGGCGGCACAGCGGTTAGCACTGCTGCCTCACGGCGCTGAGGACCCGGGTTCGATCCTGGCCCTGGGTCACTGTCCGTGTGGAGTTTGCACATTCTCCCCGTGTCTGCGTGGGTCTCATCCCCACAACCCAAAGATGTGCAGGGTAGGTGGACTGGCCACGCCAAATTGCCCCTTAATTGCAAAAAAAATAATTGGGCACCCTAAATGTGTTGCCTCGAATTGGACACGATATTTAGTTGAGCCAGTCAGTATTTTATAAAGGTTCAATGTAACTTCATGGCTTATATACTCCATTCCTTCATTTATAAACCCCAGGTTTCCATTTGCCTATTAACCATGTTCTCTACCTGTCCTGACACCTTCAGAGTTATCCACATGTACACTCAGGTGCCTCTGCTTTTGTACACTAGAGTCGTATCCATAATTTAAATTATCTCCACTTGTTCTTCTTCCCCAAAAGAATAATTTTGCATTCCTCTGCAGTAAATGTAATCTGCCACATGTCTGTCCATTCCGCCAGCCTGTCTATGTCCTCTTAACATTCTATATTCTCCTCCTCACCGTTCACAATGCCCCATCCACCCGAGTCTTGTTCTTTCACGTGACCAATCCTGTGGGAGCTCCACTTCCAAACCTTTCTCCAGCCTGGAAAACAACAGTTCATCACTCTTCCGTTTCCTGTCACTCAGCCAATTTCATACCCATTGCTCCTGTCCCTTTTCTTCCAGGAGCTCTAACTTTGTTGCCGAGCATGTGTCTAGCAAACACCTTGTGGAAGTTGATGTGCACCACATTACCTGCACAGACCCTCTCTGACTACATCATCAAAAATCCCGATTAATGAATTGAACATGATTTGCCTTTAACTAATCCATCCACTTTTCCTAAAACGGTTAGTCAGAACTGGAATGATGAAGCGTCATTGAGAACAGACCCGCAGCACTACTTATTTAACCCTCATTTCAGGTTTCCGGCTTCTGCAGCATTTTGCTGTTGTGCGAATGTTGGATCCTCACCCGCCCCAACAACTGCCTTCATCACGAATCAGCGTCTTTTAAAGTGACGCGGAAACCTGATCCGTTAGGTGGAGATTTCCCCCTGGAGACCAGTTTCGCTAACCCGTCTATTCCCTTTTCACCTCCTGCTGGATTTTCTGTTTCTTTTTCTACCCTACCATTTTCCATCTTTTCCCAAACTTTTGCTTCTTGTAAACTCTGCACAATTGCCACTTTCTTGGAGTCCGTATCTTCTACCTTAGGCAGAGGTCCGAAAATAGCCCGGTTACTTTCCGGAGGGGCAAGAATGAATGTTGACTGTGTTGTCAGAGGGCACTCCTGTGTCTACAGACAAGCTTAGAAATTGCAGTTTGATAATGTCCTTGAAATACTCCACAATAGAAACTTCTAATACACAGAACTTTCACATCAGTAAAGGTGCTTCGCAGGATGGTTATCCATGAGAATTTGACACAGAGTCGCATTTGGAGATATTAGGGATGGCCTAAAGTTTGGCCAAAGAGTAATTTCAAGGAGGTCAGAAAGGTGACGAGGTCTAAAGGAGATTCCAGGATTTAAGGCCAGTGCAGCGAAGGCACAGCAGACAGTGGCGGGACAAAGAAAATTGCGGATGCTCAAGAGGGCAGAATTGGAGGAAGTCGGTGATCTCTGAGCAGCTGGAAGAGGTTACAGAGATGGGGAGCAATTTGAAATTTGAGGATGAGAATTATAAAATTTTGTCATTCATGTCCATGGAAGAAGCTAGATTTTCCTGGGAGAATCATCCTCACATGAGCACAGAGACTATGTGACACAGGAACATGGAAACGTTTAATACTGGAACAAACTGAGGCAAAAGGGGACAAAAATGCAAACCACGGACGCAAATATTCAGAGATAAATTTGATCCTTATCTTGCTGCCCCAGGTGTGAAACTGGAAACTCCCATTATACAAACTGCCTGGTCTCTGTGTCCATTGATTTCAGGTTCAAAATCTGTTCCCCACTCTCTCTTCAGTAACTTGTCTTGTTGGCGATTGTTTCCCAACGTTCCGAAACACCTCCACTAAACTCAATGTGAGGCGTTAATTCTGATGTCAATCCTATATTCTCAATGTGAGACATTAATTCTGATCTCAATCTTAGATGCTCCATTTTCAGTGTGAATCTGTAATAGGTCTGATTTGATTTCTTCTTTATCCGAAGAGAATTTGTGCCATGAATACAGCCAGAGCTGAACCTCTGCTAGCTGCACCACAATGTAATCGGAATATTTGGATACTGAGTTCAGACTGACACCATTTGGCCCATTGTAACTGTTCTACTCTTTGAACTAGTTTGTCGATTAATCTCTCTCTCCCACATCTTTCCCCATAACCCCGTAAATCTATGACAAAGGGTCATCCACGTTCGCTCCCTTCTCTCTCCACAGACGCTGTCACACCTGCTGAGGTTGCCCAGGGTGTTCTGTTTTTGTTTCAGTTTCCAGCATCTGCAGTCATTCTATTCGTCTGTAAATCTCCTTTTCAAGTATTTTCATCCACTTCCTTCATGGAGATTTCTGATGAATTTGTTTCCACCGCCGTTTCAGGCAGCGCACAGATCCCGACAACTCACTGGGACCGATTCTCCCAAACTATTCCCAACTTCATTTGTGGTGGGTTTTTCAGTCAGCTCCCCCCCCGGCTCTGCCAGTGACCCCCCCCCCCCTCCGGCTCTGCCAGTGACCCCCCACCCTCCGGCTCTGCCAGTGAGCTCCCCCCCCCCCCCCCCCCGGCTCTGCCAGTGAGCTCCCCCCCCCCCCCCCGGCTCTGCCAGTCAGCTCCCCCCCCCCCCCCGGCTCTGCCAGTCAGCTCCCCCCCCCGGCTCTGCAGTCAGCTCCCCCCCCCCCCCCCCCGGCTCTGCCAGTGAGCTCCCCCCCCCCCCCGGCTCTGCCAGTGACCCCCCCCCCCCGGCTCTGCCAGTGACCCCCCCCCCCCCCCCGGCTCTGCCAGTGAGCTCCCCCCCCCCCCCCCCCCGGCTCTGCCAGTCAGCTCCCCCCCCCCCCCGGCTCTGCCAGTCAGCTCCCCCCCCCCCCCCCCCGCTCTGCCAGTCAGCTCCCCCCCCCCCGGCTCTGCCAGTGAGCTCCCCCCCCCCCCCCCCCCCCCCGGCTCTGCCAGTGAGCTCCCCCCCCCCCCCCCGGCTCTGCCAGTCAGCTCCCCCCCCCCCCCCCCCGGCTCTGCCAGTCAGCTCCCCCCCCCCGGCTCTGCCAGTCCAGCTCCCCCCCCCCCCCCCCCGGCTCTGCCAGTGAGCTCCCCCCCCCCCCCCCCGGCTCTGCCAGTGAGCTCCCCCCCCCCCCCCCCGCTCTGCCAGTGACCCCCCCCCCCCCCCGGCTCTGCCAGTGACCCCCCCCCCCCCCCCGGCTCTGCCAGTCAGCTCCCCCACCCCCCCCCCCGGCTCTGCCAGTGACCCCCCCCCCCCCCGCTCTGCCAGTCAGCTCCCCCCCCCGGCTCTGCCAGTGAGCTCCCCCCCCCCCCCCCCGGCTCTGCCAGTGAGCTCCCCCCCCCCCCGGCTCTGCCAGTCAGCTCCCCCCCCCCCCCCCGGCTCTGCCAGTCAGCTCCCCCCCCCGGCTCTGCCAGTCAGCTCCCCCCCCCCCCCCCGCTCTGCCAGTCAGCTCCCCCCCCCCCCCCCCCGGCTCTGCCAGTCAGCTCCCCCCCCCCCCCCCCCGGCTCTGCCAGTCAGCTCCCCCCCCCCCCCGGCTCTGCCAGTCAGCTCCCCCCCCCCCCCCCCCCCCCGGCTCTGCCAGTCAGCTCCCCCCCCCCGGCTCTGCCAGTCAGCTCCCCCCCCCCCCCCGGCTCTGCCAGTCAGCTCCCCCCCCCCCCCCGGCTCTGCCAGTCAGCTCCCCCCCCCCCCCCGGCTCTGCCAGTCAGCTCCCCCCCCCCCCCCCGGCTCTGCCAGTCAGCTCCCCCCCCCCCCCCCGGCTCTGCCAGTCAGCTCCCCCCCCCCCCCCCCGGCTCTGCCAGTCAGTCCCCCCCCCCCCCCCGGCTCTGCCAGTCAGCTCCCCCCCCCCCCGGCTCTGCCAGTCAGCTCCCCTCCTCTATTCAGTGACACGGAGAGATTTGGGTGCTGCGGAATTTCCCACCGCTTTGTCCCACGTGTAGAATTTTTTTTAGCACTGGGCAGTGGGAGAGATTGGCTGCCATTTTGAAAGAGTGCCCCGATCTCTAAGAGCTTCTGGGTCCACCCCCCACCCATCGGCAGTGTCACCCACCCCACATACATGGGCACAAGCCAACACCCCTCGTGAGGACACCTCCCTATCATAGAATTTACAGTGCAGAAGGAGGCCATTTGGCCCATCGGGTCTGCACCGGCTCTTGGAAAGAGCACCCTACCCAAGGTCAACACCGCCATCCTATCCCTGTAACCCCACCCAACACCAAGGGCAATTTTGGACACTAAGGGCAATTTATCACGGCCAATCCACCTAACCCGCACATCTTTGGACTGTGGGAGGAAACCGGAGCACCCGGAGGAAACCCACGCAGACACAAGGAGAACGTGCAGACTCCGCACAGTCAGTGACCCAAGCCGGGAATCGAACCTGGGACCCTGGAGCTGTGAAGCAATTGTGCTATCCACAATGCTACCGTGCTGCCCATGTGGGTCCCCCTTCTGCAGGCCCCTCCACCCAACCTCCCAGAGTCCCCTACTTACCTGCCATGCACATCCCCACTCTTCACCCTCCTTTCATGGGCATGGCCCCTCGCCCCCTGGCCCTTAGTGCCACCCGGGCACCCTTGCACTGGCACCTGGGCAGTGTTCCTGCTGAGCTGGGCAATGCCAGGGTGCCCACATTCCACGGGGAAGGCCAGCGAGCCACCTTGCACTGACCCTGACCACCCAGGGGTCTCCGATGACCCGGGAGGCCCCCCCCCCCCCCCCGGTTCTGTTCCGCCTGGACCAGGACTGAACGGCGGGCAGGCTGCGGCCTTGCTGGGGAGGCCGGAGAATCGAGGGAGGCCGGTGGATGCTGGGTAAGTTTGTCAAAGTCGGTTTAAAACCGGATTTGGCGCGTGCCGTTTGGTCCTGCCCCTTGTGGGAGTGATTCAGATTATGACACCTCACGGGACCTAGGTGAATCCCTCGGTGTAGGTTGCCAGGAAGCTTGTGAGAGTGCTCTCACGGCCGCACCGTGTTCCAGCGAGAGCGCAACGCGGCTGGTGAATCGCGCTCACTTTGTAAAATCTCCTCATCTCTCTTCTGGTTCTTTTGCTGGTTAAATCTGTCCTCGCAGCACTGACCTTCCTGCTAATGAAAACCGTTTCTCCTGATTTACTCGATGAAAAGCCCTTATTTTTTTGAACACCTCTATCAAATCTCACTCTTTCCTCTGCCTGAAGGAGAACAGTCCCCCCCCCCTCCCCGGCCCCTCCTTCCCAGTCCCCCCCGCCTTCTCCAATCCCCCCCGCCTTCTCCAATCCCGCCCCGCCTTCTCCAATCCCCCCCGCCTTCTCCAATCCCCCCCCCCGCCTTCTCCAATCCCCCCCCCGCCTTCTCCAATGCCCCCCGCCTTCTCCAATCCCCCCGCCTTCTCCAATCCCCCCGCCTTCTCCAATGCCCCCCGCCTTCTCCAATGCCCCCCGCCTTCTCAATGCCCCCCGCCTTCTCCAATGCCCCCCGCCTTCTCCAATGCCCCCCGCCTTCTCCAATGCCCCCCGCCTTCTCCAATGCCCCCCGCCTTCTCCAATCCCCCCCGCCTTCTCCAATCCCCCCCGCCTTCTCCAATCCCCCCCGCCTTCTCCAATGCCCCCCGCCTTCTCCAATCCCCCCCGCCTTCTCCAATCCCCCCCGCCTTCTCCAATCCCCCCCGCCTTCTCCAATCCCCCCCGCCTTCTCCAATCCCCCCCGCCTTCTCCAATCCCCCCCGCCTTCTCCAATCCCCCCCGCCTTCTCCAATCCCCCCCGCCTTCTCCAATCCCCCCCGCCTTCTCCAATCCCCCCCGCCTTCTCCAATCCCCCCCGCCTTCTCCAATCCCCCCCCGCCTTCTCCAATCCCCCCCGCCTTCTCCAATCCCCCCCGCCTTCTCCAATCCCCCCCGCCTTCTCCAATCCCCCCCGCCTTCTCCAATCCCCCCCGCCTTCTCCAATCCCCCCCGCCTTCTCCAATCCCCCCCGCCTTCTCCAATCCCCCCCGCCTTCTCCAATCCCCCCCGCCTTCTCCAATCCCCCCCGCCTTCTCCAATCCCCCCCGCCTTCTCCAATCCCCCCCGCCTTCTCCAATCCCCCCCGCCTTCTCCAATCCCCCCCGCCTTCTCCAATCCCCCCCGCCTTCTCCAATCCCCCCCGCCTTCTCCAATCCCCCCCGCCTTCTCCAATCCCCCCCGCCTTCTCCAATCCCCCCCGCCTTCTCCAATCCCCCCCGCCTTCTCCAATCCCCCCCGCCTTCTCCAATCCCCCCGCCTTCTCCAATCCCCCCCGCCTTCTCCAATCCCCCCCGCCTTCTCCAATCCCCCCCGCCTTCTCCAATCCCCCCCGCCTTCTCCAATCCCCCGCCGCTTCTCCAATCCCCCCCGCCTTCTCCAATCCCCCCCGCCTTCTCCAATCCCCCCCGCCTTCTCCAATCCCCCCCGCCTTCTCCAATCCCCCCCGCCTTCTCCAATCCCCCCCGCCTTCTCCAATCCCCCCCGCCTTCTCCAATCCCCCCCGCCTTCTCCAATCCCCCCCGCCTTCTCCAATCCCCCCCGCCTTCTCCAATCCCCCCCGCCTTCTCCAATCCCCCCCGCCTTCTCCAATCCCCCCCGCCTTCTCCAATCCCCCCCGCCTTCTCCAATCCCCCCCGCCTTCTCCAATCCCCCCCGCCTTCTCCAATCCCCCCCGCCTTCTCCAATCCCCCCCGCCTTCTCCAATCCCCCCCGCCTTCTCCAATCCCCCCCGCCTTCTCCAATCCCCCCCGCCTTCTCCAATCCCCCCCGCCTTCTCCAATCCCCCCCGCCTTCTCCAATCCCCCCGCCTTCTCCAATCCCCCCCGCCTTCTCCAATCCCCCCCGCCTTCTCCAATCCCCCCGCCTTCTCCAATCCCCCCCGCCTTCTCCAATCCCCCCCGCCTTCTCCAATCCCCCCCGCCTTCTCCAATCCCCCCCGCCTTCTCCAATCCCCCCCCCGCCTTCTCCAATCCCCCCCCGCCTTCTCCAATCCCCCCCCCGCCTTCTCCAATCCCCCCCCCGCCTTCTCCAATCCCCCCCGCCTTCTCCAATCCCCCCCCGCCTTCTCCAATCCCCCCCCGCCTTCCCCTTCCCCGGCCCTGCCTTCTCCAGTCCCGCCCCCTTCCTCAGTCCCACCCAGTGGCGGACCAACATTTTTGGGGCCCTGAAGCTTGAACTGTTATGGGGGCCCCTTCGCAACCAGCAACGAGGTCTGGGTAACCACTGTTATCTTCTTCAATGGGGTTGTTCCACGACAGAATTAAAAAAAAAAATTAACCACTACATCTCAGATTTTGAATAAAATTGTTGAACTGGATTATCTCGCATGTCAAAGTCAATGGTGTGAATAAAAATTTCCCATGTTTTTGAGTTATGGGGGGATGAAAATGAGGGAAATGTTATATACATGCATGATGCAGCATAGAATGATGAAATAAAACATAGAAAAGACCAGTCAATATAATCTTTTATTTTAGACACCGATGAGAATACATACTACAGGAAGCACATTTTACAAAACACTCTTTTTTCTGTTTTTTCTAGCAACATATTCACGTACAGTTTTGTCATATGAGAGCTTCCTTGCAATGTCATTTTCGAGAGACAATATGCATAAAGAATTTAAGCGCTCTTCAGTCATGGTCGACCGAAATTTGTTCTTTACAAAGGATAGCTTTGAAAATTTCCTTTCTGCTTCACAGCTCGTGATAGGCATTGTCAAGTACAGCTTAAGCACAGTAGTAATATTGGGGAACACTTCAATTAGGTGTTGCTCATAAATAAGCTGAAGAACTTCTGTGCATTGCATTTTAGATGGCATGTTCTCTTCTGTGTCCTGGGATTTCCTAAGGTGCAAATATACTTTGAACTGATTACACTCATTTACTCATTTGTGGTCAATATCATCTTTGTAATACGATATTATAAGTTTAATACTGTCCTCATCAATTTCAGAATTGTTCACCAATTCTGAGGGGAACTTGAACCTTTTCGCAATCTGCTCATATGGGTCAATCCTCTTGCGTAACTGGATTATCAGCAGTCATAGAGTTGATATAGAACTTCTATCCTAAATTTGTCAGCTCCTCTCAAAGAAGCAATACCACTTGTTCCATCTGAAAATGTCCTTGTAACAATGCGTTTGGAAGCATCAGAATAACTTGAGGTGATACCTTCACACAAACCTTTTGCGTCTGATTCAGTGTGTAATCCTATCGGCTGAATTTTCTGAGTTCTTTAACAAACGAAAGTAAAGATGATAGCAGAAGATAACCTTCAAATACATCAAAACCAGGGGTTTGGAGTTTCTTACTTGTTTTGTTGAAACGCTCCAGCACTTCTTCCCAAACGACTGTTAAAATAGCATACTCCAGCTTTACCAACTTGTAGTATAAATTCTTTGCATCTCGTTTACATTCAGGCTTCTCTTCTGAGTCTTCAAAAATATGTTTGAGAGTTTGTAAAATACCCATATATCCATTTTTAATTGCCCGGACTGCTTCATAGTGTGCAGACCATCTAGTTACACTTAAGCTCTTTAGAGAAAAATGTAGATTGCCCTGTGTTTAAAATCCCCCATCTTCGTGGAGATCCAGAAAAGAAAACATACAGCTCCTGCAAAATGCCAAAATAGTCAACAACTTCAGGTAGAGTAGACACTGCCTTTTCTCCAACAAGGTTAAATGAATGGGCTGCACATGGTACATAGTCTGCATACCTGTTAATGTTTTTAAAGAGTGCTTGCAGCCCTTTCTCCGAGCCCTTCATGTTAGATGCATTATCGTAGGACTGACCACGGATATTTTCAAGTGAAAGCTTATGTTCACCCAGGACTTGTTGTATTTTGTTGAACAAGGTCGTGGATGAATGGTTTTCTGTCGGTAAAAATCTCTCATAGGGTTTTCCATTATAGCAGTATCGAACCACAATTACCAGCTGGTCAACCTGTGTCAGGCCAGGCGTAGAGTCAACAATAATAGAGTAGTATTTGGTGTCTAGGTTGTTGATTTGATTCACAATTTCATCTTGTACATGTTTTCCCATGATTTCAATCAATTCTTCATACACTGGTTTGGATCGGTAAGTAGCATTTACTTTTTCATTTTTACATTTCTCGAGTTGTTCATGTAAAAATGGGTCGACCTCTGCAATATATCACCTTTATTACTTGCCTTTTCTAAATATAACATCTATTTTTGAGTAGGGATAATTAAAATATTGTATCCTTATGAACACTTTATTGAGAAAACTTCTTGTCTAGATCACTATCGCGAGTGCTATCATGTTGAAAATTCACATTAGCATCGTGATTGCCTTTTCAACGGCTCCCCTTTGTTGTTACGACACGTCATCAACTGTTTGTATTTCTGTCATAAATGTTAATAGTGTTTTAAATTATTTATAATTATTTTATATTAAATATATTTAGAATGAAACATCCTTAATTTGAACGTATTTTCATTTACGGCTAGCCTACATGATACTTTAATAACCTTTTAATTTTTATTTTAACTATTTTGTATTGAATTACACTAGATTATTAACATTATTATTTTTTTTGAAACCCCTTCTCATACAGTAGACCCAAAATTTTTAAGCAATGTGGACTAAAGTCACTTCTGGGGCCCCTGCGGGATTAGGGGCCCTGAAGCTTAAGCTTCATTAGTTTCATAGTAGATCCGCCCCTGGTCCCCCAGCCCCCCCCCCTACCACAGTCCCTGCCTTCTCCAGTCCCCGCCCCCTACCCCAGTCCCCCCCCCCTACCACAGTCCCTGCCTTCTCCAGTCCCCGCCCCCTACCCCAGTCCCCGCCCCCTACCCCAGTCCCCGCCCCCAGTTTCCCCCCTACCCCAGTCCCCACCCCCAGTTCTCTTCCCCCCCCCCCCCCCCCCCAGTCCCCGCCCCCTACCCCAGTCCCCACCCCCAGTTTCCCCCCCCAGTCGCCGCCTTCTCCAGTCTCTCCAAAGTCCTGGATTCCTTCAGTTTGAATTAAGCTGGTTTACTCTGGGATACAAAATCAATTCCATACTCCTTCCTTTCGTTGCATCCCACACCTTTTAAAAACAAAAGCAATGCTGCCCAATTCTTCAAAGGTCCGGGGTATTTCGACACGAACACGCGCATTTCCAGTTTGTTTGTTTGTTGATGCCGATGGGCAGGATTTGATCTTTGACAATTTTCCGATGTATTTGTTTGGCAGGCTTTGGGGTGATGTATTGTCTCATGCTCAGTGTGTGAATAAATGGTATCCAAGACTGTTTCGATCTTCCAGCCTTGCCTCTCGAAGGAGAAAGAGTCTGGCTGCCTTGGTGGGCTTTAATAGAATTGTAATTCATCCTTAAGCTTTCGATACTTTGCTGAAAATACATTTGCTATCATTGTGAATTAACTCTGGGCTTCCCCTAACTAAACAAACCCTCCATAAATCCAACAAAACTTCCCATGTTTCAAATTATCCCATTAACACCCCCCATTGAATAAATATTGTGGGGAACCACTGTCCTGTGACCATTGCGTATAATTTCATTTATAACTAATTCCTGATTTGAAAGAATGATATGGGTGTTGGGCAGAATTGATTCAGTACTCCTCCCGTTCAAAGAGACTCTGATTGAGCAGGCCACTGCCCCTTAGAGACGCTCTCTCCTCTTAAGAAGCACTGGCCTGATACTGTGAAGGGGCCTGTGCAGATTTCTGAGCCTTGAGTAAAATTACAAGGGTGTGACCTCTTTTTAAGGTATGAGATTTATAAACTGTGGACAAGAGACTCACTTCCTGAATGCTGCTGTCACGGGGAATTTGAATTTGAATGGGTGCGTTGCCTGCCCACTATGGAAGCACAGATGAGCACAGAATCACCTTGTTCAATATTTTTCGTGAATTAGGAGGGGGGTAGCTGATAAAATATAGCCACGGGGGACAGTTTTCTCCTGCGTTAGACACACCCAGGAAGTATTTGGTGTCCTCCTGCTCACAAACCTGTGAAAGTTGTGATATAACCGCCTCCATATTTGTCTTGGCTCGAGCAGGAGAGTGATGCAGAGTTGTTAATGATGTGGACGTTTGCGCCAAAACATAAAAGCTGATCGCAAGCTGCAGCGTGTCACTCAGTGTCTCTTACTGTCACTTCAACCCAAATGCCTCCGCCCTCAATATTGGGGGAGTTGAGCAACAGCATGGCAAGATCCCACATGCTTGCATTCTGCCTGTCCTTGTTTTGTTTACTGTTGCTGCTACTAGTTTCCCAAGTGTGCAAACTGAAGGAACTGATCACACTTGTGCATAAATAGCTCCAGGTCACGTTCTTTGATCCCTGGCTGTTGATGCTTCTTCCCTCGATATGAATACGTCCAACCCTGATTGCACTTGCTCACTCCAGAGCAGAGGTCAAAACATAACGCCAGATTACAGATTGCTTATACAGCCGAAATGGTGTAAATAAACATATTCATTATTATATATGGACGAACATGACCCACAGAAAGTGTGCTGTATGAAAGAGAAATGGGCAAAATTAAATCAATATCAGTGTTAAGTTCCACCTTTGATCAATAATTAAATCATCTTCTGTTATTGGTTTAAGCCTTGCATTTGAATATTCCACGGATTTAGTTTTAATCCGGATATTTTGAGTCTATAGGTTTTCTTTACCAACTCTCTCAGATTAGTTTTTAACTGGGTGTTGTGTGCCTCCCCAGGTTGGGTCCTCTGGTCAGATTTTGCACTCTAATGCTGTCCCCTGTGTCATGATATCCAGATCAGCATATCATGCTGCAGTCACACACACACTGATAGACAGGCACAAAGCTCACAGCGTGACACTCAGACATACACCATGTGCTGAGTGCCTCACCAAGATAGTGAAAGGGCTGGGTCCACAGGTTAGCTGGTGAAGCACAAACCCAAGCCAGCAGTTAGTTGTTACTGTTGATGAGACAATTAAACAGAGTTGTACCATCTACAGCCGTGTTGGATCATTTGTGCATTGGAACACCCAACACGGCACCCTGCGGTGGTATATTGGGGTTAAGTGTGTGACTGAGAGTCAGTCAGGACGGAGAAACGGACCAGGTATTCATGACGAGAGGCCCAGTTTCTTTATTCCGGGGTGAGGGGGAACGGCGGGCCGGGGTGAGGGGGAGAGGCGGGCCGGGGTGAGGGGGAGAGGTGGGCCGGGGTGAGGGGGAACGGCGGGCCGGGGTGAGGGGGAGAGGCGGGCCGGGGTGAGGGGGAGAGGCGGGCCGGGGTGAGGGGGAGAGGCGGGCCGGGGTGAGGGGGAGAGGCGGGCCGGGGTGAGGGGGAGAGGCGGGCGGGGTGAGGGGGAGAGGCGGGCCGGGGTGAGGGGGAGAGGCGGGCCGGGGTGAGGGGGAGAGGCGGGCCGGGGTGAGGGGGAGAGGCGGGCGGGGTGAGGGGGAGAGGCGGGCCGGGGTGAGGGGGAGAGGCGGGCCGGGGTGAGGGGGAGAGGCGGGCCGGGGTGAGGGGGAGAGGCGGGCCGGGGTGAGGGGGAGAGGCGGGCCGGGGTGAGGGGGAGAGGCGGGCCGGGGTGAGGGGGAGAGGCGGGCCGGGGTGAGGGGGAGAGGCGGGCGGGGTGAGGGGGAGAGGCGGGCCGGGGTGAGGGGGAGAGGCGGGCGGGGGTGAGGGGGAGAGGCGGGCGGGGTGAGGGGGAGAGGCGGGCGGGGTGAGGGGGAGAGGCGGGCCGGGGTGAGGGGGAGAGGCGGGCCGGGGTGAGGGGGAGAGGCGGGCCGGGGTGAGGGGGAGAGGCGGGCGGGGTGAGGGGGAGAGGCGGGCGGGGTGAGGGGGAGAGGCGGGCGGGGTTAGGGGGAGAGGCGGGCTGGGTTTTCACACTTTGTTTTCGCAGGCACAGTGAAAGATTAACATTTTCCATTTTCACAATAATCTCCCATTCAGTATTCTCATTCCATATACTTGCAAATGGAAGTGAATTACCAGCTTGGCATTTGCTGATTTGACGGTTAACCCTGAGGTCAATTTTAATTTCCTTCACCTTGTGGTGGCATGCATTAGGGGCATTACGGTACCCTGTGATGCCGAGAGGCAATTGGTGGATAGACGCTGGGTCCCGTTTGGATCAGCCGCCTACTGGCTCCACCCAGTAAGGCGGAGTATAAGTGCCCGGGTTCGCCCAGCAGCCGCATTCTATAACTGTGCTGCTGGGGAACAAGTCTGCTTAATAAAGCCATCGATTGACTCCATCTCTTCTCGTCTCGTGAGTGGTTGATCGTGCTACAATTTATTACGCAGACTTAAAGAACATGGAGCTCCGAATCACTCCGGAGTGTCTGCGAATCAGCCCCCATGCGGCAAATTCAGCGGCCACTTTTAAACACTGGTTAGCGTGTTTTGATGGATACCTCCGAACGGCCCCCGGCGTACCTACAGAAGCCCAGAAAATGCAGGTCCTGCATTCCAGGGTGATTCCGGAAATCTACACTCTCATAGAGGACACGGACGATTTTCCGGCGGCGCTCGCCATGCTGATAGGAATCTACGTTTAGCCTGTCAACCAGGTCTACGCACGCCACCAGCTGGCGATGAGACGGCAAATCCCCGGGGAATGGCTGGACGAATTCTACAGTGCGCTGTAAAGACTGGGGAGGAATTGCAACTGCCCACCGGTTCCGGCTAATGAACATACGGAGCTACTGATTCGAGATGCTTTCGTGGCAGATTTGCTTTCGTCCCAAATTTGCCAGCGATTGCTGGAAAGAGACTCACGAGGCCTCAAGGTGGCCAATCCACCCAACCTGCACATCTTTGGACTGTGGGAGGAAACCGGGGCACCCGGAGGAAACCCACGGACTCACGGGGAGGATGTGCAGACTCCACACAGACAGTGACCCAAGCCAGAATGTGGCATCGCAGAACGCCTGTGCCTACGTCCCTTGGGCACCGTGGACCCCCGCCGCGACCAAACCCCCGGCACCCCCCCACCCCCCCGCAGGCCTGTTCTGCCAGAGCACCAGATCACCCGGATGGGCCCCGCTGCTACTTTTGTGGGCAAGTGAAACACCCTCGACTGCGCTGCCTGGCCCGCTCAGCCCTCTGTAAAGGGTACGGCAAAAAGGGGCACTTTGTAGCAGTGTGCCAGGCCCGGGGGGTCGCAGCAATCTCTGGGGGAGAACCAGGACCCCAATCTCAACCCCCCCCCACAACGATCCATGTGCGGCCACCGGGCGCCGCCATCTTGGGTCCCGGACTCCATGCGGGAGGGATGGGCGCCGCCATTTTGTGCTCCTCCGGCCACGTGCGATCAATGGGCGGCGCCATCTTGTCCACCCCCGACCGGGTGCGACACGTGCACGCCGCTATCTTGGCTGACGGCTAAGGACCCCGGGATGGACGACCCCACGGGGCCTGAGGAAAACGCCCCGATGCAGCAACAGCGACTGTCTTCGGTGACCCTGGACCAGACGCGGCCCCGAACGCTCCAAACGGCAACAACGACGGTACTCGTCAACGGGTACGCGATGCCCTGCCTGACCGACTCTGGGAGCACGGAGAGTTTTATACATCCCGCAGCACGGTAGCATTGTGGATAGCACAATTGCTTCACAGCTCCAGGGTCCCAGGTTCGATTCCCGGCTTGGGTCACTGTCTGTGCGGAGTCTGCACGTTCTCCCCGTGTCTGCGTGGGTTTTCTCCGGGTGCTCCGGTTTCCTCCCACAGTCCAAAGATGTGCAGGTTAGGTGGATTGGCCATGATAAATTGCCCTTAGTGTCCAAAATTGCCCTTACTGCTGGGTGGGGTTACTGGGGTATGGGGATAGGGTGGAGGTGTTGACCTTGAGTAGGGGGCTCTTTCCAAGAGCCGGTGCAGACTCGATGGGCCGAATGGCCTCCTTCTGCACTGTAAATTCTATGATACGGTAAGACGCTGTTCCCTTCCGATCCACCCGAGTAATCAAAAGATTTTCCCGGCAGCAGGATCCCTTTCTGTAGAGATCAAAGGGTTCTGCATCGCGAACCTCACGGTGCACGGGAGGGAGTTCAAGAACTATCGGCTTTACGTCCTCCCCCACCTCTGCGCTGCCACAATTCATGGGTTGGATTTCCAGTGCAACCTTCAGAGTTTAACATTCCAATTCGGCGGCTCTATACCCCCACTCACTATCTGCGGCCTCGGGACCCTCAAGGTCGACCCGCCTTCCCTGTTTGCGAACCTCGCCCCGGATTGCAAACCCGTCGCCACTAGGAGCAGACGGTACAGCGCCCAGGACCGAACCTTTATCCGGTCAGAAGTCCAATGGCATCTGAGGGAAGGCATAATCCAGGCCAGCAATAGTCCCTGGAGAGCTCAGGCGGTAGTTGTAAAGACCGGGGAGAAGCAGAGGATGGTCATAGACTATAGTCAAACCATCAATAGGTACACGCAGCTGGGTGCGTACCCTCTTCCCCCCCGCATCTCCGACATGGTCAATCGGATTGCACAGTACAAGGTCTTTTCCACGGTGGACCTTAAGTCCGCCTATCACCAGCTCCCCATCCGCCTGAGCGACCGCAAATACACTGCTTTTGAAGCAGATGGGCGGCTCTATCACTTTTTAAGAGTTCCATTCGGCGTCACTAATGGGGTCTCGGTCTTCCAACCGGAGATGGACCGAATGGTTGACCGGTATGGTTTGCGGGCCACGTTTCCGTATCTCGATAACGTCCCCATCTGCGGTCATGACCAGCAGGACCACGTCGCCAACCTCTGAAAATTCCTCCACACCGCAAACGCCCTGAATCTCTCATACAACCGGGAGAAATGCGTGTTTAGCACCGACCGGCTAGCCATCCTCAACTACGTAGTGCGAAACGGAGTTATAGGCCCAGACCCGGAAAGCATGCGCCCCCTAATGGAGTTCCCCCTCCCTCACTGCTCCAAGGCCCTGAAACGCTGCCTGGGCTTTTTCTCTTATTACGCCCAGTGGGTCCCCAACTACGCGGACAAGGCCCGTCCACTAATTCAGTCCACTGTCTTTCCCCTGTCGACAGAGGCCCGCCAGGCCTTCAGCCGCATCAAAGCGGATATCGCAAAGGCCACGATGCGTGCCATCGACAAGTCCCTCCCCTTCCAAGTCGAGAGCGATGCATCCAACGTAGCTCTGGGGGCCACCGTCAACCAAGCGGGCAGACCAGTGGCCTTTTTCTCACGCACCCTCCGTGCTTCAGAAATTCGCCACTCCTCAGTGGAAAAGGAGGCCCAGGCCATAGTGAAAGTTGTGCGACATTGGAGGCATTACCTGGCCAGCAGGAGATTCACTCTCCTCACTGACCAAGGTCGGTTGCTTTCATGTTCGATACTGCACAGCGGGGCAAGATCAAGAACGACAAGATCTTGCGGTGGAGGATCGAACTCTCCACCTGTAACTATGAGATCTTGTATCGTCCCGAGAAGCTAAACGAGCCTCCTGATGCCCTATCCTGCGGCACATCTGTCAACGCACAAGTGGACCGCCTCCGAACCGTCTACGAGGACCTCTGCCACCCAGGGGTCACTCGGTTCTATCACTTCGTAAAGACCCGCAACCTGCCATACTCCATCGAGGTCAGGACAGCCACCAGGAACTGCCAAATCTGCGCGGAGTGCAAGCCGCACTTCTACAGGCCAGATAAAGCGCACCTGATAAAGGCTTCCCGCCCCTTTGAACGCCTCAGTCTGGACTTCAAAGGCCCCCTCCCCTCCACCGACCGCAACACGTACTTCCTGAACGTGGTTGACGAGTACTCCCGTTTCCCATTCGCCATCCCCTGTCCCGACATGACCGCGGCCACGGTCATTAAAGCCCTCTGCACCATCTTTACACTGTTCGGTTTCCCCGCCTACATACATAGCGATAGGGGGTCCTCCTTCATGAGTGATGAACTGCATCAATTCCTGCTCAGCAAAGGCATAGCCTCGAGCAGGACGACCAGTTACAGCCCCCGGGGTAACGGACAGGTAGAGGGAGAGAACGGAACGGTCTGGAAGACCGTCCTGCTGGCCCTACGGTCCAGAAGTCTCCCAGTCCCCCGCTGGCAGGAAGTCCTCCCGGACGCCCTTCACTCCATCCGGTCGCTGCTGTGTACCACAACAAATCAAACGCCTCACGAACGCCTCCTTGTCTTCCCTAGGAAGTCCTCCGCCGGAACGTCACTCCCGACCTGGCTGGCAGCCCCGGGACCCATCCTGCTCTGAAAACATGTGCGGGTACACAAATCGGACCCGTTGGTCGAGAGGGTTCACCACCTCCACGCGAACCCTCAGTACGCCTACGTGGCATACCCCGACGGCCGACAGGACACGGTCTCTCTCTGCGGGACCTGGCGCCCGCCGGATCTACACCCCCCCCCCCCCCCAACACCAATCACCCCCTCCCCCAACACCAATCACCCCCTCCCTAACACCAATCACCCCCTCCCTAACACCAATCACCCCCTCCCTAACACCAATCACCCCCTCCCTCCCACCGGCGCGCCCCACAGCCGCCCCGGGTGGATTGGTCCTTCCCCCGGCCCCGCCTAGGGATAGTGAAGCAGGAAGAGACATCGCTACGCTCCTAGAGCCGACTGTGCCCGAGCCAGCGCCTGCATCACCACCGGGGCTGAGACGATCGGTGAGGACGACCAGGGCACCCATTCGACTCATCGAATCATTATAACAAAGCAAGAAATGTCACTGTAAATAATTCAGTTGCCCAGTAAAAGCGGTATTGTAAATAGTGCTAGTAGTTTGATATCGGAGCATAGCCGCTGTGTTAGTGGCATCCCAGGTACCGATTTCTGTAAATCCCTACCACCATATGGCCCACTAGTCCAGCCGGGTTCTTTTTTAACAAGGGGTGAATGTGGTGGTATGCATTAGGGGTATTACGATACCCTGTGATGCCGAGAGGCTATTGGTGGATAGACGCCGGGTCCTGATTGGATCAGCCGCCTCCTGGCTTCACCCAGTAAGGCGGAGTATAAGAGCCCGTGTTCTCCCAGCAGCCGCATTCTGTAACTGTGCTGCTGGGGAACAAGTCTCCATAATAAAGCCATCATTCGACTCCTTCTCATCTCATCTCGTGAGTGATTGATTGTGCTACACACCTGATGTGTATGGAGGGGGTAATGGCTGAGGAGTTGGGTCCAGAGGCTGTCTCTCTGTCTGTCTCTCTCTGTCTCACTCTGTGTCTGTCTCTCTCTCTCGGTCTGTCTCTCTCTCGGTCTGTCTCTCTCTCTCGGTCTGTCTCTCTCTCGGTCTGTCTCTCTCTCGGTCTGTCTCTCTCTCGGTCTGTCTCTCCTCTGTGTCTGTCTCTCCTCTGTGTCTGTCTCTCCTCTGTGTCTGTCTCTCCTCTGTGTCTGTCTCTCCTCTGTGTCTGTCTCTCCTCTGTGTCTGTCTCTCCTCTGTGTCTGTCTCTCCTCTGTGTCTGTCTCTCCTCTGTGTCTGTCTCTCCTCTGTGTCTGTCTCTCCTCTGTGTCTGTCTCTCCTCTGTGTCTGTCTCTCCTCTGTGTCTGTCTCTCCTCTGTGTCTGTCTCTCCTCTGTGTCTGTCTCTCCTCTGTGTCTGTCTCTCCTCTGTGTCTGTCTCTCCTCTGTGTCTGTCTCTCCTCTGTGTCTGTCTCTCCTCTGTGTCTGTCTCTCCTCTGTGTCTGTCTCTCCTCTGTGTCTGTCTCTCCTCTGTGTCTGTCTCTCCTCTGTGTCTGTCTCTCCTCTGTGTCTGTCTCTCCTCTGTGTCTGTCTCTCCTCTGTGTCTGTCTCTCCTCTGTGCCTGTCTCTCCTCTGTGCCTGTCTCTCCTCTGTGCCTGTCTCTCCTCTGTGCCTGTCTCTCCTCTGTGCCTGTCTCTCCTCTGTGCCTGTCTCTCCTCTGTGCCTGTCTCTCCTCTGTGCCTGTCTCTCCTCTGTGCCTGTCTCTCCTCTGTGCCTGTCTCTCCTCTGTGCCTGTCTCTCCTCTGTGCCTGTCTCTCCTCTGTGCCTGTCTCTCCTCTGTGCCTGTCTCTCCTCTGTGCCTGTCTCTCCTCTGTGCCTGTCTCTCCTCTGTGCCTGTCTCTCCTCTGTGCCTGTCTCTCCTCTGTGCCTGTCTCTCCTCTGTGCCTGTCTCTCCTCTGTGCCTGTCTCTCCTCTGTGTCTGTCTCTCCTCTGTGTCTGTCTCTCCTCTGTGTCTGTCTCTCCTCTGTGTCTGTCTCTCCTCTGTGTCTGTCTCTCCTCTGTGTCTGTCTCTCCTCTGTGTCTGTCTCTCCTCTGTGTCTGTCTCTCCTCTGTGTCTGTCTCTCCTCTGTGTCTGTCTCTTCTCTCTCTTCTCTCTGTTCTCTCTGTTCTCTCTGTTCTCTCTGTTCTCTCTGTTCTCTCTGTTCTCTCTGTTCTCTCTCTCTCTGTTCTCTCTGTTCTCTCTCTCTCTGTTCTCTCTCTCTCTGTCTCTCTGTTCTCTCTCTCTCTCGTTCTCTCGCTCTGTCTGCGCCAGCCAGGACACTTGGGAGAGCTTCTCTGTCCTTCAAAGTCGTATCATCCACCCGAGAGAGCAAGTCTGACCTCAGCTGATTGTCCCCTCGGAAAGTTGACAGCTATGTACAGTACTGACCCTCTGACAGTGCAGCACTCCCTCAGTACTGACCCTCTGACAGTGCAGCATTCCCTCAGTACTGACCCTCTGACAGTGCAGCACTCCCTCAGTACTGACTCTCTGACAGTGCAGCACTCCCTCAGTGCTGACCTCTGACAGTGCAGCACTCCCTCAGAACTGACCCTCTGACAGTGCAGCACTCCCTCAGTGCTGACCTCTGACAGTGCGGCACTCCCTCAGAACTGACTCTCTGACAGTGCAGCACTCCCTCAGTGCTGACCTCTGACAGTGCGGCACTCCCTCATGACTGACTCTCTGACAGTGCAGCACTCCCTCAGTACTGACCCTCTGACAGTGCGGCACTCCCTCAGTACTGACCCTCTGACAGTGCAGCACTCCCTCAGTACTGACCCTCTGACAGTGCGGCACTCCCTCAGTACTGACCCTCTGACAGTGCAGCACTCCCTCAGTACTGACCCTCTGGCAGTGCGGCACTCCCTCAGTACTGACCCTCTGACAGTGCGGCACTCCCTCAGTACTGACCCACTGACAGTGCTGCACTCCCTCAGTACTGACCCTCTGGCAGTGCGGCACTCCCTCAGTACTGACCCTCTGACAGTGCGGCACCCCCTCAGTACTGACCCACTGACAGTACTGCACTCCCTCAGTACTGACCCTCTGGCAGTGCGGCACTCCCTCAGTACTGCACTCTTGTGATCGAGTCCCTTTCCACTCCGCCTTGTACCTGCCTGACTCAATCCTGCGGCCTGCTTACTGCTGTAGCTCACCTGCTAGTTTAACATTTCAGTCGAACGTTACGGTGCCAGCATGTAGCGACCGGCGAATCAAAGTTAACAGATGAACTCCGTTTCATCGTTGGCAAGTCCCCCTCAATCCCCTGCCAGATCGGACAATTTGCTTTGATGATTCCGTTGATTCCATTGGTTGTGATTAATATTTTGCTCTCTGGTCAGGTTTCTCTCTTTGGAAATCTTCCCCCTCTCTGTATAACTCTCTGAAGTTGATTTTGAAAGCAATTAGACAATGAGAAAAATAATCGATTATCGTTCGGGGACACCCAACTGCTCACTAGCACCCTGGCTTTGGAATAAGATTGTACACACATACTTTCCGCTCTGGAAGTGCATGCTCTGCTATTTTTACTGATTAAATGTCATTTTTTTTTTTTAGGGAATAGGTGCTGCTTCAATTTTAATCCTCAAAATCCTCGGTAGCATAGTGGTTAGTTCTGTGGCTTCACAGCTCCAGGGTCCCAGGTTCGATTCCGGCTTGGGTCACTGTCTGTGCGGAGTCTGCACGTTCTCCCTGTGTCTGCGTGGGTTTCTCCGGGTGCTCCGGTTTCCTCCCACAGTCCAAAGACGTGCAGATTAGGTGGATTGGCCATGATAAATTGCCCTTAGTGTCCAAAATTGCCCTTAGTGTCCAAAAGGTGAGGAGGGGTTATTGGGTTACAGGGATAGGGTGGAAGTGAGAGCTTAAGTGGGTCGATGCTGACTCAATGGGCCGAATGGTCTCCTACTGCACTGTATGTTCTATGAAAGTGTGCACTCTTTTTCCCTTTGAACCCCCAGTGCTCCAAATGCCTTGACTGAATCACCAACAGGGGTCACAAACATTACCTGTTGGTGCTGATCAGCATGCTGCAAATCTCAATGAATTGAACCAACAGCAAAATTGAAGTGTACTCCCAGGGTTTGGGGAAAGAGAATGAACAATGCGAGAGATTTGCAAGGGTAACGTAGATATTAATACTTATGGGTGATAAGCTGAGCGTAAAGTGGGTTGAGCTGGCGAAACAGTGGGGCGGGAATGCTAAGTAATGTGTGGTAATGGAATAAGATGGAATTGTTAATAGTTTGTGGAACCACAGTAAATGGTTCATATCTTCTCCCAGTTGGACCCATGTCCAAAGAGCCCAATTATCCTCGGTAACACTGCAACAAGTCTAAATAAATATTATTTTGTAATGCCAGAGGGATATTCGCATTGCTTGCCTTCATTATAAGCTACCTAAGGAACTAAAACCTGCTTAAAACAGCAGTATTCTCTCCCCCTCTCTGTTCAAATCTACTTGCATTGGTCTACAACCGCTGACTATGTCAAAACACTTGGGCTGATTGTCACTGGCTGTAGCCAGGATTAAAGATGCAGTAATGACCTTGCCAGCGTGAGGGGATAGATGTACGAGCATGAAACTGCCAACCTGTCCACTACCTCCATTTTCAAAGGAGCCTTTGCTCGAGTGGCCATTGTACTGCCTGCTTCGACGGCTTTGACAAAGAGCCACCTAGAGTCGAAACGTTCGCTCCCTTCCCTCTCCACAGCTGCTGTCAGACCTGCTGTGATTGTACAGCATTTTCTGGTTTTGTTTCAGATTCCAGCATGCGCAGTAATTTGCTTTTCTACACTGCCTGCTTCTGTCGGGCACTTGCTTGGTTGTGCAAATTGGGACCTTTGATGTCGCTCGGACTCTGAATGCAGTTTTAAGGGTCACTTGCCCCACCTGCGAATCCAACATCAAACTGTTTGAATGTTAGACCTTAAAAAGGGACTCCAGGATCACCCTCCACATTATGCAGCACGGTAGCATTGTGGGCAGCATGGTAGTATAGTGGTTAGCACAATTACTTCACAGCTCCAGGGTCCTAGGTTCGATTCCCGGCTTGGGTCACTGTCTGTGCGGAGTCTGCACGTTCTCCTCGTGTGTGCGTGGGTTTCCTCCGGGTCCTCCGGTTTCCTCCCACAGTCCAAAGATGTGTGGGTTAGGTGGATTGGCCATGATAAATTGCCCATAGTGTCCAAAATTGCCCTTAGTGTTGGGTGGGATTACTGGGTAATGGGGATAGGTGGGGTTACTGGGTTACGGGGATAGGGTGGAGGTGTGGGCTTGGGTAGGGTGTTCTTTCTAAGAGCCAGTGCAGACTCGATGGGCCATAAGACCATAGACCATAAGACATAGGAGCGGAAGTAAGGCCATTCGGTCCATCGAGTCCACTCCACCATTCAATCATGGCTGATTTCAACTCCATTTACCCGCTCCCTTTCCATAGCCCTTAATTCCTCGAGAAATCAAGAATTTATCAACTTCTGTCTTAAAGACCCTCAACGTCCCGGCCTCTACCGCCCTCTGTGGCAATGAATTCCACAGACCCAGCACTCTCTGGCTGAAGAAATTTCTCCTCATCTCTGTTCTAAAGTGACTCCCTTTTATTCTAAGGCTGTGCCCCCGGGTCCTAGTCTCCCCTGCTAATGGAAACAACTTCCCTACATCCACCCTATCTAAGCCATTCATTATCTTGTAAGTTTCTATTAGATCTCCCCTCAACCTCCTAAACTCCAATGAATATAATCCCAGGATCCTCAGACGTTCATCGTATGTTAGGCCTACCATTCCTGGGATCATCCGTGTGAATCTCCGCTGGACCCGCTCCAGTGCCAGTATGTCCTTCTTGAGGTGTGGGGCCCAAAATTGCTCGCAGTATTCTAAATGGAGCCTAACTAGTGCTTTATAAAGCTTCAGAAGTACATCCCTGCTTTTATATTCCAAGCCTCTTGAGATAAATGACAACATTGCCTTTGCTTTCTTAATTACGGACTCAACCTGCAAGTTTACCTTTAGAGAATCCTGGACTAGGACTCCCAAGTCCCTTTGCACTTCAGCATTATGAATTTTGTCACCGTTTAGAAAATAGTCCATGCCTCTATTCTTTTTTCCAAAGTGCAAGACCTCGCACTTGCCCACGTTGAATTTCATCAGCCATTTCTTGGACCACTCTCCTAAATTGTCTAAATCTTTCTGCAGCCTCCCCACCTCCTCCATACTACCTGCCCCTCCACCTATCTTTGGATCATCGGCAAACTTAGCCAGAATGCCCCCAGTCCCGTCATCTAGATCGTTAATATATAAAGAGAACAGCTGTGGCCCCAACACTGAACCCTGCGGGACACCACTCGTCACCAGTTGCCATTCCGAAAAAGAACCTTTTATCCCAACTCTCTGCCTTTTGCCTGACAGCCAATCGTCAATCCATGTTAGTACCTTGCCTCGAATACCATGGGCCCTTATTTTACTCAGCAGTCTCCCGTGAGGCACCTTATCAAAGGCCTTTTGGAAGTCAAGATAGATAACATCCATTGGCTCTCCTTGGTCTAACCTATTTGTTATCTCTTCAAAGAACTCTAACAGGTTTGTCAGGCACGACCTCCCCTTACTAAATCCATGCTGACTTGTCCTAATCCGACCCTGCACTTCCAAGAATTTAGAAATCTCATCCTTAACAATGGATTATAGTGTCTTGCCAACAACCGAGGTTAGGCTAATTGGCCTATAATTTTCCATCTTTTTCCTTGTTCCCTTCTTGAACAGGGGGGTTACAACAGCGATTTTCCAATCCTCTGGGACTTTCCCTGACTCCAGTGACTTTTGAAAGATCATAACTAACGCCTCCACTATTTCTTCAGCTATCTCCTTTAGAACTCTAGGATGTAGTCCATCTGGGCCTGGAGATTTATCAATTTTTAGACCTCTTAGTTTCTCTAGCACTTTCTCCTTTGTGATGGCTACCATATTCAACTCTGTCCCCTGACTCTCTGGAATTGTTGGGATATTACTCATGTCTTCTACTGTGAAGACTGACGCAAAGTACTTATTTAGTTCCTCAGCTATTTCCTTGTCTCCCATCACAAAATTACCAGCGTCATTTTGGAGCGGCCCAATGTCAACTTTTGCCTCCCGTTTGTTTTTAATGTATTTAAAGAAACTTTTACTATCATTCCTAATGTTACTGGCTAGCCTACCTTCATATTTGATTCTCTCTTTCCTTATTTCTCTCTTTGTTATCCTCTGTTTGTTTTTGTAGCCTTCCCAATCTTCTGACTTCCCACTACTCTTTGCCACATTATAGGCTTTCTCTTTTGCTTTGATGCATTCCCTAACTTCCTTTGTCAGCCATGGCTGCCTCATCCCCCCCCTCTGATAACCTTTCTTTTCTTTGGGATGAACCTCTGTACTGTGTCCTCAATTACTCCCAGAAACTCCTGCCATTGCTGTTCTACTGTCTTTCCCACTAGGCTCTGCTCCCAGTCGATTTTCGTCAGTTCCTCCCTCATGCCCCTGTAGTTACCTTTATTTAACTGTAACACCTTTACATCTGATTCTACCTTCACTATCATATGCAGAATGGCCTCCTTCTGCACTGTAAATTCTATGATTAGATGGAGCCAGAAGGGGCAAGGGAGCAGTAAGCTCTGAGACCCCATTCATACCCCCTCACCTGTGGGTCTGAGCACCCTCAACACACAAACACGCTTAAACCTGTTGGGACCCAATCCAAATCCGACAAGTTGTAAGTGCCTTTTGACACCTGATACTTTGTTAATTCCATTTCAATGACATCCCTGAAGTGGCTTCAGCTTCTTGTATGCTGAGACAGTTGTTTGCTTTCCCGTCAGTCACGGGCCAGACGTGAGAATCTCTCCAGGTGTCTTTTCAATGTCTCCACACAAACCCTCAAAATACGTTAAATAATCTGAGGACTCGAGTCATCTGAATATTTCCACATGAATGCAAAAGGAAAGATTTATTTCCCGAGTCTGATACTTGGAGATGGGGTTGCTAAAGAGATCAAGAAGTTGGATTTCTATAGAGTGTCATTCACATCCTCGAGCTGTTCCAAAGTGTAGTCACTTTTGCAATGTAGGAAACGCAGCCGCCAATTTGCAAATGGAGTCCCTCGATGAATGGAACGCCATCAAAGAGGAACAAGTTACTCCTGAATTTGTTAAAGGTGTCCACACGCTGCAAGAGGTGGAGCTGTTGGTGTACAGAAAAGGTTAATGAAATAGACACTGGAGCCGGACACAAGCATAACCCCAGGGGCCAGGTGCAGGGAATGGTCATTCCTGTCACTTCAACGGGGAGTTCGACACAATAAACTTAATATTCAGGTATCCAACCCGAGGAATGTGGAAATTGTGGGGTCATTGGGCAGGACCCAGACTTGTAGAATTAAGTGAGCTTAAAAGGCCCCTGGGTGGTTGGAATCTGGGCAGGGTGGTACCCTGACACTGATGCCACCTGGCCCCTATGGCACTGCCAGGATGGCCAAGTGGTGCTGGCAAAGGCACTGCCAGGGTGCCAGCCTGGCACTGCCAAGGCGCCAGCTAGTATTTTGCCCCAGCCAGGGATGTGGCCGGGAGTGCCCAATTTGTATGAGGTGGGGTACGGGGTGCTCGAGGGCCCCCCCCTGCATAGGCGAGTTGGGGCGTTGAGACGATCTGGGGGTGGCGAGATCGGGAAGACATTTAACAATGGTGTCCATCTCCTCCCGCACTGACGAGCTCCGCTCTGTCTGTCAGTGCAGGAAATGCCAAGGCAGCATTGGCAGAGCTTCCCTGCTAAGGCCCAATTGGAAAAAACAAGCAAACCAGAGTGCGTTAGATAGTGGGGTCATTCGCCGGGAAAAAACCCTCTAATTTCACCCAGAATCTTTTTCTTTTCGTTCGATCGCGCTCATAGTAAAACATCCAAGATGCACCCTTTATCGCAAGAGGGTTTGAGTACAGGAGTAGAAATGTCTTGTTTCAATAAGAGCCGCGAGGTTTTGCCTTCTAAAACCCTGGTTAGACCACACTTGGAATATTGTGTCCAGTTCTGGTCGCCTCATTGTAGGAAGGATGTGGATGCTTTGGAGAGGGTGCAGAGGAGATTTACCAGGATGCTGCCTGGACTGGAGGGCTTGTCTTATGAAGAAAGGTTGAGGGAGTTGAGGCTTTTCTCACTGGAGCGAAGAAGGCAGAGAGGTGACTTGATAGAGGTGTACAAGGTGATGAGAGGCATGGATAGAGTGGATAGCCAGACTTTCCCCCAGGGTGGAAATGGCTGTCACGAGGGGACATAATTTTAAGGTGATTGGAGGAAGGTATAGGGGAGGTGTCAGAGGTCGGTTCTTTACACAGAGAGTGGTGGGTGTGTGGAACGCACTGCCAGCAGAGGTGGTGGAGTCAGTCATTGGGGACATTTAAGCGACTCTTGGACGGGCACATGGACAGCAGTAAATTGAAGGGGTGTAGGTTAGGTTGATCTTAGATTAGGATAAATGGTTGGCACAACACCGTGGGCCGAAGGGCCTGTACTGTGCTGTACTGTTCTATGTTCTAATTGTATAAAATCCTGGTTCGACCTCACCTGGAGTACTGGGTGCATTTTAGTCCCATTACCTTAGCAAGGATATTATTGCCGCAGGGGGAGTTAAACAAAGGTTCACCAGACTTGTTCCCAGGATTGGGGGGGTGGGGGGGCTGTCTTGTGAAGAGATTGAGCAAACTGAACCTGTATTCTCAAGATATTTGAAGAATAAGAGGTCATCTCATTGGGACCTGCAAAATACTTCAAGGGATGGGCAGGGTAGATGCAAGGTGTGTTTCCCCTGATTGGAGAGTCTAGAACCAGGGGACATGATTTTAAGGTGGGGGGAAACCATTTTCAACCATCCTCTTTATTCAGAAGTTTATGAATCTTTGGAATTCTCAACTCCAGAGGCTGTGGAAACTCGGTCATTGAGCACGTGCTGTGTTGGCATTGAATGGATGATAAGCTATGATATTGAATGGTGAAGCAGGCTAGATGGGTGTATAGACTTCTCCTATAAACAGGGCGGAGGGGTTTAATAATAATCGCTTATTGTCACAAGTAGAACATAGAACATACAGTGCAGAAGGAGGCCATTCAGCCCATCAAGTCTGCACCGACCGACTTAAGCCCTCACTTCCACCCTATCCCCGTAACCCAATAACCCCTCCTAATCTTTTTGGACAGTAAGGGCAATTTATCCAAAGATGTGCAGGTTAGGTGGATTGGCCATGCTAAATTGCCCTTGGTGTCCAAAATTGCCCTTAGTGTTGGGTGGGGTTACTGGGTTAAGGGGATAGGGTGGAGGTGTGGGCTTGGGTAGGGTGCTCTTTCCAAGAGCCGGTGCAGACTCGATGGGCCGAATGGCCTCCTTCTGCACTGTAAATTCTATGATGATCTATGATCACGGCCAATCCACCTAACCTGCACATCCTTGGACTGTGGGAGGAAACCGGAGCACCCGGAGGAAACCCACGCAGACACACGGAGAACATGCAGACCCCGCACGGACAGTGACCCAGCGGGGAATCGAACCTGGGACCCTGGCGGAATGTTCCGGGGGGGAGGGATGTCTGATGGAATTTTCCACTTCAACTTTTGGGAGGCAAAGAAACTTCCCATGTGCTTGCCACCGTGCCACCCGCATTGAAGTAGGCTTCAATGAAGTTACTGTGAAAAGCCCCTAGTCGCCACATTCCGGCGCCTGTTTGGGGAGGCCGGTACGGGAATTGAACCGTGCTGCTAGAATTGTTCTGCGTTACAAGCCAGCTGTTGAGCCCACTGTGCTAAACCAGCCCCTTGGGAGGGAATCCCATAGTTCAGGCAGTTGAAGATGTGGCCACCAATGATTTGAACTATGAAATGGGAATGAACAGGAAGCTAACCATCTTGGAGCAATTGAATTAAGTTTGAGGTAGGGGGCTAATGAAGCCATGGAGGGATTTAAAAACCAGGATGAGGAATTTAAAATTGAGGAGTTGCCAGACCAGAGGTCCGAGGAAGTTCTGGAGTGTTGGGTAAACGCGATTTAGTGCGAGGTAGGAGTCGAGTTTTGAATGAGCTCACGTTTACTGAGCGGAGAATGGGAGACTGAGAAGGAGAACATGGAGAAATTGAAGTGTGGAGGTAACGCAGGTAAGAGCGAGACAGTGTCGGAGATGGATGCTGTTACGGAGGGGAAAAGAGAACTTTATTGTGTGGCGAGGGTGTGGATACAGGGAAAGTCCATGTGCTGCTCATTGCTAGGATGGCCTTCCTTGTGTTCCATTAGGTGTTTGTGGTAACACCATCCCTAAGGAATGTGCTAATGAACTCCAGGGAAAAGAGAAATACTAACTAGCTGCACTAAATGCTCACTTAATGATCTGCACAGCGAAAACACATTCCAGGAGGTGTTTAAAATCAACCGGTACAGTATCACCCCACTGATTGCTACAATTCCTCTCGCTGGAGCACGATAAAGTTGTTCAAAGTACTTCGAAGAGAATAGAAAATGTGTGTCTAACACTTGTGAAACATTTCTTGCAACCCCACACTTTGTGCAGCGCTCAACTCTCCTGTTTGTTCTAGAGAATGTTCCGCTGGGGTGGGGTGGGGGGGGCGGGGGAAGTCTGATGGAGTTTTCCTCTTCAACTTTTGGGAGGCAAAGAAACGTCCCAGCTTTTTGAAGGAAGGCGAGTTGGCAGCTTTGGAATATGTTTTCAGGGCTGTAGCACGGAGAGGGGAGAAAAAACAGAGGACACATGCTTTTTAAATGAAACCTTTGACTTGTCAATGCTTTTCCATAAGAGCTGGAAGATGCTGACGTTGGCAGTGGAGCTGCTCTGGATTTCCCAGACTCTGTAAAAACAAGATGGCTGCCTGTGTGCAGCAGTCGAGGGACAAGTGGCGAGACAAACAGAAAAGACAAAAGAGCCCCTGAGAAGGCAACTGGAAGCTTTTCTGCTTGTGGTTTGTAGTACAGCTGGTTTCAAATGTGTCAGCCTTGTTCTGCCGAGATTGCCACAGTTCAATTGGCAGAATGTGAATGTCACAGTTCAATTGGCAGAATGTGAATGTCACAGCTGGTAATACTTACTGTATCTGCTGTAAAGTATGTGATTCATTAGCTGGAACCTTCTGGTTTTTGAGCCAAGCTGGTCGTGTTTTCATTAGGATGTGGTAAAATCAGGGTAGGGGGTGAAACATGTCCGGAAATCTGTAACTGTTTAATTGTGAACCACAATCAAGTTTTTAAAAAAAAATTGAAGCCTATATAAATATTCGAGTTACTGTTGTTTTGATGCGACATCATTTTAGTTCCATAGTGAGTCTCCAGGGGTGTAAATGCCGCTAACTCAGAATGGTTACAATGCGGACTCACAACCACATGGCTTTGAAGCAATTAAGGGGAATCTGGATGAACACGTGAGTAGATAAGGCCCGCTTTGAGCAAGAGGTCAGCGAGAGCGAGCCCTCCGCCCCAGAAGCCGCGGATGAACTTGTATCTGAGATCACCACTGCAGGCGTCAGAGCAGCCTCCTCGAAGGTCAACCCACAGAAAGCCACTGGCCTGGATGGGGTGCCCGGACGGGCACTCAGGTCTTGCGCGGATCAGCTGCCGGGGGTATTCGCAGACATCTTCAACCTCTCTTTACAACAATCTGAGGTTCCTATCTGCTTCAAGAAGACGACCATCATCCCTGTACCAAAAAAAAGCCAAGCAGCGTGCCTTAATGACTATCGTCCAGTGGCTCTGACATCCATCATCATGAAGTGCTTCGAAAGGTTAGTCAGGCACGAATCAACTCCAGCCTCCCGGATTGCCTTGATCCACTAGGCCAAATTCCCTCCAACTCGATTTTCAAATTTGCTGATGACACCACCGTAGTGGGTCGGGTCTCAAACAATGATGAGACCGAGTACAGGAATGAGATAGAGGGGCAGCATGGTGGCCTCACGGCGCCGAGGTCCCAGGTTCGATCCCAGCTCTGGGTCACTGTCCGTGTGGAGTTTGCACATTCTCACGGTGTTTGCGTGGGTTTCGCCCCCACAACCCAAAGATGTGCAGGCTAGGTGGATTGGCCGTGCTAAATTGCCCCTTAATTGGAACAAAAAATGAATTGGGTACTCTAAATTTACAATAAAGAAAAAGGAATGAGATAGAGAATCTGGTGAACTGGTGCGACGACAATAATCTCTCCCTCAATGTCAACAAAACGAAGGAGATTGTCACGACTTCAGGAAGCGTAATGGAGAACATGCCCCTGTCTACATCAATGGGAACGAAGTAGAAAGGGTCGAGAGCTTCAAGTTTTTAGGTGTACAGATCACCAACAACCTGTCCTGGTCCCCCCATGCCGACACTGTGGTGAAGAAAACCCACCAACGACTCTACTTTTTCAGAAGACTAAGGAAATTTGGCATGTCAGCTACGACCCTCACCAACTTCTACAGATGCACCATAGAAAGCATTCTTTCTGGTTGTATCACAGCTTGGTATGGAGCCTGCTCTGCCCAAGACCGCAGGAAACTACAAAAGGTTGTGAATGTTGCCCAATCCATCACGCAAACCAGCCTCCCATCCATTGACTCGGTCTACAATTCCCGCTGCCTCTGAAAGGCAGCCAGCATAATTAAGGACCCCACGCACCTCTGACATACTCTTGTCCACCTTCTTCCGTCAGGAAAAAGATACCAAAGTTTGAGGTCACGTACCAACCAACTCAAGAACAGCTTCCCCCCGGCTGCCATCAGACTTTTGAATGGACCTACCTCGTATTAAGTTGATCTTTTCTCTACACCTTGCTATAACTGTAACATTATATTCTGCAGTCTCTCCTTCCTTCCCTATGTACGGTGTGCATTGTCTGTACAGCAGGCAAGAAACAACACTTTTCACTGTAGACTAATACATGTGACAATAATAAATCAAATCAAATGAGAATCGAATGAAGATTTGATTGGAGGTTAGATGGAGTAAAATGGGAGCGAACACAAAGTGCAATTGGACCAATTGAGATGCTGTGAACCATTAGTTGCCTGTGTCCCACCACAATCTGTACCCTCATGGCCTGATATTCCTCACTCTGTCATTCCCACCAAACCACTGAAGGGAGCAGGAGGGATGCCAGGAGCAGCGCAAGACAGGCTGGATTCTTCAGTTGCCGACGCAGAAATCCCGTTCGATCAGCCGGAGAATCAAAGTTCCCGACCAAATCGCGTGCGGCGCTGCTTTTCACGATGCGAATATGCCACTCGACATATCGACGGCTTCAGGACATTGCCTGAGCCCCCCCCCCCCCCCCCCCCCCCCCCCTCCCGCCCCCTATGCTCCACCCCCGACCGGCTCAGTTCCCGATGGCGTGGGACACATTTGGTCTCATCCGTCGGGAACTCGGCATGGTGGCTGCGGACCCAGTCCAGCGCCGCCACAGTTGGGGCAGGGCTGATCCGTGGGCACAGTGGGACTTCCATCAGGGGCTGGGGTCACTGTGGGGAGTTGTTCACGGGCGAGCGAGGTGGCCAAAGAGGAGGGAGGACTTTCTCGCGGGCCGGGTCCGCGAGAGGCCGCCGCCATGCATGTGCGGGGCCAAGGACCTGGCAATTCTCTGCGCTCTTCCTTCGCTGCAGGCATGCTAGCCCCCAGCAAAGCGGGGAATTGATCTGGGGTAAAACGCCACCATTCCCACGCCAGCGTGGGGACGTGGCCCCAGAATCTGAGAATCCTGCGCGAGGCGTCACCCTGGTGAAGCGACAGCGCAGGATTCAAACCAGTGCGGGCAGCACCTGATCGAGCTAAGCAATCCTAAAATGGAACCGATCCGATCACAACTGTGTAGTTCCAGTTGTGAATCGTGTTGACAATGAAACAGCTAACTGGAGGAGACCAGCATATCCATACTAAAGATATGGCTGAACCATTCGCAATGGTCAGGAATGTCGAGTGCATGATCCATCTCGGCCTCCTCCTGAAATCCCCCAGCATCACCGGTGTCAGTCAGCGGCCAATTCCATTCACACAATATCAAGAAGCAGCTGAAGGCACTGGACACTGCAAAGGCTCTGGGCCCTGATGATACCCTGGCAGTCGTACTGAAGACCTGTGCTCCAGAACTTGCTGCACCCCTAGCCAAGCTGTTCCAGTACAGCTACAACACTGGCATCTACCCGGCAATGTGGAAAATTACCCAGGTGTGTCCTGTACACAAGAAACAGGACAAATCCAACCCAGCCAATTACCGCCCTGTCAGTCTCCTCTCCATCATCAGCAAAGTGATGGAAGGAGTCATCAACAGTGCTATCAAGCGGCACTTACTCAGCAATAACCTGCTCACGGACGCTCAGTTTGGGTTCCGCCAGGGTCACTCAGCTCCTGACCTCATTACAGCCTCGGTTCAAACATGGACAAAAGAGCTGAATGCCAGAGGTGAGGTGAGAGTGACTGCCCTCGACAGCAAGGCAGCGTTTGACCAAGTATGGAATCAGCGCCCCAGCAAAACTGGAGTCTGAGAATCGGGGGGGGGGGGGGGGGAGGGGAGACTCTCCGCTGGTTGGAGTCATACCTGGTGCAAAGGAAGATGGTTGTGATGGTTGGAGGTCAATCAGCTCCGGCTTGGACTGATAAGTGGCAACATTCATGCCAGGCAATGGTCATTTCCTACAATAGAGAATCCAGCCATCTTTCCGCAGACACTCGGTGGTATTTTCATCGTTGAATCCCCCACTATCAGCATCCTGGGGGCTACCATTGACCAGAAGCCAGGTAAGAACAGACCAGAACCTTGGAATTCTGTGGTGGGTAACTCACCACCTGATTCCCCAAAACCCGTCCACTGAATACTATCCCCTTGCCTGGACATGTGCAGCTCCAATTATACTCAAAGTCCGACGCCATCAAGGGCACATCAGTCCACTTGATTGGCACCCCATCCAGCACACACACACCGTGGCAGCAGTGTGTACCAGCACAGACGCACTGTGGCAGCAGTGTGTACCAGCACAGACGCACTGTGGCAGCAGTGTGTACCAGCACAGACGCACTGTGGCAGCAGTGTGTACCAGCACAGACGCACTGTGGCAGCAGTGTGTACCAGCACAGACGCACTGTGGCAGCAGTGTGTACCAGCACAGACGCACTGTGGCAGCAGTGTGTACCATCTACCAGATGCAAAGGCTCCTTCAACAGCACCTTCCAACCCTTGACATCTACCACTTTGAAAGTGAAGGGTAACAAACACATGTGAACACTACCACCTGCAAGTTCCCCTCCTAAATTTCACACCATCCTGACTTGGAAATATGTCAGCGTTCCTTCACTGTCACTGGGTCAAATCCTGGAATTCCCTCCCTAACAGCACGGTAGGTGCATCTACACCACATGGACTGCAGCGGCTCGAGGAGGCAGGTCCCCACCGCCTTTGAAGAATCATAGAATCCCTACAGTGCAGAAGGAGGCCATTTGACCCATTGAGTCTACGCCGACCCTCCAAAAGAGCCCCATCTAGGCCCATGCCCCCACCCCATCCCAGTAACCCCACCTAACCTTTTGGACACTAAGGGGCAATTTAGCATGGCCAATCCACCTAACCTGCACATATTTGGACTGTGGGAGGAAACCGGAGCACCCGGAGGAAACCCACGCAGACACACTGGGAGAACGTGCAAACTTTGCCCAGTCACAGGATCCCTGGCGCTGTGAAATAGGAATTCTAAATACTGCCCCACCCTACCCGAGGGCAATTAGGAATGGGTAACATATGCTGGCCTCTCATTGCTTCATTTTCTCCAGCAGGCTGCCGGGCCATCCACACATTTAACTGTGAGATTGAGAATTGCAAAGGGATGTGGCACACTTTTCTCAAGGAAAGAGGTGTTGTTGGCGTGGAATAACTTCACATAGCTGCAGTACTGAATCTCCTGGAATACCCTTCTGAGTAGTGAGAACTGTCGCAAACACTTCATGCCGCGATCTCTGGTGAAAGCATTAAAAAAAATTATAATCCCCCTCTTTATACCAGCATACCCCAATGGCCCTTGAAGCCAATCAGGGCTCAGTGCAGGGATCACTTGCTCCTAAATCAGGAGATCGCAGGTTCAAGTCACCGACAGTGACCTAACATCACAATGTCCAAAGAAACATTGATGATTGGCAGAATTGAACCTGGGATTTTGGGTCTATATGGATTCATAACCGTGTCACCTGGGGAGTCGCCAAGGGGGCTACTGATGTCAATCTCTGATTGGTAGCTGGGAGGTGTGAGTCCCGTCCTGCTCTCCTGTTCCTTTCCCACTCGATACCCGGGAATTGCAACCAGTGCTATTGCTGTGATCTCAGTGCCCCCGCCCCCCGCGCCCTCCCTCCCCGCCAGCCTCTACCCCTCCCCGCCACCCTTGTCCAGTCGATTGCCACTCATCCTTCATTCTCTTCTCCTAACAGTAGAGAAGGTTTCTTAATTTAGTTTTAATCTGTTTTGGCACATTTAAAATATTTCACACTAAAGCCGCTTCACTCACCAGCTGGAATTGGCAAAAAGCTCTGGTCTTATTTTATTTATTAAGACTGACAGACCTCTGGAGGCCCACGTGCTACCAAAGGGGATCTCATCTTTAAAGACGCGAGTCAAAATGGAGATACCGTCGGCCTTGAGATGAAAATGAAAGTTCCATTGATGGCTAAACAAGTAATTGAGCCTCTCGAAACAGGACAGTCCTGGATTGATCGCTGCTCTGTTTCTTTCGTTAGATAATCTGAGCTAAAATGATGGAATGTTTCACTCCATCTTAAGGATTTGGTTGAGCCAGTAAGTCAAGGTTCCGACACATCATGTGAATTCTCTCTCGCTGGAGTCTCCTCGCCGACACTATGGGCCATGTTTGTCATGGAGAAGGGGCAGAAAGTGGCAGTGCATGTGGGAGATCGAAATATCCGTCCCTTCCACTTGTGCCAGGCTAGTGACTCCGGGCTTTGTGCTGATTCCTGGTTCAAACCATCTGCCTCTTCAGCAGTCCATCCGCAAACAAAGGAGTTCAATAGAAAGTCTCCCTCCTGATTGTATCTGATACCTTCAGGTGACTTGACAATCCAAGTAGGTGCCTGGGTACGTCTCCTGATACTTTTGTGTATTTGCAAGAGCTGGTGAACTGCTGGAAGATCTTTAGTTCTTCTATCCCTGAAGAATGTGGAAACATTGCAGAATATTCCAACTGAATGCAGAAGAAAATCGTTGTTTTGGAACTGCAGTCACTTGGTGATCTAGAATTAACCAATTCTCACCATCAACAACTGATTTGATGTCACTGCTGGATTGATACAGTCACTCAATCTTCTGGACGTCGTGTTGGACAATTTTCTCTGACTGAAATATCCCCGGTGTACACGGGTACTCGGCGATCATGTGCCTCTTGATCTCGCCTCCTCGTGGATGCTGCTTCAAACCTGTCTTTTCGGCGAAGATTTTGGCCACTTTGGCTCTTTGAGCTGCCAAATATTGTCTGATAATTGCTCCTGGAAAGCAGCTTGGACTTCTCGGGCCGAATTCTCCACTTGCAACGCCAGCAGCGAGAATCGCGATCAGGCGGAGGATCGATCAATTATGTTCTGTGCCCATCTCCAATTCTGATGCCTCCAGTTTCTCGCTTGCGGTGTTACCTCGCGCTGGGGGGTCCCTGCACAACTGTTATTTTAATATCATTAGCGGCTTGGACACTTCATGCTCCAGCCCTCTGCAATGCCTCGAAGATTGTCCTGCTGGCTGGGGGGTGGCTGTCTGGGCCGGGGGCCGTAGCGGGGAATGACGGTGTCAGGCCCGCGGACTCTGGGTGACCCTGCAGGTTAAGGGTGGCCTGGCTCAGACCACCATTGCTGCACAATGTGGATTTAAACACCCCCTCTGAAGCTACATGCAGGCCCCTGGCTGTTCACATTGTCCTGTGAATGCTCAAAGAGCCTCTGGTGGTCTGGGAGCCCACCCAGGCCGCCCCTCTGGCAGCCCTCATACCCCAGCTGTATCATCAAGGATGGGCGTGGTCCAGCTCAATCAGGGGCCCGCCAGGTTGGCACTCAGAAGCGCTGCCCCATTGCGGAGGAAGCAGGGAATCAGCAGAGCTCACCTGAACCAGAGGACACCTGCACCGCGGCCTTTGGAGGCCGGCCTGGTCCTCAGCCTCTCTCTGGGTAGAGGGCTCAGAAGTGATCCCCACCCCTCAGGATCACCAACTGCCTCCTCCCAGTGAGGCTGGCAGCACTGACTGCCTCTGCTACCACCTCCCATGCAATGTTCAGGAGGGTGGGCTTGAGTCTGCGGCCAACTCTGGGGAGGGTGGGCCTCCTCTCCTCACTGGCATCAAGCAGTAGGTCCACCTCGGACTCCTGACCTCGGGGAGGTAGGCCGCCTTCTGTGAGCCACCTTCATGGCTGCAGTGAGTGTGGGGTAAGTGGAGCGTTTAAAATCAGCTCCAACTGTCAGGCTTTTAACGCTAATTCGGGCTCCAGTGGTTACAACGCCGGCTGGGCTGGGAGTTGCTCGGAATTCCCGTCGGCAGAGTGCTGGCCCATGTCCTGACTGGCTTACCGAATAGTGCCGCCAACGGAAGTGCGAAGCGCGCACAATGAGTCCAGGCAGGAGCACTTGGGCCTGGATTCTTCGATTTTTCAGGGTATGTCTGGAGGATCCGTGGCGGTTTGCGTCAAAACAATCGGCGGCGGCCGCGCACCGATCCTCCGCCCAGTGAGGGACTAGAAGCCGTGCCACGTAAAACGACCAGTCTCTACAACACAAAACGGCCGGAGAATTGCCGAGTTCGTGGCCGCGCGTGTGACTACCGGCAGTGGTCGCGCCGTCCAACATGTCGCCGACTGTGCGCGGATCCGACCTACCAGATAGTGCCCCCCCCCCCCCCAGCCCTTGCCGAAGCCCCCCCCCCCCCCCCCCCGGCCAGCAGAATGGCACCCGCCCAACTGTGGCGGCGCTGGACACGGTCCGCAGGCGCCACGCCGGGTTCCCGCACGGCTGGGACCAAACGTTCCCCCGTGCGGTGGGGAACCCGGCCCGTCGGGGGATGGTCTCGGGGGACGGCCTGAGGCCGTCACAACGGTGTGCGGCGCGCTCCTCGATGATGCCGTTTTGGAGGGGGGGGGGGGGGGGGGGAGCATCCAAAAACAGGCACTGCCCCCGATTCCATTGTAAAAAGGGATTCCCCGCCTGATCGCCGATTACAAAGATTGGCGTCGGGAATGGAGAATCCCGTCCACGATCTTCCAAATGGAGAATCCTGCCCCTAATGCTGGTTGTTTTCTGAGGGAAGATTGAAGAGGTTAGATTTGGATCCACTGAAGATTAGCAGAATAGGAGGTGACTTGACCAAAATGTTTAAGATCCTGAGGGGTGTTGACAGGGTGGGTGTGAAGAGGATGTTTCCTCTAGTCGGACAATCTAGGACTGGGAGTCACTATTTTAAAAAGATTTAAGACAAAAGGTGAGGAGATGTTATTCTCAGAAGGTGGAGAGTCTCTGGAACTCGCTTCCTCTAAAGGCAGTGGAAGCAGAGTCTTTGAATATTTTCAAGGTAGAGCTGGATAGATTCTTGATGGACAAGAGGGTGAAAGGTTAACGGGGGTGAAAAGTGATCGGGGTCAGCAGGAATATGGGGTTGAAGTTCCAATCAGTTCAGCCATGATTGTATTGAATGGCAAAGCAGGCTAGAGGGGCCGAATGGCTGACTCCTGCTCCTAATTCCTTTGTTTGTAAAATGTTTTGCATAAATCTGAAAGCAACATTTTGCCCATCGGAGATAGGAGCAGAAAGTGCTTGAATCGTTCAGCAAGTCTGGTAGCGTCCAGGGAGAGGGAAAGTGCTATCAGCGGGGGTTTTACCAAATGAGGAAAAATCTGGGAACAATGTGCATTGGACAGGAGTCCCAGCTTTCTGCAGAGGCGCGGTGTCTGTACACTGACACAATCCTGCAATGAAGGCTGCGAATGAAGCAATTCGCCTGAGGAAGGAGCAGCGCTCCGAAAGCCAGTGACATCGAAACAAACCTGGTGTTGTAAGACTTCTTACTGTGCTCACCTCGGTCCAACGCCGGCACCTCCACATCAGTGAAGCAATTAGCAGGCATTTTCTGGAGGCGGTGGAATGTTACTGGTCATCAGGGATCCCCATCAAGTCTGAAGCTGGTCACCTCTCCAAGCAAGCGAGTGTACAGTGGGAAAGCGGAACACCATGAACATAAACCAGCAATCTGCATGTTCCTGGTGAAAATGGGCAAAAGTAAGGACAACCCCAGGCAGAGGCCGGAGATTGGCTCCTGATTATCTCCTGGAGGCTGACAACATGGATCGAGCTGGTGGTGAGGAAGTGGCTGCCATTTCCTCCGGTTGTTGTGCGCCTCCGTTTTGTTGCGCACCCTCTCTCAACCCACCCCCTCTGCAGACACCCATCCCCCTCAGCAGCAACCCCTGTGCAGACACAGTGAAGGCTCCAGATGCACCTGCACACACCCTCCCGCCTCCTCAACCCTCTGGCAATCATGAAGCGCATCGCCTCCATACTCCCAGAACGCCTTGATCCACTGCAATTGGCATACCGTCCACAGCAGACGCCATCTCACTGGTCCTACACTCATCCCTAGAGCATTTCGACAAGAAGGACTCCTACATCAGACTCCTATTTATTGACTACAGCTCCGCCTTCAACACCATAATCCCAGCTAAGCTCATATCAAAGCTCCAAAACCTAGGACTTGGCTCCCCACTCTGCAACTGGATCCTCGATTTTCTGACCAACAGACCACAATCAGTAAGAATGAACAACAACACCTCCTCCACAATAGTCCTCAACACCGCAGCCTCGCAAGGCTGCGTACTTAGCCCCCTACTCTACTCCCTGTACACACACGACTGCATGGCAAAATTTGGTTCTAACTCCATCTACAAGTTTGCTGACGATACGACCATAGTGGGCCGGATCTCGAATAACGATGAGTCCGAATACAGGAGGGAGATAGAGAACCTAGTGGAGTGGTGCAGCGACAACAATCTCTCCCTCAATGCCAGCAAAACTAAAGAGCTGGTCATTAACTTCAGGAAGCAAAGTACTGTACACATCCCTGTCAACATCAACGGGGCCAAGGTGGAGATGGTTAGCAGTTTCAAATTCCTAGGGGTGCACATCTCCAAAAATCTGTCCTGGTCCACCCACGTCGACGCTCCCACCAAGAAAGCACAACAGCGCCTATACTTCCTCAGGAAACGAAGGAAATTTGGCATGTCCACATTGACTCTTACCAACTATTACAGATGCACCATAGAAAGCATCCTATCGGGCTGCATCACAGCCTGGTATGGCAACTGCTCGGCCCAGGACCGCAAGAAACTTCAGAGAGTCGTGAACACCGCCCAGTCCATCACATGAACCTGCCTCCCATCCATTGACTCCATCTACACCTCCCGCTGCCTGGGGAAAGCAGGCAGCATAATCAGACCCCTCCCACCCAGCTTGCTCACTCTTCCAACTTCTTCCATCGGGCGGGAGATACAAAAGTCTGAGAACAGACTCAAAAACAGCTTTCTCCCGGCTGTTACCAGACTCCGAAATGACCCTCTTATGGACTGACCTCATTAACACTGTTTGGATGTCGCCAGGCAATATGTAGCCGCAGTCCCCTGCTGTGATAATTAGGTGAGTGGTCCAGAAAGAAGCTAAGGTGGGAAAGTTCTGTGGAGTGTTTCAGTTTGGTCACCTTTTGCCAGGTTGGCAAGTTGTTGCAGATCAAAAATGCAAATTTCTGATGTTGACATTCTTTTTAACATCTACCTCTCACTTATACAGGCCTGTTGTAATTAGTAGTGTCACAATAATGTGAATTTACATTAGCTGCAGAACTGTAATATTGCAACAGGCAAACCATATTTCCACATGATTCAACTCCGAGAGGAGGAGGCAGTGTATTTAGTTAACTCCAGATACATAGAGATGATACAATGCTGAAGAGGGCTCCATTCCTGGGCCATTGTGTTTGTTCTCTCCACAGATACAGTTTGTTTGAGTGTCTGGTGTTTTGGTTTCTGTGGAGGTGGTTTTGGTGGGGTGCGTTACTTCAACACCTTGGTTTCAATCCAGTTTTGACTGCAATGGGTTAGGGCAGTCTTAACTGTTGATTGGGACTGAGAAGGTCCACAACTCAAAGATTCATAGATTCAACGGTAACTAGCAAACCCAACTGCGTATAAAGAAAAGGCAGAGCAATTCAACAAGCAATTCCGTTCTGTCTTAAGGGTGAAAGACACAAGTAACTTCCCAGAAATGTTAGGGAACCAAGGGTCAAGTGAGAAATAGGAATTGAAGTAGAACAGTATTACTAAAGAAAAGTGCTGAAGACACTAATGGGAATGTAAGTTGATAAATCTCCAGATTCTGATAATCCACATCCCAGGGTACTAAAGGAGGTGGCCATGGAAATAGTGGGTGTGTTGGTTGTCACCTTCCACAATTCCTGGCAAATTGGAGGGTGGCACTGTTTTTAAAAAAGAGGGACTGAGTAATTGGAATTACAGACTGGTTAGCCTGACAATAGCAGGGAAAGTGCTCGGGATGTGACAACAGAACACTTAAAAAATATCAACAGGATTAGAGCAAGTCAACATGGATTTATGAAAGGGAAATTGTGTTTCTCAAACCTACAGGAGTTTTTTAAGGATGTACCTAATGAGGAGATGAGGGAGAACCAGTGAATGTGGTGTATTTGGATGTTCAGAAAGCTTAAGTCCCGCATAAGAGATTAGTGTGCAAAATTCAAGTGTGTGGAATTGGGGGTGTTATATTGGCATGGATGGAGAATTGGTTAGCAGACAGGAAATAGATTGGGAATAATTGGGTTTTTCTGGAGTTGCAGGTAGTGACTAGTGGAGTATCACGGGGGAATCAGTGTCTTACAAATATGTAAGGGAACCAAATGCAATATGTCCAAGTTTGATATTTCCAAGTTTGCTGACGGCACAAAGTTTGGTGGGAATGTGAGTGGTGAGAAGGACGTAAAGAGGCTTCAAGGAGATTTGGATAAGTTGAGCGAGTGGACAAATTCGTAGCAAGTGCAGCAGAATGTGGGTAAATGTGACGTCATCCACTACGGATGGAGAAAGAGAATAGCAGAGTATTATATAAATGGTTATAGATTGGAAAATGGTGATGTGCAAAGGGATGTGGGTGTCCTTGTACACCCGTCACTGAAAACAGCAAGCCGTTAGTAAGACAAATGGAGTATTGACCTTTATTGCAAGAGGATTTGAGTACAGGAGCTGGGATGTCTTGCTGCAGCTGTTCAGGGCCTTGGTGAGACTACACCTGGAGTATTGTGCGCGGTTTTGGTCTCCTTATCTAAGAAAGGATATCATTGCCACAGAGGGAGTGCAGCAAAGTTTCACCAGACTGCTTCCTGGGACGGCAGGATTGTCGGATGAGGAGAGATTGGGTTGACTGCGCCTGTTTCACTGGAATTTAGAAGAATGAGAGGGGATCAATGGAAACATATAAAATTCTGACAGGGCTGGACAGAGTGGATCGAGGAGTGTTGGGTCCGATATAACCAAATGGGAACAGAGTTCCATAGCGAGCGCGTTTAGCCGCACGCTTCGCGACGCTTGCAGCGCCGGGAAACAACCCGCTACCTAATGCCCATCGGGTTAGACATGGGGTCTCAGCGGGGAACCTGCGCCCAAGGCGGCACTCGGCCCTGTCTTCGGCACTGAGGAATTCCACTCTCCGGATCCTCTCAGTGCAGCGAGGGATCGGGACACTGTTTTAAACGGCACCTCGATCTCGTGAGCTCCCGACGCGACATCCAAACACACTGAAGCTCCAACTTGCTGTAAGGAGTTCCCCGGGACCCCCCCCCCTTCCCGATCACCGCCACGTGAAAAATGCCAGCTTGGCACACTGGCAGTACCCCGCCAGCTGCAGTGCCATCTGAGCACCTTGGCGGTGCAAAGCTGGTGTCCGGGTGGTAGTGCCTGGCTGGCAGTGCCAGTTGCCACCTTGCCCAGAAGGCAAGCACGCAGGGGCCTCCGATCCCCTGGGAGGCCCCTGCGAGTGTCATTCCGACTGGCTCCTGTTTGCGGAGGCCAGCACTGGACGGCACTTGCCAGAGGTCTCCAAGGCGAAGGGGATCAAACCCAATGCCTTGATTACCTCCGGGAACTGCACCTTAGACTGAGACTAGCTGCCTCGCTCTAATATGCAGACTTGAACAAAGAGCAAAGAAATGTACAGCACGGGAACAGGCCCTTCGGCCCTCCAAGCTTGTGCTGACTATACTGTCCGTCTAAACTAAAACCCTCTACACGTCCTGGGTCCGTATCCCTCCATTCCCATCCTATTCATGTATTTGTCAAGATGCCCCTTAAATGTCACTATCGTCCCTGCTTCCACCACCACCTCCGGTAGCGAGTTCCAGGCACCCACTACCCTCTGTGTAAAAAAACTTGCCTCGTACATCTACTCTAAACCTTGCCCCTCGCACCTTAAACCTATGCCCCCTAGTCATTGACCCCTCTACCCTGGGGAAAAGCCTCTGACTATCCACTCTGTCTATGCCCCTCATAATTTTGTAGACTTCTATCAGGTCTCCCCTCAACCTCCGTCGTTCCAGTGAGAACAAACCGAGTTTGTCCAACTGCTCCTCATAGTTAATGCCCTCCATACCAGGCAACATTCTGGTAAACCTCTTCTGCACCCTCTCTAAAGCCTCCACATCCTTCTGGTAGTGTGGCGACCAGAATTGAACACTATACTCCAAGTGTGGCCTAACTAAGGCTCTATACAGCTGCAACATGACTTGCCAATTTTGAAACTCAATGCCCCGGCCAATGAAGGCAAGCATGCCGTATGCCTTCTTGACTACAAAGTGTTGGGCGAGCTTCACAGCATGACGTCTCGCGAGATATCACTAGATCCTGCAAGGCGTAACGAGCCAGGTGGATCCGGGGAGCGGGGTCTCCTGTCATTTACCGGCCGCATTGCGCTGCTTTTCGGCACAGCACGGTCGGTAGATCACGCTCGTTGTTTCCTCTCGTTGGGGGGGGGGGGGTCTAGAACAAGGGGTCACAGTTGAGGAGATGCTGTTGGACTGAGATGAGGAGAAACCTCCCCTCAGAGGGCAGTGAACCTGTGGAATTCCCCCCCACTGAAGGTCGTGCAGGCCGAGTCACTGACTATATTTCAGAAGGAAATAGATTTCTGGAATCTCCAACTGTCGAGGGTATAGGGAGGGCGTGGCATTGAGAGAGATAATCAGCCATGACCATAGTGAGGGGTGGAGCAGGCTCGAGGGGCCGAATGGCCGCCACCTCCGAGTTTCCGATGTTTTGGGGGAAAATTCACATTGGCGTATCAGCAGGAGAGCAGGGCTATTGCTGAGATTTGGGTTGGGGATGTTGGCGAAAATGGAATTAAGTGTTTTGGGGAAGATTTTCCTCGAGTTTAGTACCTCTGCCCAGTTAGCTGTTCTGAGTATTAGCAGCTCATGAAGACAGCAGCAACTTGTGGAGGGTGAGGGCAATAGTATAAAGGAGCTGGATTAACACAAACTTGTGTCTTCCAGATCAGCATCAACTACTTAAACAAAATGCAGGCTGAATGACCTTCTCCTTTTCCTATATACATGTCCTGGGAGTGTTTGATCGAGACAGTGTCGAGGGAGCTTTACTATGTATCTCACCCCGTGCTGTACCTGTACTGGGAGTGTTTGACCGAGACAGTGTCGAGGGAGCTTTACTATGTATCTCACCCCGTGCTGTACCTGTCCTGGGAGTGTTTGATGGGGACAGTCTAGAGGGAGCTTTACTCTGTATCTAACCCCGTGCTGTACCTGTCCTGGGAGTGTTTGATGGGGACAGTGTAGAGGGAGCTTTACTCTGTATCTCACCCCGTGCTGTACCTGTCCTGGGAGTGTTTGATGGCGGCAGTGTCGAGGGAGCTTTACTCTGTATCTAACCCCGTGCTGTACCAGTCCTGGGAGTGTTTGATGGGGACAGTGTAGAGGGAGCTTTACTCTGTATCTAACCCTGTGCTGTACCTGTCCTGGGAGTGTTTGATGGGGACAGTGTCGAGGGAGCTTTACTCTGTATCTCACCCCGTGCTGTACCTGTCCTGGAAGTGTTTGATGGGGACAGTGTAGAGGGAGCTTTACTCTGTATCTAACCCCGTGCTGTACCTGTCCTGGGAGTGTTTGATGTGGACAGCGTAGAGGGAGCTTTACTCTGTATCTCACCCCGTGCTGTACCTGTCCTGGGAGTGTTTGATCGAGACAGTGTAGAGGGAGCTTTAATCTGTATCTCACCCCGTGCTGTCCCTGTCCTGGGAGTGTTTGATGGGGACACTGTAGAGGGAGCTTTACTCTGTATCTAACCCCGTGCTGTACCTGTCCTGGGAGTGTTTGATGCGGACAGTGTAGAGGGAGCTTTACTCTGTATCTAACCCCATGCTGTACCTGTCCTGGGAGTGTTTGATGGAGACAGTGTCGCGGGAGCTTTACTCTGTATCTAACCCCGTGCTGTACCTGTCCTGGGAGTGTTTGATGGGGACAGTGCAGAGGGAGCTTTACTCTGTTTCTAACCCCGTGCTGTACCTGTCCTGGGAGTGTTTGATGGAGACAGTGTAGAGGGAGCGTTACTCTGTATCTAACCCCATGCTGTACCTGTCCGGGGAGTGTTTGATGGGGACAGTGTAGAGGGAGCTTTACTCTGTATCTAACCCCGTGCTGTACCTGTCCTGGGAGTGTTTGATGGAGACAGTGTAGAGGGAGCGTTACTCTGTATCTAACCCCATGCTGTACCTGTCCTGGGAGTGTTTGATGGGGACAGTGTAGAGGGAGCTTTACTCTCTATCTAACCCCATGCTGTACCTGTCCTGGGAGTGTTTGATGCGGACAATGTAGAGGGAGCTTTACTCTGTATCTAACCCCATGCTGTACCTGTCCTGGGAGTGTTTGATGGAGACAGTGTCGCGGGAGCTTTACTCTGTATCTAACCCCGTGCTGTACCTGTCCTGGGAGTGTTTGATGGGGACAGTGTAGAGGGAGCTTTACTCTGTATCTAACCCCGTGCTGTACCTGTCCTGGGAGTGTTTGATGGAGACAGTGTCGAGGGAGCTTTACTCTGTATCTCACCCCGTGCTGTACCTGTACTGGGAGTGTTTGACCGAGACAGTGTCGAGGGAGCTTTACTATGTATCTAACCCCATGCTGTCCCTGTCCTGGGAGTGTTTGATGGGGACAGTCTAGAGGGAGCTTTACTCTGTATCTCACCCCGTGCTGTTTCTGTCCTGGGAGTGTTTGATGGAGACCGTGTAGAGGGCGCATTAGTCTATATATAAGCCCGTGCTGTACATGTCCTGGGAGTATTTGATGGGGACAGTGTAGAGGGAGCTTTACTCTGTATCTAACCCCGTGCTGTACCTGTCCTGGGAGTATTTGATGGAGACAGTGTAGAGGGAGCTTTACTCTGTATCTCACACCGTGCTGTACCTGTCCTGGGAGTGTTTGCTGGGAACAGTGTCGAGGGAGCTTTACTCTGTATCTCACCACGTGCTGTCCCTGTCCTGGGAGTGGTTGGTGGGGACAATGTAGAGGGAGCTTTGCTCTGTATCTAACCCCGTGCTGTACCTGTCCTGGGAGTGTTTGATGGGGACAGTGTAGAGGGAGCATTAGTCTATATATAAGCCCGTGCTGTACCTGTCCTGGGGCTGTTTGATGTAGTATAGAGGGGGATTTATTCAATTTCTAATCCCAGGCTGTACCTATCCTGGGAGTATTCATGGGGACAGTGTCAAGGGACCTTTGCTCTGTGTCTAAAACTTTGCAGTGCCATGGGTGTCACAGTGGTTAGCATTGTTGCCTCTCAGCAGCAGGGACCCGGGTTCAATTCCGGTCTCTGGGTGGAGTTTGCACGTTCTCCCCGTGTGTGCGTGGGATTCCTCCGGGTGCTCCGGTTTCCTCCCACAGTCCATAGATGTGCAGGTTAGGTGGATTGGCCGTGATAAAAGATTGGCCCATAATGTCACAAAGATGCGCAGGTTAGGGGGGCGTTCTGGGGATAGGGCGGGGGGGACTGGGCATGGTTGAGTGCTCTTTCAGAGGGTAGGTGCTGACCCGATGGGCTGAATGGCCGCCTGCACTGTAGAAATTCTATGACTCTGCATCAATTGGCAGGCAGAAATAATCGAGAGTATGACTGATTGTGTAACTGTTCGTTATAAAGATGGTGAGGTACTAACTTTAAAAAAAAAACATTTACTAACAGAAAGCTGTACAGACTCGTTTTGTGGGGAATTTTAACACTGCACATTGCAAGAAAATCAAACATTTGAATGTCAATTCCTATGCTGCTGCTAAGTTTATCAAGAACGGATACAGGGAATTGTGAGATACCAGCATCATGGTAATCTTCCCTTGGAATTGTTTCTCAATGTGCACGATTAGGAGCTGGTTTAGCACAGTGGGCTATACAGCTGGCTTGTAATTCAGAGCAAGGCCAGCAGCACGGGTTCAATTCCCGTACCGGCCTCCCCGAACAGGCGCCAGAATGTGGCGACTAGGAGCTCTTCACAGCACATTCATTGAAGCCTACTTGTGACAATAAGCTATTATAATAATAATTATTATTATGAACGCCAACTTGTGGAATGGAGATTCCGTTCATGTTAGAGAAGGATTCTGATGGTCTTGACAATCTTGACGATTGGTTTCTCTTTCTCGATGCGTGGCACTGTAAACAATTATGAAAGTGAAATATAAATACGCCACAGTAATCATTTGCATTTATTATACTGTTTCCTGCTGTATGGACGACAATCCCGGGGAGATTTGCAAGCTTTCCACCGAGGGACGGGAAAGATTAAGGGGAGGGAACTAAATGCGAGATCATAGAGAGAGTTTATTCAGAGACTTTTGATCAAAGGTGGAGGTACTAAGATGAAGTGGAATATTTATGCTCTCCATTCCTTCGGTTTCAAATTTCAAAGTGGTATGTTTTTCAAGTCTGCAAGATATGGCTCATAATTGACCCTTTTCTGTCTGCAAGTGGCAGTGAAAACTTTGTTGCTGCTTTTATAATGTTGGCATCAATATGGATTCCTTTAAACTGGTCTGTCTCCTGTGGTGGCGTGAGTCTGAGATTATGGTTTCTCGCCTCTCACTCCCTCATACTGTCCATCTCGGCCTTCCTCCTATTTTCTGGCCTCCTCCGTTCTTTCTGGCCTGCTGGCGCCTGCCCCCTTCCTGCTCCCGCTGCTGGCGGAGGGGTCGGGGATGTTGGCTGACAGATACGGCGTGGAGTGTACAGCAATGCCTGGAGGACGGCTGTCCCACAAACACCACTCGTTTGATAGTGAGTAGGGACCTTGCAGGGTTGCGGGGCCTGAGATTCACAAAGGCTCGTCCTGATCTAATGTTTGGGCCTCTTGTGTGCTGCGACCACCGGACATTTATTCCTGGATTGTTCGCCAAGGCACAACACGACATTGAGAAGCAGGCACACGTAAAGCCAGAGTTATGTGCGGGGTACTTTGGACATTATTGTTGGTGTTTTTTGCAGCAGTATAGTGGCTTAATGATCATTTGCCAGCCCATAAATTACCAGGTTTATTGAAACAATTACACAAGTTGCTTTAGTGGGATTTGGGTTCAGATCTCTGAGTTTCACCAGTGATGTAATCCTGGCACTGTCATTTTCCCCCCATTTTTGTTCACGCTGCCAAACTCATCCTAAATTTTACCTGAACAAAGTTTTGGAACTTTGTACTCTTGCTTTTAATCGGAATAATGTTGAATAAAAAAGCAGCAGAATTTGCTCAAAGCTAAAGGAAGATATTCCACCCGTATAACTGGCCGCTACTATCTGGGAAACAGCAAATCGTCCAACTCGACTTCACATGCAGGCAAAAATATCAGGATAAAGCTCATCTTTAGAGAGAGAGTGAGAGCTTCAAGTAAATACTCCACTGAAATATTAAAATACACAAGTGGATTTTTTTTGTTTTATAATTATCAAATAAGTGTTGCTTGAATCTTTTATTTTCAACACTTAGTGTGAACATTATAAATTACAGATACTCAGCCAGGGAAGGTGTACATAAAAGTTTCAATGATAAATCTGCTTCAATGTTACCTGGTGGCCAGGTTCTGCAATAATGTGCAGGCTCAAATAATGACTTGAGATTTTGCAATTCCCTCCCAGATCTCCACCCTCTCCTCCTCTCCACCCCTCTCCTCCTCTCCGCCCCTCTCTCCTCCATTTGAAGACACTTAAATAACTAACAGGAGGAGGAGGCTTGTCAAACATCCCCATCCTCAATGATGGAGGACCCCAGCATAACAGTGCAAAAGACCAGGCTGAAGCATTTACAATCAGTCTTAGGTAGAAGCACTGAGTGGATGATCCATCTCAGCGTCATGCAGAGGTCCACAGCATCACAAATTCCAGTCTTCAGCCAATTCGATTCACTTCACATGATATCAAGCAATGGCTGAAGGCACTGAATATTGTAAAAGCTATGGGTCCTACAATATTCTGACAAAGATTTGTGCTCCAGTACTAGCCATGCCCTTGGCTAAACTGTTCCAGTGCAGCTACAACACTGGCATCTACCAGACTATGTGGCAAATTGCCCACCACGACGAACACTGGCAGCCGTGTGTACCATCTCCAAGATGCACTGCAGGAACTCACCAAGGCTCCTTAGGCAGCACCTTCCAAACCCACGGCCACTCCCATCTAGAAGGAGAAGAGCAGCAGATACCTGGGAACCCCACCACCTGGAGGTTCACCTCCAAGTCACTCACCACCCTGACTGGGCAATATATCGCCGTTCCTTCACTGTCGCTGGGGCAACATCCTGGAACTCCCTCCCTAACAGCACTGTGGGTGTACTTACACTACTTGGACTGCAGTGGTTTAAGAAGGCGGCTCACCCACCACCTTCCTGAGGACAACTAGGGATCAACAGTAAATGCTAGTCTAGCCAGCGACGCCATGTTCCACGAAAGAATAAAAAGATGGTTCCAGGCCCAGCTTTTTGTGCAAAGTTAAAGCAGGCCAGACAATCTGCAGCTGCTGAATGGTGCCGTCCTCTTCGTGGAAATACCTCTGCTCCATGTCCAGAATGAAGAGCTCCTTCCTCCAGCTCAACACCAGGAAGGTTAGCCCTCCTGTTGAGTTCAAACATATTCAGAGAAAATCACCCCGATTGTCATTCGGTTTATCAGTTCTCCCGTTGGCAAGATCATTGTGCAAACACTGCATGGATTTCCATTAACCAGCCTGTTTGTGTTCTTGTGTGTACAACCTGGTTATTCAAGCCAATCTCCGAGCTGATTGTTGTGTTGCAACAAGTCTCTTCTCTATCTCAATAGCCTGACCTGTGGCACTGCAGCTCTGACGGTCTGTCGTTCCTGTGCTGCAGCCCTCTACCTTTGTACTTTGCAGACCTGCTAGGGCCCAGGGATGAACACGATCATTAAACAGAAGTGGAAGCTTTTGACTTAAAAGGCTTTCTTAAAAAAACTTTATTCCTGGCTGGTAAATTTGAGAGAATGGAAGATGTTCAGCTCAGCAGCGAAGCAAATATCTAACGCTCCATGTCCACCTGAACTTTGCTGTTTATGGTTTAACGTCTAGGAGAAAGTGATTGTATGCTCCGACTCTATCCTTAACTGTCGGCACGGAGCTCCTAAGCCATGCAGCCAGATAGACGGAGCAGGGTAAGTCAATACTGGTCTGCTGAGTACTGCCATCAACCAATTGCTCCTGATGCTTGCGTCTGTTTGAAAGAATGTGCTGTGACCTAAAGCCTGCTCCGTTTAAATGCCTCGGTTAAAAGGCAAGGCTTGTGACCAAAGTATTTTCTGGTTTAATTGTGGCCTAGGAATTGGAGCCTACTTTGGATACATACAGCTAAACCTAAATAATGGCACAGAATTGTTACTGAGGTCAAGGATTTGATTTGGCAGGTTGCAGTAGGGAATATTAAGAAGTTTTGAAAGGACAATGCATATAAAACAGTTAAAGGATTTGTGATTCCACATCCAATAATTTATTGCTTTTTAAGTGCAGTCAATGAAAGGCAATTTTTCTCGACTTGAGGTGGTTTCTAAGCCGTGCAGTTAGAAATCCCCAATTAAAAGAAATTTTCATCTAATGAGAGAATGATACATTTGCTATATTGCCTGACATTCTCACGTTGTTTTGGTTGGAGTTTAAAATCCAAGTTCCTCCTGTAAGAGTAACTTTTTCTTCTGCTAACCTTTTCTGTATTTTTTTAATATATATGTCAAGAAACTTTGTTTGAGTGAATTTAAAGGCTGCAGCAGATTACTTGAACAGACTATACATCTGTGAAACTTTTATGAAGGCAGCAGCTTGCCAGAAATAACTTGTGCAGCCTAGTTACACAGCACGCTGCCCTGTCCAAACTACTGACAATCCGGAGTAACCGAGTCCTTCCTCTCCACCACATAACAGTGCTTTTGTTCAATCCCAACGTTCTTTTTCTAAATTTTCTGTGCTTGCATGGGGGTCTAGTTTTGAGAGTTGCGCAGAAATCGTCTAATTAACACTGTTAAATTGCAATTCAGAAGTCTGGCCGCTTTGCTGTAATTTTATCTGAAATGCCTCCTTTTTGTTTTAGTGCTTCTGTTGGTTTGTTTATTTTGGGTGGATGTTAATACAGAGACCACAGCGCTGTGCCTCTCATACAGGCATTTTTTTGGACTTCAGAAATCCATCGCAGCGCTTAAACCAGAGAGCACCTTGGGAATTAGCTTTCAGTCAGTCAGTCAAAGAAGAATGTGCAGCCTGGTGAAGTTGGTGCAGTTGACAGGAAGAGCTTGGATGAAATAGGATACTGGATCTTGGAACTGTGAGTCACTGTGAGTTTCAAAAAAAAAGTCTGCTCAAGAAGCATCTGGCTTATAAATGTGTGCTGATCAGCTATGTAAACCTGGAAATGTAGATTGTGGAATCTCTGCCATTCACCCACAGCTCAACGGAGCTCGTGGTCTTGTTCAAAATGTATGCACTTAAAGGTATAGGGGTTGTGGAAACATTTTGCACTAGTTTAAAAGTGCCTTGTAACTTCTGTCTGTGAACTTTACCAAACCATGGAACAATCAGCCATTTGTGCTATACCAGGTTTGTTTCAGGATATATAATGTGAAACTTCAGGATTTTTTGTTGTCCTCCTGCTTGGGCAGAGAGCGCATAGAGAACATGCTCACCTTGGAAGGAATGTTTACCTGCCGTGACTGGGCTAATTTTGCTCCTCCGTAATTGAGTAGACTACAACTTTTTTTTCAAATTTAGAGTACCCAGTTATTCTTTTTTCCAATTAAGGGGTAATTTAGTGTGGCCAATCCACCTACCCTCACATCATTTTGGGTTCTGGGAGTCAGGCCTAGGCAGACACGGAGAGAATGTGGCAGCTCTACGCGGACAAGGACCCGGGGCCGTGATTGGACCTGGGTCCTCGGCAGCATGAGGCAGCAGTGCTAACCACTGCGCCACCCCGTGCCGCCTGTAGATGACAACCGGCACAAAATGCTGTCGGTATAAATTCCAAGGATTAAAGATGCAGTTTGCCAAAGAAAATAACGAGTAATGACAAAAGAATTGCGAAGTATGCTTCAATTAGTGTGCTTCTTACTCGACAGCCGTCATCCTCTCCATCCGATTGGTAGTTCCCACATCACCTTAATTATCATAGAATCCGATTGCACGGAGGTGTCGTGTTGGGTGCTCTGCTACACAGACGAACCAACACGGTTGCGGATGGTACAACTCCGTTTTATTACTAACAATATTTACAATGGTAAACTGGTTACTGTGGTTCGTTCATTACCCTTGAATCTGTGAACCTATCCCTAACACTGGGCGGGATCCTCCACTCCCGCGCCGAAGTATCCACGCCGTCGTGAACGCCGTCGAGGTTCACGACGGCGCGAAACGGCCCCTATCCCGACCGATTCAGGGCCCGATAATGGGCTAGGAGCGGGGCCACGTCATTTACACGCGCCAGGCCTTGTCGGCATGTCAAGGCGGCGCCGCATACATGACGCGGCCGGCGCCGCATAATTGGCGTTACCCGCGCATGCGCGGTTGCCGTCCTCTCCGAGTCCGCCCCGCAAGAAGATGTCAGACGGATCTTGCGGGGCTGCGGAAGAAAGGAGGTCCTCCTTCAGAGAGGACGGCCCCATTTGAGGCCCCCCCCGATGCAGGTTCCCCCCTCACCACCCCCTGCAGGCCGCCCCCCCCCCAGCGTTCCCGCGCTGTTCCGCTGGCAGCGACCAGGTGTGGACAACACCGGGGGGGAATCCGCCGTTTTAGCCTGGCCACTCGGCCCATCCGGGCCTGAGAATAGCGGGGGTGGCGGAGAATCGCCATTTTGGGTGTCTCGGGTGATTCTCCGGCCTGCGGCCCGCGGCACTCTACAGGGCCGTTCCCGCCGCTCGGGAGGGCGTCGGACCGGCATCTGGGGAAATTTTGACGACTCAGGCGATTCTCCCAACCGGCGCGGGAGTGGAGAATCGCGCCCACTATCTTGGAGTGGCACTCAGCACATGGTGTATGTCTGAGTGGCTTGCTGTGAGCTCTGTGCCCTGAGCTGTCTCCTGCTGGAATGGACGGGAATGGACGGGAAGTGTCGTGTTCCCCGTTTTATAGTGTGTATGCTCTTGCCTGTGATTGGCTGTGGTGTTGTGTGTGTGTTGATTGGTCCGTTGATCTGTCCATCAGTATGTATGTATGTTTGCACCATGATGTTTACCTGAATATCATGACCGAAAGGAGGTCATTCACCGTGTTTGTGCTGCGTCGCCAATCAATCCCATTTCCCTGTAACCCCGCGCAGTTTTTCCTTTTGAATATTTGTCTAGTTCCCTTTTGTAAAATACTGGTGAATCTGACAGTTCTCCACACGGACAATCCTGCTGCCGTCAGGTACAGAAGCTAAAAATCATGGTTAGAAATGTCTTTCCTCATAAGTAACATGTGGAATCTAAATACAAATCTCCTCCTCGCATTATCTTGTCACTCAGCTGCAGTGTTTGAAGGCTCTGAACCATTAAATGTTGGTATGTGGCCTGGAATTTATCACCGTGGACTCTCCGTCACAAACATCCCATGGAGCCCTCACTCGAGAAGGTGCATCACCCTGTGTGGAGTCCCCAAAGTTCTGTAATTCCCTCTCTCAGTCTCGTTCCTTCTTTTTAAAACGCATTTTATTCAAACTTGTATCAAAGTAGGTTACAGCAAATAAACATCCCGGGAAACATTCTTCCCAACAATCAACTATACAGTTTGTACAGATTTCCTCCCCCCCCCCCCCCCCCCCTCCGGCCCCTGCGACGAACAGCTCCTCAAACACGGTCACAAACATCCCCCACCTTTTCTCAAACTCCCCTGCTCAGCCCCTTAACTCATACTTTATCATCTCTAACTGCAGGAAATCGTACAGGTCACCCAACCATGCTGCTACCCCCCGGTGGCGATGCCGACCGCCACTCCAGTAAAATTCGCCGCCGGCAATCAGAGAGGCGAAGGCCAAGACATCGGCCTTCCTCCTCTCCATGAGCTCCGGCTTCTCTGAAACCCCAAATATCGCCATCAAAGGGTCCGGGTCCACTCCCTCCTCCACTATCCTGGCTAAGACCGCGAACACTCCCGCCCAGAATCTTCCCAATTTTTCTCAACCCCAAGACATGTGCGATTGATTTGCTGGCTCCTGCCCACACCTCTCACACTCATCTGCTACCCCCTGAAAGAACCCACTCATTCTCGCCCGAGTCGTATGCACCCTGTGCACCAACTTAAACTGTATCAGGCTCATCCTTGCACAAGAGGAGGTCCCGTTTCCCCTACGCAGTGCCTCACTCCATACTCCCCAATTGATCTCCATTCCCAACTCCGCTTCCCATTTCTCCTTGATCTTCACCACCCGCTCGCCTCCCTGCTCCCCCAGCCACTTATATATAATCCCAAATTCTTCCCTCCCCTTCCACATCCGGAAGCAGCAGTCGCTCCAGAAGGGTGTATCCCGGCAATCTAGGGAACCCCTTCCAGACCTTTTGTGCAAAGTCCCTAACCTGTAGATACCTGAACTCACTCCCCCTCGGCAGCTCTACCCTCTCCCTTAGCTCCTCCAGACTGGCGAACCCTTCCTCCAAATACAAATCCCTCACCTTGACCAGCCCCACTTCCCTCCACCTCCTGTATACACTATCCATCCCCCCCCGACTCAAACCCATGATTCTTGCACAGCGGCGATAGCACGGACATCCCTTCCACCCTAAAACGCCTCCTCAGCTGATTCCATATCTTCACCGTGGACTGCACCACTGGGCTCCCTGAATACCTACTCGGAGCCATTGGCAATGCTGCTGTCACCATAGCCCTCAAACTAGACCCCTTACAAGATTCCTCCTCCATCCTAACCCACTCTACCCCTTCTCCTTCCCACCACCGTCGCACCTTGTCCACATTCGCCGCCCAATAATAATGAATCAAGTTCAGCAACGCCAACCCCCCCTGCTGCCTCTGTAGCAGGGTCCTCCCCACCCTCGGCACCTTCCCCGCCCACACAAAGTCAGAGATGATTGTGTCCACTTTCCGAAAAAAGGCCTTTGGTATAAAGATCGGGAGAGCTTGAAAGATAAACAAGAACCTCGGCAGAATATTCATTTTCACCACTTGGACCCTCCCTGCCAACGTTAAGTGCCGTGTATCCCACCTCTTAAGATCCTCCCTGGCCTCCTCCACCAGCTTCGTTAAGTTCCACTTATGGAGCCCCGTCCATTCCCTCACTACCTGAATCCCCAAGTACCCAAACCTATCCCTCGCTACCGTAAATGGCATCCCCCCTAAATTAGCCCGCAGTGCCAGCTCATTCACCGGGAATACCTCGCTTTTCCCTACATTCAGCTTGTATCCCGAGAACCCTCCAAACCTCCCCAACAGGCCCTTGATCCTTTCCATACTCTCCAACGGATCCGAAACATACAGCAAGAGGTCATCGGCACAGAGCGACACCCGATGCTCCCTCTGTCCCCTCCTTATCCCCTGCCACTCTGCCGACCCTCTGAGAGCCATCGCCAATGGCTCTATGGCCAGCGCAAACAGCAGCGGCGACAGCGGGCACCCCTGCCTCGTACCCCTGTGTAAGTCAAAGCTTTGTGAGCTCATATCATTCGTCCTCACCCTCGCTCTTGGCGCCACATTCAGCAACCGCACCCATGCCACAAATCTCAGCCCAAACCCAAACCTTCCCAAAACTTCGAACAAGTACCGCCACTCAACCCGATCAAATGCTTTCTCCGCGTCCATGGACACCACCACCTCCGGTATCAGAGCTCTCAACGGATTCATCACCACATTCAACAGCCGTCTTATATTACTCGCGAGCTGCCTGCCCTTCACGAAGCCTGTTTGATCTTCTGCAACCACCCCCGGGACACACTCCTCCATCCTCCCCACCAACAACTTAACCAATACTTTCACATCCGTGTTCAATAGTGATATGGGTCCATACGACCCACATTCCACCGGGTCCTTCCCTTTTTGGGGATTAGTGTGATTACTGCCTGCGTCATCGTCTCCGGCAACTCCCCCTTCTCCAGCGCTTCATTAAACGCCCCCAACAGATGTGGTGCCAGGTCCGCCGCAAATTCCTTATAAAATTCTGCCGAGTACCCATCCGGCCCAGGGGCCTTCCCCGACTTCACACCCCTGATACTATCCAGCACCTCCCTCAGCCCCAGGGGCTCCTCCAACGCCTGCCTCTTTGCTTCCTCCACCTGAGGAAATTCCAGCTCCTCCAGAAACCACCCCATGTTCCCCTCCTCTCCTCCTGGGTCTGCCTCATAAAGTCCCTGGTAATACTCTCTAAATGCCTCATTTATCTTCCCTGGCTCGGACACCACACCCCCCAGCCCGGATCTTCAATATTTCCCTGGACGCAGCCTGCCTCCGCAGCTGGTGCACCAGCATGCGGCTCGCCTTCTCCCCATACTCGTATTGCACCCCTCTTGCCCGAAACAGTTGCCCTACCGCCCTCCCCGTTGTCAGCCTATCAAATTGCCCCTGCAACATTTTCCTCCTCGCCAATCCCTCCACGGCGGGCACCGTCGAATATTCCCTGTCCACCTCCACTATCTCGCTCACTAGACAGTCATGTTCCGCCCTCCTTTCCTTATTCGCACAAACCGTAAATGAGATGATTTCTCCCCGGACCACTGCCTTCAGTGCTTCCCAAAAAATTCCCGCCAACACCTCCCCATTCTGACTGAACTCCACATAATCCCTAATCGCCAACCACACCTTATCACAAAACCTCCATCCGCCAACAACCCCGAGTCAAACCTCCACCCCGGCCTCTGCTCTCGTCCCGTACTGAACCGAATATCCAGCCAGTGGGGTGCATGGTCCGAGATAACTATCCCCGCATACTCTGCCCCCTCCACCCCAACCAAAATCTCCCGACTCACTACAAAGTAATCAATCCTCGAGTACACCTTATAGACGTGTGAAAAGAAGGAATACTCCCTTCCCCCTGGGTTCTGAAAGCGCCATGGATCCACCATACCCATCCTCTCCATAAACCCCCCCAGCTCCCTTGCCATTCGTACCCTACCCATCGACCTGGGGCTCGATCTATCCACCCTCGGCTCCAGGACACAGTTACAATCTCCTCCCATGATCAACTGGTACGTGGCCAAATCCGGGATTGCTGCCAGCAACCCCCTCATAAAACATCATCCCAATTTGGGGCATACAACATTTACCAACACTACTGGTGCCCCTTCCAATACCCCGCTCACAATCACATATCTCCCACCCGGATCCCTCACCTCCTTCGCACTCACGAATCCCATTTTTTTGCTCATTAAAATCGCCACACCCCTCGATTTCATATCAAACCCTGAGTGAAAAACCTGCCCGACCCACCCCTTCCTGAATCTAACCTGGTCCTTCACACGGAGGTGCGTCTCCTGCAAAAAGACCACCCCCTCTTTCAAGCTCCTGAGGTGCGCGAACACCCGCGACCTTTTAACCGGCCCATTCAGTCCCTGGACGTTCCACGTTACCAACCTTACCGGAGGCTCCAATCCCCTCTCCCGTCCGTCATCTTCCCCACTTAACTCCTGCCCCTTTAATTCCACTCTGTACCTAGCCCATCCCAGATGGCCCCTGTCTTTGCCCTTGACCATGTCATCTCTCACCTCCTGAAACCCTCCCCCGCTTTTCCCCTTCCCCTTCTTCCTCCCCCACCACCTCACTTCCGTTCACCAACATAACCGGCTAGCGCGGCTGCCCCTGCCCCTGCCCAAAGGCACACCCTAATGACCCCGACGACTCAGCTCCAAGAAGAAGGCCTCCTGCAGGCCTTGCCCTCCCCACCCAGACAAGGACTTCTCCGGAACTCCAGGTAGCCTTCTCCAAAAGCAAACAAACAGATGTTAAACACAAACAGTCCCATAAAACAGGAGGGGGGATGGGAACATCCATCCCCACATAAACCTTTCACCCCGACAACTCTTTACAATCTCACCATTGAACAGAACCCCCCCCCCCCAAAAAGAAAGGCAAGAATCCCCCAATCCCTTCAGCCAATTCAAACATGCTCCCGACCATTACATAGTGCCAGCACCCCAGTTCCCAAGCATTATCCACTTGTGCTCCTTAATGAAGTCTTCGATCGCTCCTGGGGTCTCGAAATAACACTCCCGGCCTCCGAACGTAACCCATAATTTCGACGGGTAGAGCACTTCAATCCTGATCTGCCGCCGGTACAGCGCCGCCTTGGCCTTGTTGAAACCTGCCCGCCGTTTTGCCAACTCTGCTCCGATGTCCTGATAAATCCGGACGTTGGGCGTGATTCTCCGACCCCCCCCCCCCCCCAAACGGGCCGGAGAATCGCCGGGGGCCGGCGTGAATCCCGGGGGCGGGAATCGCGCCGTGCCGGTCGGCGGAAATCCCCCGGCGATTCTCCGGTCCGCGATGGGCCGAAGTCCCGCCGCTGTCAACCCACGCCAGCCGGCGTGGATTGAACCACCTTTCGAATGGCGGGAGAAGGTGGCGCGGGCGGGCTCCGGGGTCCTGGGGGGGGCGCGGGGCGGTCTGGCCCCGGGGGATGCCCCCACGGTGGCCTGGCCCGCGATCGGGGCCCACCGATCCGCGGGCGGGCCTATGCCCTGGTGGCACTCTTTTCCTTCCGCCTTCACCATTGTCTTCACTATGGCGGAGGCGGGAGAGACCCCCTCCACTGCGCATGCGTGGGGATGCCGTGAGCGGCTGTTGACGCTCCCGCGCATGCGCCGCACGGCAAAGTCATTTCCGCGTCAGCTGGCGGGGCACCAAAAGCCTTTCCAGCTGGCGGGGCGGAAATCAGTCCGGTGCGGGCCTGGCCCCTCAAGGTGAGGGCTCGGCCCCCCAAGATGCGGAGAATTCCGCACCTTTGGGGCGGCGCGATGCTGGACTGATTCGCGCCCGTTATTTCCCTCCCAGTCGCAGCTACACTTCTCCCTGGCCCACCGTAGAATTATCTCTTTCTCCGCAAATTTATTGAGCCTCACGATCACCGCCTGGGCGGCTACCCAGCTCTAGGCTTTTGCCTCAGAGACCCATGCGCTCGGTCCACTTCAGGGGCCTTATCCAGCACCCCTTCTGCCGCTAGCATCCTCGAGACGTACCTCGTGGCACTCACACCTCCCACTCCTTCAGGCAGGCCCACTATTCGCAGGTTCTGCCTTCTCGAGGTATTCTCCTGCTCCTCAACCTTTGCCCTCAGTGTTTTACAATGGTCTCCTAGGAGCCCGACCTCCACCTCCAGAGCCACCACACGATCGCTGTGGTCTGAGATCACTCCTTCGATCTCCCGAATCTGCGACCCCTGCACCTCCAAACACCTCTCCATCCGCACTGTCAGAGGGTCAGTACTGAGGGAGTGCCGCACTGTCAGATGGGCAGTACTGAGGGAGTGCCGCACTGTCAGAGGTCAGTACTGAGCGAGTTCTGCACTGTCAGAGGGTCAGGAGTGAGGGAGTGCCGCACTGTTAGAGGGTCAGTACTGGGGGAGTGCTGCACTGTCAGAGGGTCATTTCTGAGGGAGTGCAACACTGTCAGAATGTCAGTACTGAGGGAGTGCCGCACTGTCAGAGGGTCAGTACTGAGGGAGTGCTGCACTGTCGGAGGGTCAGTACTGAGGGAGTGCTGCACTGTCAGAGGGTCAGTACTGAGGGAGTGCTGCACTGTCAGAGGGTCAGTACTGAGGGAGTGCCGCACTGTCAGAGGGTCAGTACTGAGGGAGTGCTGCACTGTCAGACCGTCAGTACTGAGGGAGTGCTGCACTGTCAGAGGGTCAGTACTGAGGGAGTGCCGCACTGTCAGAGGGTCAGTACTGAGGGCGTGCTGTACTGTCAGAGGGTCTGTACTGAGGGAGTGCCGCACTGTCAGAGGGTCAGTGCTGAGGGAGTGCTGCACTGTCAGAGGGTCAGTACTGAGGGAGTGCTGCACTGTCAGAGGGCCAGTACTGAGGGAGTGCTGCACTGTCAGACCATCAGTACTCAGGGAGCGCCGCACTGTCAGAGAGTCAGTACTGAGGGAGTGCTGCACTGTCAGAGGGTCAGTGCTGAGGGAGTGCTGCACTGTCAGAGGGCCAGTACTGAGGGAGTGCTGCACTGTCAGAGGGCCAGTACTGAGGGAGTGCCGCACTGTCAGAGGGTCAGTACTGAGGGAGCGCCGCACTGTCAGAGAGTCAGTACTGAGGGAGTGCTGCACTGTCAGAGGGTCAGTACTGAGGGAGTGCCGCACTGTCAGAGGGTCAGTACTGAGGGAGCGCCGCACTGTCAGAGAGTCAGTACTGAGGGAGTGCTGCACTGTCAGAGGGTCAGTGCTGAGGGAGTGCTGCACTGTCAGAGGGCCAGTACTGAGGGAGTGCTGCACTGTCAGAGGGTCAGTACTGAGGGAGTGCTGCACTGTCAGGGGGCCAGTACTGAGGGAGTGCTGCACTGTCAGAGGGCCAGTACTGAGGGAGTGCTGCACTGTCAGAGGGTCAGTACTGAGGGAGTGCTGCACTGTCAGAGGGCCAGTACTGAGGGAGTGCTGCACTGTCAGAGGGTCAGTACTGAGGGAGTGCTGCACTGTCAGGGGGCCAGTACTGAGGGAGTGCTGCACTGTCAGAGGGTCAGTACTGAGGGAGTGCTGCACTGTTGATGGTGGTGTCTTTCTGATGAGATGATATACTGAAGCCCTGTTTGCCCCCCCAAGATGTACCTAAAAGTGCCAACAGCTCTGATTTTGGAGAAGAGCACAGGAATTCTCCTTGGTTTCCTGGTCAATATGTGTTCCTAAACCAAAATAATTAAAATCAAACTATTCGGTTGTTATCACATTGCTGTTTCTGGGATCTTGCTTTGTGCAAATTGGATGCTGCATTTCTTACATTGCAACAGTCACCACGCCTCAAAAGAAACTTAATTGGCTGTAAAGCACTTTGGCCATCCTGATAATTTCAAGCTCTTCACATTTCACCATCCTGACAGCTTGTTGTAAAAGTTACTGTGTGTTGCCAGCTCATCCCGGTAAGTATTCTAGCGAGCAAGATGTAGGTCGTGAGGGCCACCTCATATTTTCCGCAATCCAGCTGCTGTGGCAGTGTAGCACAATGTCAGGGACCCGGGTTCGATTCCCGGCTTGGGTCACTGTCTGTGTGGAGTCTGCACGTTCTCCCCGTGTGGGTTTCCTCCGGGTGCTCCGGTTTCCTCCCACAAGTCCCAAAAGACGTGCTGTTAGGTGAATTGGACATTCTGAATTCTCCCTCTGTGTACCCGAACAGGTGCCGGAGTGTGGCGACTAGGGGATTTTCACAGTAACCTCATTGCAGTGTTAATGTAAGCCGACTTGTGACACTAATCAAGATTATTATTGTTCAATCTTGTTCAAGTTAGATTAAAACTTACAATTTAATGCAGTGGCCTTATTAATATTTGGAGCATTTACTGGATGGAGTGTTCTAAATGACTGCAATTGATCTCGGAGTCTGCATCATAAGAAGACGGTGGAAGCAGATTCAATAACTTTCAAAAGGGAATGAGAGAAACATTTGAAAAGATCAAAAATGCAGGGCTCTGGGGAAAGCGCAAGACTAATTGGGCAGTTCTCTCAAAGAGCTAGCACAGTCGGGATGGGCTGACTGGGCTCTTTCTGTGCGCTGTGATTTTATAAAATCACCACCAAGCTAATATTTTACTTTGAAAGGTCTTTGCCGATTTTTTTTTTTTTTTTTTCGGCCAGCAAAGCAGAAATACCTCATTATAAGCAAACTGCCTACTTAACAGTATTGCATTTATCATTGTGATGGGAATTCATCAAATGTATTATTGCTAAATTTGCAGTCGATGGTTTGCTACTGGCAACACCCTGAGGATTTTCCAGTGATCACTCATCTGCTCCCCTGTTGCCACATGACTGCTGCTTTATCCAAAGAGTAGTCCAGGTTCGGCCACACCTATACATCAAGCCCCAGTCAGAGAGAGCAATCCACATTCCCCAACAGCACTGAGTAGGTGAAGCAACCCACTAACCGAGCCACTGACTCGGTGCAACGTTTAAACAACCTTGTTTTGTTCGGCTTGTGGGGGAGGGGCGGAGGGTAGGATGGGTGGAAGTGACTTGGGTAGTGAAATACATGTCACACATTGACCACACATGGGCAGTGCAGTGACATCCTTCAACTCTGTGGGTAATGGTCTTGCACACCAAGAGGACGGGATTGCCAAACACTTTTTTAAAAAACCCAGTGAATCCAGTGTTTTCTCCAATGGGAATGATTATATGGTTCGGGAATAACTTTCGTATATCATAACCTGTTAATGAGTGTTTGTTTATGTAGTATAGCTTCATATTTTCATCACACATTTTGAATTTTTTTATGGTATTGTAGAAATGTTTGAGGAGTGAGATTGAAATGCTGTCTGCAATGTGGTGCTCCACCATCTGGGTGAGGAATGCACAATCCCAGACAAAGGGTTGGCAGAGGCTTTTCGCTGTCTGAATCCTAGTGCCTGAAGATACCCGTGAAACACCTGGCCAGCATCAGCAGGTGACGAGGAGAGAATCAATGACTGGTGTTCAAACAACTTTGAATGCTTTCAACATGACTTAGTCTCTGGCCTCTGAAGCCGAGGCAGCAGTCAGATCACCGGCTTCCAATCTTACTGAGGCTGCAGTGGGGCAGAGGCACCACTTGGAGAGAGGGATGCACCGTTCTGCTGCAAAGAGGGAAATGCAACTTGAGGTGATTAACCCCTTAATTGCTTAGCAAAAAAATGACAGTGTGGGTGGAGCAGGGATGCTCGATTGGGACTACAGGCTGTATGTGCACTGCAATGCTGTTCTGTAATATATCAGACTCTTTTATTGAGTTAAATGGAGGGGTACCTGGAAGAGAATGACCAGGTTCATAGTCGCTGTAACCTCATGTTTGGGTTACAGCACAAACCCGCTCTGCATTAGTGTCTATTTTATAAATTTATTGACAGAATTTTTCATAATGCAGAACATTTGTCAGCACGCCCCAATGATATGGTGTTATGCTATTTAACAGGATGTGTCAAACAAAGCTCTAATGTTTACCAGATTATTGAAGGGAATCATTTGCAGTAGATTATAGGGAAATTCCGTACATGTTGAAGCCTATATGTTATTTTCTGGTAATGGATAAGAGATTACAGATTTAGAAGTTCCCAGAGGTGAAATGAGGTGATTTTTATTTTTCCTATGCAGTCAGCCTGCAACCTGGAATCACTGCCCGGAAATAATTCCGCAGGAGCGAAAGGAAGTGGCTAGTTGAAAATTGGAAGGCTATGGGGGAAGAGCAGGTGAGTGGGACTAATTGGATAGATCTTTCAGAGTGCCGGGACAGGAATGATAGGCTGGGTGGCCTTTGCTGTGCTGTGTAGTTGTATGGTGTGCAGGCAGCTAGGTCTGGCTCTGTTGCCAGGCCAATCTTTTCTTGCTCATGCCCTGTACCCGGGAGCAAAGCTGGCAGATCTAAACCGTTGGACGGAAATCTTTCCAGGAAGACACTGTGCTTTGCTGAGTAATTGACCACCTGACCTGCTTTGACAATGGAAACAACAGCTGATATTTACCGAGATTGGAGAGTTGATATTGTTTTTTTAATGTTTGTTCCCGAAGAGTTCCTGTTTTCTGATCGCGGGTGTTTTATCGTCGTCTTGAAGCTGAATTGGAAAAAGTTGTCTCAGCAGCACTTTGTGCGAATACACCATGGGTTGTAATACCCAACAACTAGGTCCCAGCTGTGATTACCAGATGTAACAATCCTGGATGACTGGGGCTAAATGAAGTTGTGAATTCTCCGATCCACAGGCCAGAGATTGGCAATGCTGGGCAATATCCCAAAGGTTGTATGGAATTTGATTGGGATGACTTTTCATGACATCTTTCACTAGACAACCCATTGGGAAGGATTCCTCGTGTTACTATTTTAGTGATCTGGGGGAGATTCTCCGACCCCCCTCCGGGTCGGAGAATCGCCGGGGGCTGGCATGAATCCCGCCCCCGCCGGTTGCCGAATTCTCCACCACCGGATATTCGGCGGGGGCAGGAATCGCGCCGCGCCGGTTGGCACCCCCCCCCCCCCCCCGGCGATTCTCCGGCCCGGATGGGCCGAAGTCCCGCCGCTAAAATGCCTGTCCCGCCGGCGTAGATTAAACCACCTCTCTTACCGGCGGGACAAGGCGGCGCGGGCGGGGTCCTGGGGGGGCGCGGGGCGATCTGGCCCCGGGGGGTGCCCCCACGGTGGCCTGGCCCACCGATCCACGGGCGGGTCTGTGCCGTGGGGGCTCTCTTTCCCTTCCGCCTTCGCCACGGTCTCCACCATGGCGGAGGCGGAAGAGACTCCCTCTACTGCGCATGCGCGGGGATTCCGTGAGCGGCCGCTAACGCTCCCGCGCATGCGCCGCCCGGAGATCTCATTTCCGCGCCAGCTGCCGGGGCACCAAAGGCCTTTTCCGCCAGCTGGCGGGGCGGAAATTCGTCCGGCACGGGCCTAGCCCCTTAAGGTTGTGGCTCGGCCCCCCAAGATGCGGAGCATTCCGCACCTTTGGGGCGGCGCGATGCCCGACTGATTTGCGCCGTTTTGGGCGCCAGTCGGCGGACATCGCGCCGATACCGGAGAATTTCGCCCCTGAATTTACAATATGAAAGGAGGTAATTTTGTCTTGCAAGGTAGTGCAGACTCCAGCTCCTAGAGATGAAAGCTTTCTTCTTTAATCAGATGATCTTGCCCATCTCCCCACCAAATCCTTTTGTTTCCTTCATTTTGATGATTGATGGTCATTTGCTGATTAACAGCACCAGAATTTCAGACCCTCATAACTCCTTGTGTGAAAAGGTTTATTTGGGGTTCCCCCTTGCATCCTGTTTGTGATTGGCCATCTTGAACAACCAATCATCGTGTTCACCTTATTGAGTCATTTTGCAATTTTGATAGCTTCAATTTGACCCCTCTTGACCTGTTGGCCCAATGAGAAGTATATTATTTCAGCAAACTGCTTTCCACTATTATAAACTTCTGTTTCCTGATAAAAGTCGTCTAAAGTTTGCTGTACGTCTTTCCGCGACTCTGCTATCCTTCCGACAATGCAGTGCCCGGAACAGCGCACAATCCTCCAAATGTGCCTTTGGTTGTCTTCTTTGACCCCATCACTGTTCCCTTTCCTTTGTGTTCAATTAATGTCCTGGTGCATCAGCCCCAAGATTTTGCCATTTTATGGCCATGTTTCCATGTACTTTACCGTTCGGCTGGAGGCCTTGATCTCTTTATTTCTCTGCTCTTGAGGCTACGCTTGCTTTCGATATTAATTCCCCAAAATACGCTGCAGATTCCCTGCATTGAACTTGCCTCTGTGATCTCCCAGCCCTTCTGCTATCTAAAGTTCCAGTTGAAGCTCATTGGGCCCCTAACTCACCTCTAGGCAGAGGGTTTGTAGGTTTGAATCTCAATCCAGTGACTTGAGCACTCCACCCGGCTGACTCTCCACTGCGGTACTGAGCGAGTCCTGTGCTGCCGGAGGTGCATTATCTTGGCTGAGACGTTATACCCGACCCTCAATGCCTCCTCCGGTAGACCAAATGGATCCAGTGGCACTGTTTTGAAGGAGATTGAGGGGATGTTTTATTCCATGTGTCACAGCCAATATTTATCCCTCTACCACCATGATTATCTGTTTGCAGTTTACTGTGCACACATGGCTACCATATTTTCTACATTACACTTCAGCAGTACTGGGATATCCTGAGGTTGTAAATGGTGCTATATCAATGCAAGGTTGTTTATTTTTGCTTTTCCTTGGTTTTAACTTCACCGTCCTCTGTACCTAGTAATTTTTTCATTTCCGGGATGTGGGTGTCGCTGGTTAGGCCAGCATTTATTGCCCATCCCTAATTACCCTTCACAAGGTGGTGGTGAGCTGCCTTCTTGAACCGCTGCAGTCGCTGTGGTGTAGGTACTCCCACTGTGCTGTTAGGGAGGGAGTTCCAGGATGTTGCCCCAGCGACAGTGAAGGAACGGCCGATATATTTCCCAGTCAGGGTGGTGAGTGACTTAAAGGGGAACCTCCAGGTGGTGGTGTTCCCAGGTATCTGCTGCTCTTGTCCTTTGAGATGGTAGAGCTTGTGGGTTTGGAAGGTGCTGCCTCAGGAGCCTTGGTGAGTTACTGCAGTGCATCTTATAGATGGTACACACGGCTGCTACTGTGCACGGTGGTGGGGGAAGTGAATGTTTGTGAAAGAGATGCCAATTGAGCGGGGCTGCTTTGTCCTGGATGGTTAGAGTCACGTCGTACAGCACCGAAAAAACCGTTTGGCACATTGAATCTGCACCAACAATAACTACCCCTAATCTCACGTTAACAAGGAATCATCCAGACTCGGCGCCTGTTCGGGTACACTGGGGGGGGAATTCGGAATGTTCAATTCCCCTAACAAGCACGTCTTTCAGGACTTGTGGGAGGAAACCGGAGCACCCGGAGGAAACCCACGCAGACACGGGGAGAACGTGCAGATTCCCCTCAGACAGTGACCCAAGCCGGGAATCGAACCCGGGTCTCTGGAGCTGTGAAGCAGCAGTTCTAACCACTGGGCTACGTACTGGCTATATCTTTCTTTAACCGACGACCCTCCTCTTCACTGTTACCCACCATGCCAATCTTGGTGCCGTCTGCAAACCTACTAATCATTCCCCCCACGTTCTCTTCTGTATCATTTTATATCAAACAGCCTCAACCACCACACTTTTTTGTGTCCTTTTATTAAGCCAGTTTTGACAAGTTTCCTCGAATTCCATGTAATTCAACCTTCTCAATCAGTCTCCCATGTGGAGCCTTGTCAAAAGCTTTGCTAAAATCAAGATAAACTACATCAACTGCACTTCCTTCATCCACGCACTCGGTCCCTTTATCAAAAAATTATAGCAAGTTTGTTCGGCACGACCTCTGACAACGCCGTGCTGACTGTCCCGAATCAACCCCCAGGCCTTTCCAAATGGAAATGAATTCTCTCCTTTCTCCAATCGTTTCCCTATCACTGACGTGAGGCTCCCTGTTCTGTAATTCCCTGGTTTATCGCTACCATCCTTTGGAACAACATTGGCTGTTCTCCAGTCCTCTGGCACTCCCCCCTTGGCCAAAGAGAGGAATTAAAAACCTGGGTCGGAGCCCCTCCAATTTCCCACCTCGCCTCCCAGAGCATCCTAGGATGCAATTCATCCGGGTCTGGGGATTTGCCTATTTTTAAGTCCGTTAAAGCCTCCATTACCTTCTCACTTCCTGTGTCAAATTGCTCAAGGTTCTCACAGTCCCATTTCCTGAATTCTGTATCTACGTCCTCCTTCTCCTGAGTGAAGATCGATGAGAAGTATTCATTTAACTCTCTCGCAATGTCCTGAAGATTCATACACCGATTGCCTCATTGATCTCTGTAGGGCTCTACTCTTTCCCTGGTCAACTTCTTCCCCCTAATGTATTTATAGAATATCTTGGGGGTTCTCCCTATTCCCACTTGCAAGCCCTTTTTCATGCCTCTTTTTGCTCTTCTAATTGTTTTATTAAGTTCCCTCTTGCATTTTCTATATTCCTCTACTATCATTATCAGGATTATTATTATTATAAATATCTGCTCCACTATTTCCCACTGACTCTTTGGGGGTCTATAATACACTTTCAGTAATGCGGCTGCCCCCTTCGTATTCCTAAATTTTATCCATAAAACCTAGTTTGAAGACCCTTCCAAGAAATCATCTTTCCTCATTGCAGTAATTGAATCATTAATTAATAGTGCAACACCCCCTCCCTTTTCCCAACCTCCTCTCTCTCGCCTAAAGATCCTGGGCTGGATTTTCCAGTTGCTGAAATCGCGTTCGCCGATCGGCCGGAGAATCAAAGTTCCTGACCAAATGGGGGCGGGGCGACTTTCACAATACTCCGCCCCCTCCAAAGCGGCATTCTCGGAGAGTTCCCAATGGCGTCGATTGCGTGTGGTCTCATCCGTCAGGAACTCGGCGTGGCAGCTGAGAACTCAGTCGGGGGAGGGCCGATCTGCGGGCATGGGGGGAACTTTATCAGGGGCTGGGGGCACTGTGGGAGGAGTGATCTGGGCACGTGAGCCGGCCAAAATGGGGGGGGCACTATTTCGCGGGCCAGGTCCGCAAGTGGCCTCCACCATGTTGCACGGTGCGGCCGCTGTAGGCTGCCCGCATGCGCGGAAACGGGAATTCTCCGGCCATATCGGCAGCTAGAACCGGCTGCTCTACGCTGCTTGCATGCTAGACCCCACCAAACGGAGGATCGGTGACTGTTTTACGCCATTTGTTCTGTCGTAAAACACCACCGTTCCCACGTCGGCATGGGGATTTAGCCCCAGAATCGGGGAATCTAGCCCCTATACCCTAGATGTTAAGTTTCCTTTCCCTTAAGTCCTGCCCTTCCCTTCACCATGTCTCTGTGATGGCAACAATATCACAATTCCATGTGTCAGTGAATGCCCTTAACTCTTCAGTCTCACCTGTAATACTCCCAGCATTAAAATAAAGACCATCCAACCTTGTCCTACTCTCTTGACATTCATCATTGCTGAACCCAATCTGACTTGCTTCCTTTACTATAACATGATGTGTCTCTATTTTGCTAAAACTCTGTGACCCCTCGTCCTGCCAAACTAGTTTAAACTCCTCCCAACAGAACTAGCAAACCTACCTGCAAGGATGTTGTTCCCAATGTGGTTCAGGAGCAGACCCTCCCTCTTGTACATGTCCCACCTTCCCCAGAAATGGTCCCAGTGACCCAAGAATCTAAAGCCCTTCCTCCTGCACCAACTCTAGAGCTACGCATTCATCTGGCATATTTTCCTGTTTCTATACTCGCTCGCACATGGAACCAGGAGTAATCCAGAGATTACAACCCGAGAGGTCCTGCTTTTTAATCTACAGTCCATCTTCCTAAATTCATGATACAGGATCTCGTTCTGCATTTTATATCGTTGGTACCAAATATGTACCACGACCGTTGACTTTTTGCCCTCCTCCTTTACGAAGCCCTGCAGCAGTTCAGAGACATACCTGGCCCCAGGGAGGCAACACACCATCCTGGAGTCACGTCTTTGTCCGCAGAAACTTCTGTCTGGTACCAGTATCAGATTCCAAACTGGAATATTGATTTGTGAGTGGGACCCCAGGGGATTCCTGCACCACCTGCCTGTTCTTCCCGGACTGTCTGGTGGACACCCATTTCCTTTGTCCTCTTGTTCCTTGAGCTGTGCTTTTATCACCGCTATAAACATGCTGTCCATGTAGCTCTCAGCCTCACGGATGCGCCATTGTGTCTCCAGCTGCTGCTCCGGCACCCAGAGCTCCAGTTTCTGAAGCTGGGAGCACTTCTCATACCTGTGGTCGTCTGGGACACTGGGAAGGTCCAAGACTCCCCACATGCGACAGGTCACATGTCCCACATGCGACAGGTCACCCATTCCACATGGGACAGGTCACCCATTCCACATGGGACAGGTCACCCATTCCACATGCGACAGGTCACCCATTCCACATGGGACAGGTCACCCATTCCACATGGGACAGGTCACCCATTCCACATGGGACAGGTCACCCATTCCACATGGGACAGGTCACCCATTCCACATGCGACAGGTCACCCATTCCACATGCAACAGGTCACCCATTCCACATGTGACCAGTCACCCATTCCACATGCGACAGGTCACCCATTCCACATGTGACAGGTCACCCATTCCACATGCGACAGGTCACCCATTCCACATGGGACAGGTCACCCATTCCACATGGGACAGGTCACCCATTCCACATGGGACAGGTCACCCATTCCACATGTGACAGGTCACCCATTCCACATGGGACAGGTCACCCATTCCACATGGGACAGGTCACCCATTCCACATGCGACAGGTCACCCATTCCACATGCGACAGGTCACCCATTCCACATGCAACAGGTCACCCATTCCACATGTGACCAGTCACCCATTCCACATGCGACAGGTCACCCATTCCACATGTGACAGGTCACCCATTCCACATGCGACAGGTCACCCATTCCACATGGGACAGGTCACCCATTCCACATGGGACAGGTCACCCATTCCACATGGGACAGGTCACCCATTCCACATGTGACAGGTCACCCATTCCACATGGGACAGGTCACCCATTCCACATGGGACAGGTCACCCATTCCACATGGGACAGGTCACCCATTCCACATGCGACAGGTCACCCATTCCACATGCGACAGGTCACCCATTCCACATGCGACAGGTCACCCATTCCACATGCAACAGGTCACCCATTCCACATGTGACCAGTCACCCATTCCACATGGGACAGGTCACCCATTCCACATGGGACAGGTCACCCATTCCACATGTGACAGGTCACCCATTCCACATGTGACAGGTCACCCATTCCACATGTGACAGGTCACCCATTCCACATGTGACAGGTCACCCATTCCACATGTGACAGGTCACCCATTCCACATGTGACAGGTCACCCATTCCACATGGGACAGGTCACCCATTCCACATGGGACAGGTCACCCATTCCACATGGGACAGGTCACCCATTCCACATGCGACAGGTCACCCATTCCACATGCGACAGGTCACCCATTCCACATGGGACAGGTCACCCATTCCACATGGGACCGGTCACCCATTCCACATGTGACAGGTCACCCATTCCACATGTGACCGGTCACCCATTCCACATGGGACAGGTCACCCATTCCACATGCAACAGGTCACCCATTCCACATGCAACAGGTCACCATTCCACTTGGGACAGGTCACCATTCCACATGCGACAGGTCACCCATTCCACATGCGACAGGTCACCCATTCCACATGCCACAGGTCACCCATTCCACATGCGACAGGTCACCCATTCCACATGCGACAGGTCACCCATTCCACATGTGACCGGTCACCCATTCCACATGGGACAGGTCACCCATTCCACATGGGACAGGTCACCCATTCCACATGGGACAGGTCACCCATTCCACATGGGACAGGTCACCCATTCCACATGGGACAGGTCACCCATTCCACATGGGACAGGTCACCCATTCCACATGGGACAGGTCACCCATTCCACATGGGACAGGTCACCCATTCCACATGGGACAGGTCACCCATTCCACATGGGACAGGTCACCCATTCCACATGGGACAGGTCACCCATTCCACATGCGACAGGTCACCCATTCCACATGGGACAGGTCACCCATTCCACATGGGACAGGTCACCCATTCCACATGCGACAGGTCACCCATTCCACATGGGACAGGTCACCCATTCCACATGGGACAGGTCACCCATTCCACATGGGACAGGTCACCCATTCCACATGGGACAGGTCACCCATTCCACATGGGACAGGTCACCCATTCCACATGGGACAGGTCACCCATTCCACATGGGACAGGTCACCCATTCCACATGGGACAGGTCACCCATTCCACATGCGACAGGTCACCCATTCCACATGCGACAGGTCACCCATTCCACATGCGACAGGTCACCCATTCCACATGCGACAGGTCACCCATTCCACATGCGACAGGTCACCCATTCCACATGGGACAGGTCACCCATTCCACATGGGACAGGTCACCCATTCCACATGTGACAGGTCACCCATTCCACATGCGACAGGTCACCCATTCCACATGCGACAGGTCACCCATTCCACATGGGACAGGTCACCCATTCCACATGGGACAGGTCACCCATTCCACATGGGACGGGTCACCCATTCCACATGGGACGGGTCACCCATTCCACATGGGACAGGTCACCCATTCCACAAGTGACAGGTCACCCATTCCACATGTGACGGGTCACCCATTCCACATGGGACAGGTCACCATTCCACATGGGACAGGTCACCCATTCCACATGGATTTCCTCACTGACATGTCTTAAAAGTAAAAATTTACGCCTTGGACTTATCAGTTACTCACCAACCAACCAATTAGCTTACCGCTTTCATTTGATGTCACTCTTGGTTTTTTTTCAAACTCAGCTCGTTGTCTGAAACGCGGCCGCAGGTCCGGTGCTCTCCGCTGCCTGACGTTGGTGTTGAGTGTTGTTGGAGCTGCGCTCATCCAGGAAAGTGGGGATTATTCCATCACACTCCTAACCTTTGCCTTGTAGATGATGGACAGGTTTTGGGGGGGTCAGGAGGTGAGTCACTCGCCGCAGGATTCCCAGCCTCTGATCTACTCTTGTAGCCACAGTATTTATATAGTTTAGACCAGGCATTGTCAAACTCGGGCGCGACCCGCGGGCGGGTGTTGGGAGGGTCGCGGAGCTGTCCGTCGTGGCCCTCCCGATCGCGCAACAGCCACAGCTGCCGGCTTTTAACTATTATGGCTGCGAGCGGCCTTCAAAATGGGCAGGAACAGTTTAAACAAATTTGGCGCACTGTGCATGCGCACCGATGATCAGGCACGCATGCGCAGTGCGGTCGCATTTTAAAAATATGATCGCAGCCTTTTTTTTTCAAGTGCGGACGGCCAAAGGGACCATTGGGACCAAAGGGTCGCGCAGGTCGGCCAGTTGGTAAAAATGGGTCCCTGGAAAAAAAGTTTGAAAAACACTTTTGCAACCAAATTTGCTGATGATACAAAGTTGGGTGGCACTGACGACAGCCTTGACGATAGCATAAAATTGCAAGGAGATATTGACAGACTTGGTGAATGGGCAGAATTGTGGCTGTTGGAATTTAATGTAAGCAAGTGTGAGGTTATCCATTTTGGACCATAAAAGGATAGAGCAGAGTACTTTCTAAATGGAAAGAGGTTCAGTACAGCGAATGCCCAAGAAGACTTGGGGGTTCCATAGATCCATAAAATTCCAGGAACAAGTGCAGAAAATAATCAAAAAGGCTAATGGAATGCTCACCTTTATATCGAGAGGATTGGAATACAAAGACCCAGGGGTTTTGCTGCAGCTTTACAAAACCCTGGTTAGACTCCACTCGGAGTCACTGGGAGCTGTTCTGGGCACCACACCTCGGGAAGGATATTCTGGCCTCCGAGAGAGAGCAAAGCAGGTTTAGAGAAATGATGCCTGGATTACAGGGGTTGAGCTAAGAGGAGAGATTACTCAAATTAGACCTGTTTTCACGAGAATTTGATCTGTTGATCTGATCGAAGTCTTCAAGATGTTAACAGGGAAAGGCCGAGCAGTCAGGGCATCTCTGCCTCCTGGCCTCACTGGGGCGAAGCGACAGCGATCTGGGCGACACTCTGGGGGTGATTCCGGCGGTGACTGAGACCATGGGGGGACCTGGACTGGCAAATCCTGAGCCTGCTCCGTCGGTTTCTGTGTGCAGCGGGGAACGTGGTAAAGGTGGCGGCTGGCTTCATGTCCCTGCGCCCGGAAACTGGACCAGCTGCCTGGAGTACCGCGCCCGGGAGCCATGCGGCACTGGTGCCGTGGTGGCACATGGATGGTCAGGTGACTGAATAGGGAACGGGCCAATCGCTTCCCCAAAGATCCAGTGCTCAGTTTCTTCTTGGCCCTTTTGGAGGTTTGGACCCCCGGCTCGGCCAACCCGTCAGAGGCCGGGTGATACGGGGCGGTCCGCACGCGTCGAATCCCGTTCGAGGCTGTGGACGACTCCAACTCCCCGCTGGTGATTGCGGCGCCGCTATCGGACACCAACACTTCGGGTATTCCATGGCTTCTGAATGTGTTCCGCGTGGTCTACACCTTGTGGACCTCGAGCCACTTTGAGCGGACGTCCACCATGACGAGAAACGTCGCTGGCGAAGTCTATGTGGACCCGTGACCAAGATGTTCCAGGACACAGCACTGCGCACCTTCTCCCTCTCTATCCTGGGCCACCAAACATTGCATTCTAGGGGCGGGACACTGGGGGGGCTGGCCACTGGGGGGGCTGGCCACTGGAGGGGCTGGCCACTGGGGGGGCGGGACACTGGGGGGGCGGGACACTGGGGGGGCGGGACACTGGGGGGGCTGGCCACTGGGGGGGCGGGACACTGGGGGGCTGGACACTGGGGGGGGCTGGAGACTGGGGGGCTGGAGACTGGGGGGGCGGGACACTGGGGGGGCGGGACACTGGGGGGGCGGGACACTGGGGGGCGGGACACTGGGGGCGGGACACTGGGGGCGGGACACTGGGGGCCGCAAGGCAATGCAACTGCCGATATACATCTTCCTTGTTCTCGACAGAATATGCTTGTCCTCTAGGGGAGCGGTAACGGCTGGGGAGGTTGGCGGGGAACGGTGCCTTAGCGGGTCTATGTGGTGCCCCAGCCCTGGTCGCGGCCCCCAGCCGCAGCCTGTGATGCCACCTTGGTGATCCGGTTCAGGGGAGTTGTCCCGGTTGCACCCTGCTGAGCCATAGTGACGGCCTTGGGTCCTGCAGTCAGTCCCGCTTCGTGGAAGCTCGCATCTATCTGCACACAGCATGGCGGACGGGCTGCTGTGGCGGTGCTCGGCACCCTCGGGGTGGTCCGGAATAACGAGGGCCCACTCTGCTGCACACGACACATTCCGATCGTCGTCATCCCACCGGGAGGTTTCAGCCCTTCCTCCTGTTCGGGCAGAGTGGGGAGGCTGCAGTTCCTCTAGGCTTCAGCTGCATGTTTCTGAACAGCTGCTTTAAGAGGGGTTAGTTCAAAACACTTTGCCCGTTTGCCTTTGCATGAAGAGGAATCTGAAAGATGAGCAACAGCACTTTGTGAATTGGTGGCGCAGGAACAATAAGAAGAAGAAGACCGCGAAATACACAACTTTTCAAACAAAGTATTCCGGGTGTTGGGAAATCGATGCTTGCAGCTTTGTAGTTTGTCCTCCGCTTCAGTCCACACTGGCATCTGTGAGAGCCCAACAAGGGCCAGACAGACTTGCTCCAATTGGACTGCATTCTCAACTCGCTCTGATTTTATAAAAAAAAAAAAAAAAAATTAAATTCAACCAAGCTGGATTTCAACCTTTGCTGGTGATTTCACGGAGTGTGAGGGAGAATAAGATAATCTATTCGGCGTTTGGGAAAAGATGTTCAGCCCTGTTTGTGCAGGAGTTTGTGCTCAGCTGGCTGCAGGTTTCGTGATCTTTCGAAGCCCATGGTGAATGGAATCGCACCTGGATGGGCTTTGTTTTTTTTAAAAGAGAAACCGTGTTTTCGCCAACGCTTGGGTCTATTTTTCTGCAGAGGAGATTGTGTCAGTCCAATTTTGTGTTTGGCCAAGTGACGAGGAAGGTGACCAATGAGCACCCTTCTCCCAAACAATATGACTTGGGACCTTCATGAATGTCCTTAAAGAATTCTGGGACGCTAGATAGTTTTTACAATAGATTTGTTAGAGAATGTGGAGGTGAAATGTGAGATCGCCTTTATCTGGATGATGATCAATGAGTATATCAGAAAACACACATTTGAAAACATGTGTTCTGAATTGTGTTGTGCAGCAAACTGTGACTAAAGCAGAATGAAATACGGCTCTGCTGTGAGATGGCGGGACAGATATGTTGTTTATGTCCAGTCTGGTTTTTACCTTCATGTCTCTGATTCGTTTCCCAAAGACATCATCCTGAGCTCTTTCTTGGATTGAGAAAAAATAATCAAGTGTCTGTCAACATATCAACAATGGGGGCTGTCTGAGAATTAACAATGCTGAAAGAAATTCATGTCAGGAAGCTTTGTTCTGTGCTTGGTGCCAAGGAAATAGTCATTCTGAATGATCCCTCCCCCTCCCCAAGGGTGATCTTCCCCCCCCCCCCCCCCCCCCCCCCGTCCCTCCGAGGGTGATCTCTCCCCGAGGGCGATACCTCCCCTTCCCCTCTCCCTCCCCTTCCCCTCTCCCTCCCCGAGGGTGATCCTTCCCCGAGGGCGATACCTCCCCGAGGGCGATACCTCCCCTTCCCCTCTCCCTCCCCGAGGGTGATCCTTCCCCGAGGGTGATTCCCCCTCCCCAAGGGTGCTGGCTGAAATGGAAAAGACCCTGAAAAACTGTTGGCTTTTATTGAGGTGGTGGATTGAGTTCTCAATGTTTGTGCGATGTCAGGAGTACGTCAACAGTGATGGAGAAGAGGAGAAATTGCAGACTTTCAGAGAATGGGATTCCTGTGCAGAGGCTCAAAATCTTCTCAAATGGTTAAATCCATAAATAATACGTGAGTGTGAGTGGGTCAGCGTGAGTGTGAGTGGGTCAGCGTGAGTGTGAGTGGGTCAGCGTGAGTGTGAGTGGGTCAGCGTGAGTGTGAGTGGGTCAGCGTGAGTGTGAGTGGGTCAGCGTGAGTGTGAGTGGGTCAGCGTGAGTGTGAGTGGGTCAGCGTGAGTGTGAGTGGGTCAGCGTGAGTGTGAGTGGGTCAGCGTGAGTGAGTGGGTCAGCGTGAGTGTGAGTGGGTCAGCGTGAGTGTGAGTGGGTCAGCGTGAGTGTGAGTGGGTCAGCGTGAGTGTGAGTGGGTCAGCGTGAGTGAGTGGGTCAGCGTGAGTGAGTGTGTCAGCGTGAGTGTGAGTGGGTCAGCGTGAGTGTGAGTGGGTCAGCGTGAGTGAGTGTGTCAGCGTGAGTGTGAGTGGGTCAACGTGAGTGTGAGTGGGTCAACGTGAGTGTGAGTGGGTCAGCCTGAGTGAGAGTGGGTCAGCGTGAGTGAGTGGGTCAGCGTGAGTGTGAGTGGGTCAGCGTGAGTGTGAGTGGGTCAGCGTGAGTGAGTGGGTCAGCGTGAGTGTGAGTGGGTCAGCGTGAGTGTGAGTGGGTCAGCGTGAGTGTGAGTGGGTCAGCGTGAGTGTGAGTGGGTCAGCGTGAGTGTGAGTGGGTCAGCGTGAGTGTGAGTGGGTCAGCGTGAGTGTGAGTGGGTCAGCGTGAGTGTGAGTGGGTCAGCGTGAGTGTGAGTGGGTCAGCGTGAGTGTGAGTGGGTCAGCGTGAGTGTGAGTGGGTCAGCGTGAGTGTGAGTGGGTCAGCGTGAGTGTGAGTGGGTCAGCGTGAGTGTGAGTGGGTCAGCGTGAGTGTGAGTGGGTCAGCGTGAGTGTGAGTGGGTCAGCGTGAGTGAGTGGGTCAGCGTGAGTGTGAGTGGGTCAGCGTGAGTGTGAGTGGGTCAGCGTGAGTGTGAGTGGGTCAGCGTGAGTGTGAGTGGGTCAGCGTGAGTGAGTGGGTCAGCGTGAGTGAGTGTGTCAGCGTGAGTGTGAGTGGGTCAGCGTGAGTGTGAGTGGGTCAGCGTGAGTGAGTGTGTCAGCGTGAGTGTGAGTGGGTCAACGTGAGTGTGAGTGGGTCAACGTGAGTGTGAGTGGGTCAGCCTGAGTGAGAGTGGGTCAGCGTGAGTGAGTGGGTCAGCGTGAGTGAGTGGGTCAGCGTGAGTGAGTGTGTCAGCGTGAGTGTGAGTGGGTCAGCGTGAGTGTGAGTGGGTCAGCGTGAGTGTGAGTGGGTCAGCGTGAGTGTGAGTGGGTCAGCGTGAGTGTGAGTGGGTCAGCGTGAGTGTGAGTGGGTCAGCGTGAGTGTGAGTGGGTCAGCGTGAGTGTGAGTGGGTCAGCGTGAGTGTGAGTGGGTCAGCGTGAGTGTGAGTGGGTCAGCGTGAGTGTGAGTGGGTCAGCGTGAGTGTGAGTGGGTCAGCGTGAGTGTGAGTGGGTCAGCGTGAGTGTGAGTGGGTCAGCGTGAGTGAGTGGGTCAGCGTGAGTGTGAGTGGGTCAGCGTGAGTGTGAGTGGGTCAGCGTGAGTGTGAGTGGGTTAGTGTGAGTGTGTGGGTCAGCGTGAGTGTGAGTGGGTCAGCGTGAGTGAGTGGGTCAGCGTGAGTGTGAGTGGGTCAGCGTGAGTGAGTGGGTCAGCGTGAGTGTGAGTGGGTCAGCGTGAGTGAGTGGGTCAGCGTGAGTGAGTGGGTCAGCGTGAGTGTGAGTGGGTCAGCGTGAGTGTGAGTGGGTCAGCGTGAGTGTGAGTGGGTCAGCGTGAGTGTGAGTGGGTCAGCGTGAGTGTGAGTGGGTCAGCGTGAGTGTGAGTGGGTTAGTGTGAGTGTGTGGGTCAGCGTGAGTGTGAGTGGGTCAGTGTGAGTGTGTGGGTCAGCGTGAGTGTGAGTGGGTCAGTGTGAGTGTGTGGGTCAGCGTGAGTGTGAGTGGGTCAGCGTGAGTGGGTCAGCGTGAGTGAGTGTGTCAGCGTGAGTGTGAGTGGGTCAGTGTGAGTGTGTGGGTCAGCGTGAGTGAGTGGGTCAGCGTGAGTGGGTCAGCGTGAGTGTGAGTGGGTCAGTGTGAGTGTGTGGGTCAGCGTGAGTGTGAGTGGGTCAGTGTGAGTGTGTGGGTCAGCGTGAGTGTGAGTGGGTCAGTGTGAGTGTGTGGGTCAGCGTGAGTGTGAGTGGGTCAGCGTGAGTGAGTGTGTCAGCGTGAGTGTGAGTGGGTCAGTGTGAGTGTGTGGGTCAGCGTGAGTGTGAGTGGGTCAGCGTGAGTGGGTCAGCGTGAGTGAGTGTGTCAGCGTGAGTGTGAGTGGGTCAGTGTGAGTGTGTGGGTCAGCGTGAGTGTGAGTGGGTCAGTGTGAGTGTGTGGGTCAGTGTGAGTGTGTGGGTCAGCGTGAGTGTGAGTGGGTCAGCGTGAGTGAGTGGGTCAGCGTGAGTGTGAGTGGGTCAGTGTGAGTGTGTGGGTCAGCGTGAGTGTGAGTGGGTCAGCGTGAGTGAGTGTGTCAGCGTGAGTGTGAGTGGGTCAGCGTGAGTGTGTGGGTCAGTGTGAGTGTGAGTGGGTCAGTGTGAGTGTGAGTGGGTCAGCGTGAGTGTGAGTGGGTCAGCGTGAGTGTGAGTGGGTCAGCGTGAGTGGGTCAGCGTGAGTGAGTGTGTCAGCGTGAGTGTGAGTGGGTCAGTGTGAGTGTGTGGGTCAGCGTGAGTGTGAGTGGGTCAGTGTGAGTGTGTGGGTCAGTGTGAGTGTGAGTGGGTCAGCGTGAGTGAGTGGGTCAGCGTGAGTGAGTGGGTCAGCGTGAGTGGGTCAGCGTGAGTGAGTGTGTCAGCGTGAGTGTGAGTGTGTCAGCGTGAGTGTGAGTGGGTCAGCGTGAGTGTGAGTGGGTCAGCGTGAGTGTGAGTGGGTCAGCGTGAGTGTGAGTGGGTCAGCGTGAGTGTGAGTGGGTCAGCGTGAGTGTGAGTGGGTCAGCGTGAGTGTGAGTGGGTCAGCGTGAGTGTGAGTGGGTCAGCGTGAGTGTGAGTGGGTCAGCGTGAGTGAGTGGGTCAGCGTGAGTGTGAGTGGGTCAGCGTGAGTGTGAGTGGGTCAGCGTGAGTGTGAGTGGGTCAGCGTGAGTGTGAGTGGGTCAGCGTGAGTGTGAGTGGGTCAGCGTGAGTGTGAGTGGGTCAGCGTGAGTGTGAGTGGGTCAGTGTGAGTGTGTGGGTCAGCGTGAGTGTGAGTGGGTCAGCGTGAGTGTGAGTGGGTCAGCGTGAGTGTGAGTGGGTCAGCGTGAGTGTGAGTGGGTCAGCGTGAGTGTGAGTGGGTCAGCGTGAGTGTGAGTGGGTCAGCGTGAGTGTGAGTGGGTCAGCGTGAGTGTGAGTGGGTCAGCGTGAGTGTGAGTGGGTCAGTGTGAGTGTGTGGGTCAGCGTGAGTGTGAGTGGGTCAGCGTGAGTGTGAGTGGGTCAGCGTGAGTGTGAGTGGGTCAGCGTGAGTGTGAGTGGGTCAGCGTGAGTGTGAGTGGGTCAGCGTGAGTGTGAGTGGGTCAGCGTGAGTGTGTGGGTCAGCGTGAGTGAGTGGGTCAGCGTGAGTGGGTCAGCGTGAGTGTGAGTGGGTCAGCGTGAGTGTGAGTGGGTCAGCGTGAGTGAGTGGGTCAGCGTGAGTGTGAGTGGGTCAGCGTGAGTGTGAGTGGGTCAGCGTGAGTGTGAGTGGGTCAGCGTGAGTGTGAGTGGGTCAGCGTGAGTGTGAGTGGGTCAGCGTGAGTGTGAGTGGGTCAGCGTGAGTGTGAGTGGGTCAGCGTGAGTGTGAGTGGGTCAGCGTGAGTGTGAGTGGGTCAGCGTGAGTGTGAGTGGGTCAGCGTGAGTGAGTGGGTCAGCGTGAGTGTGAGTGGGTCAGCGTGAGTGAGTGGGTCAGCGTGAGTGTGAGTGGGTCAGCGTGAGTGTGAGTGGGTCAGCGTGAGTGTGAGTGGGTCAGCGTGAGTGTGAGTGGGTCAGCGTGAGTGTGAGTGGGTCAGCGTGAGTGTGAGTGGGTCAGCGTGAGTGAGTGGGTCAGCGTGAGTGTGAGTGGGTCAGCGTGAGTGAGTGGGTCAGCGTGAGTGTGAGTGGGTCAGCGTGAGTGAGTGGGTCAGCGTGAGTGTGAGTGGGTCAGCGTGAGTGTGAGTGGGTCAGCGTGAGTGAGTGGGTCAGCGTGAGTGTGAGTGGGTCAGCGTGAGTGAGTGGGTCAGCGTGAGTGTGAGTGGGTCAGCGTGAGTGTGAGTGGGTCAGCGTGAGTGTGAGTGTGTCAGCGTGAGTGTGAGTGGGTCAGCGTGAGTGTGAGTGGGTCAGCGTGAGTGAGTGGGTCAGCGTGAGTGTGAGTGGGTCAGCGTGAGTGTGAGTGGGTCAGCGTGAGTGTGAGTGGGTCAGCGTGAGTGTGAGTGGGTCAGCGTGAGTGTGAGTGGGTCAGCGTGAGTGAGTGGGTCAGCGTGAGTGTGAGTGGGTCAGCGTGAGTGAGTGGGTCAGCGTGAGTGTGAGTGGGTCAGCGTGAGTGTGAGTGGGTCAGCGTGAGTGAGTGGGTCAGCGTGAGTGGGTCAGCGTGAGTGTGAGCCTGTGTGTGTGGAAGTGTGAGTGAGTGTGCGCACACGTGATTAAAATATTGAACGTGCTATGTTACTGGGTCTGGTGTAATCTTTCTGTTCTTGTTGATGTCATTGAGCTGTAATATAACCTCGTCCATGCAGACTCTGTTTAATTTGATTACTAACTGGCCTCTGCTTGATTTTGGTCACACAGATCAGGGGTAAACACCCATCTCTGTACGAAGACTCGGATCTCCATTGGGAGTCAGACAGTGACATACGATGGAATAGGAATAGTTTGGGTCTGTGACCTCCAAATCCTCGTGTGACTTTCTGTGGGTTTCTCTGCAGCATTGGGATTGAACTTTTGTAATAACAGATGGCAAGAGTTGGAGGCACAATCTCAGGATACGGGAAAATCATCATTTGTAACTTCATTTGTGACTCGAGAGCAGTGCAGTCTCCTGGGCATCACTTTGTGCAATGTGTCCATCAGGGCCTCAGTTTCATTTTGTAAAATCTGCACCTATTTTGAATGCCAAAATGAATATTCGGAACAGGATTGTCAGTCCTGGAATGTGATGTGAATCAATAGCTGACATCCTATAATTCCTATATTGTGATGTGATACTGAGATTTGGATTTTAATCCAGTCTATATTGCTCGGTGATTCCCAATCGTTACAAATTTATGACTATTAAATTCCCCACATTCAACTCCATTTACCATGTGTTTTGCTCCAGGACCTGAGAAAATAACACAGGCACACGCTCCAGTGCACTACTGAGGGAGTGCTGCACATTCAGAGGGTCAGTACTGGGGGAGTGCTGCACTGTCAGGCGGTCAGTACTGAGGAAGTGCCGCACTGTCAGAGGGTCAGTACTGAGGGAGTGCTGCACATTCAGAGGGTCAGTACTGGGGGAGTGCTGCACTGTCAGGCGGTCAGTACTGAGGAAGTGCCGCACTGTCAGAGGGTCAGTACTGAGGGAGTGCTGCACTGTCAGAGGGTCAGTACTGAGGGAGTGCCGCACTGTCAGAGGGTCAGTACTGAGGGAGTGCTGCACTGTCAGAGGGTCAGTACTGAGGGAGTGCCGCACTGTCAGAGGGTCAGTACTGAGGGAGTGCCGTATTGTCAGAGGGTCAGTACTAAGGGAGTGCTGCACTGTCAGAGGGTCAGTACTGAGGGAGTGCGGCACTGTCAGAGGGTCAGTACTGAGGGAGCGCCGCACTGTGGGAGCGTCAGTACTGAGGGAGTGCTGCACTGTCAGAGAGTCAGTACTGAGGGAGTGCTGCACTGGCAGAGGTCAGTTCTGAGGGAGCGCCGCACTGTCAGAGGGTCAGTACTGGGGGAGTGCTGCACTGCCAGAGGGTCAGTACTGAGGGAGTGCCGCACTGTCAGAGGGTCAGTACTGAGGGAGCGCCGCACTGTGGGAGCGTCAGTACTGAGGGAGTGCTGCACTGTCAGAAAGTCAGTACTGAGGGAGCGCTGCACTGTCAGAGGGTCAGTACTGAGGGAGTGCCACACTGTCGGATGGTCAGTGCTGAGGGAGTGCTGCACTGTCAGAGGGTCAGTACTGAGGGAGTGCCGCACTGTCAGAGGGTCAGTACTGAGGGAGTGCCGCACTGTCAGAGGGTCAGTACTGAGGGAATGCTGCAGTGTCAGAGAGTCAGTACTGAGGGAGTGCTGCACTGTCAGAGGGTCAGTACTGGGGGAGTGCTGCACTGTCAGAGGGTCAGTACTGAGGGAGTGCCGCACTGTCAGAGGGTCAGTACTGAGGGAGCGCCGCACTGTGGGAGCGTCAGTACTGAGGGAGTGCTGCACTGTCAGAGGGTCAGTACTGAGGGAGTGCGGCACTGTCCCAGAGGGTCAGTACTGAGGGAGTGCCACACTGTCAGAGGGTCAGTATTGAGGGAGTGCTGCACAGTCAGAGGGTCAGTACTGAGGGAGTGCTGCACAGTCAGAGGGTCAGTACTGAGGGAGTGCTGCACTGTCAGAGGGTCAGTACTGAGCGAGTGCCGCACTGTCAGAGGGTCAGTACTGAGGGAGTGCCGCACTGTCAGAGGGTCAGTACTGAGGGAGTGCCGCACTGTCAGAGGATCAGTGTTAAACGAGCAGCACACTTTTGGGAGTTACTATCTTCTGGATGAGACAGCAAATCAAGTTCTCGTTTTCCTTTCCAGGTCGGAGTAAATGATCCCAAGGTCACCTATTTGAAGAATCCTGTGGGAATTCTCCCTGTCGGACTGGGGTCAATATCGATCCGCTGACCACCAACATTAATTTAAATGATGTGGGCATTAACTCATTGCTGTTTGTGGGAACTTATTGGCCACATTCTGGCAGCTGTGCTGAGTGCAAAATTGGCATTTGAGACCTGTTCAGGTTAGGCTCACCCTCTCGAGGTCACTGCTTCCGCCTCCGTTGGAGCATTTTAGATCATTGGCAGGACACTGTGTCAAGGCCCTGTAGAGGGTATTTACCAGAATGGTACCAAGGGTGAAGGACATCGGTCATGTGGAGGGACCGACTGTTCTTCAAAGGATGGCGAATATTCTGAACGGTTTGGGTAGAGTAACTAAGGCGACGCTGATGAATGAGGGAGCACGGAGTTCGGTTGTGTCCGAGTGTTGTGAGGTACGAGGGCGTACTTTGGAATTTGGTGCAAATGGGAATCTCTCTGCTCAATTTCTTTTCTCAAAATATAATTGCGACCCACAGGCAAACTCTGACGTCGAACATTAAAACGGCAAGCTAGTTGAGGAGCTGAATTGGCTCCTTAAAGTGGCTGGTAGTGGCAGTTATCTTTCAATCAACTGGAAGTGAATCGGTGTTGATCACTAGCAGGAAGCTGACTTTGCTGTTGTAAGTTGTGAGTGAGTCACCAGCACCCTATAAAAGTGGATGGGTTTTGTTTTCACACTGTGTGTGCAAGCACAGAGTGCGAAGCGTTACGAGGACTAACTTGGGAAATTAGTACAGAGGGGGAGGAAGTGCTGTCTTTTATATTTCTTTTGGCCGGTAGAAACTGGTGCTTGTTCATGGCTTTAATTAGGTCCACAGGTAGGTAATTGTTTGGTGAGAGTTTAACTCTGCGTGGTAGTTTAAACTGTTACTGAGATAATCTAAGTATTGCATTAAATGTGTAGCTTAACTAGTTAAAATGCTTGGTCTGAACACAGAAAACTTGGAACAAGAATAGTCCATTCAACCCATCAGGCCTGCTCTGCTGCTAAGTTAGATAATGACTGATCATCTGCCTCTATCCCCCCCCCCCCCCCCCCCCCGCCCATATCCCTTGATGTTATTTTTCTACAGAAATCTTTGACTTTCAGGCATTGAGCTTCCACAGCCCTGTTGGGTTAGAGAATTCCAAAGATTAATCACCCTGTGTTTGAAGAAACTACTTCCCATCTCAGTCTTAAACGGCCTACCCCTCACTCTGATATTGTGTACCTGCCTCTAGATTTACCAGCCAGGGGAAACATCCAATCTACATCTATCCTGTCAGAATCTTGTAAGTTTCAATGAGATCACACCTCATTCTTCAAAACTCTGGAATTTACGTCATTGCAGGGATTTTGTATGTGATATTTCGGAACTGGAATCTTAATGAATTCAATTCAACACAATAAAGATGGCAGGAGAGGTGCTGTGTTGCAGCTGCAGTATGTGGGCTCTTATTGCGATTCTGAGGAGGTTTCATGGGGCACATTGTGGGAGGATGTTTTCTCTCCTGGGGGAATCTAGAACTAGGGGTCAGAGGTTAAAAGTAAGGGGTCTCCCACTTTAGATGGGGAGAACTTTTCTCTCTGCTAGTCATTAAACTTTGGAATTTTCTTCCCCAGCGATGAGTGGAAGCCGGGTCATTGAACATATTCGAGGCTGAGTAAGACAGATTTTTGATGTGCAAAGAGTCAAAGGGGCTGGCAGGAAAGTGGAGTTGAGGCTGCTATCAGATTAGCCGTGCTCCTGCTCCTACTCTGAACTATTTCCAATGTCCGGAGAGTTGGTACAGAAGATGCTTCAGCCAAATTTGCAGATGACACTAAAATCTGTGGAACTGTTTGCCGCAGAAGGCTGTGGAGGCCAAATCACTGAGTGTCTTTAAGGCAGAGATAGACAGGTTCTTGATTAATAAGGGGATCAGGGGTTATGGGGAGAAGGCAGGAGAATATCAGCCATGATTGAATGGCGGAGCAGACTCGATGGGCCGAGTGGCCTAATTCGGCTCCCATGTCCTATGGTCTTATCTGGGATAGTAAGTTGCAATGTGGAAAGAAGAAATTTACAAATGGATATGGATAGGTTAGGTGAGTGGATCAAAATGTGGCAGATGGAGTTTAACGTGGATCAGTGTGAGGTAATTCATCTTGGACAGAGGAATAAAACGGCAACTTATCTAAATGGAGAGAAAGTTCAAAATGCTTCAGTGCAGAGGGATCTGGGTGTCCAAGTACACGAATCGCAGAAGATTATTATGCAGATGCAGCAGGTAATAAGGGAGGCATTATAAATGGAGTAGAGTATAAAAGTAGGGAGGTGCTGTTGCAGCTGTCTGTATAGGGTGTTGGTGGGACCACATCTGGAGTACTCTGGTTTGGGTCCTCCTATTGAAGGAAGGATGTGAATGCATTAGAGGAGTCTTGGAGGAGGTTCCCTAGATTGATTCCAGGGGATGAAGGACTTTTCTTATGAAGAGAGATTGAGCAGTTTAGGCCGACACCAGCTGGAGTTTAGAGGAATGAGAGGAGATTTAATTGAGGCATAGAAGGTGCTGAAGGGGATTGGCCGGGTAGACTTGGAGCAGGCCTTTCCCCTTCTTGGCCATTCCAGAACGAGAGGCTCTGGTGTTGAGCTGGAAGATTCGAGCGAGAAATAAAGAACAAAGAACAACGAAAAGTTCGGCCCTCCAAGCCCGTGCTGCCCGTCTAAACTACAATCTTCTACACTTCCTGGGTCCGTATCCCTCTATTCCCATCCTATTCATGTATTTGTCAAGATGCCCCTTAAATGTCACTATCTTCCCTGCTTCCACCACCTCCTCCGGTAGCGAGTTCCAGGCACCCACTACCCTCTGCGTAAAAAACTTGCCTCGTACATCTACTCTAAACCTTGCCCCTCGCACCTTAAACCTATGCCCCCTAGTAATTGACCGCTCTACCCTGGGGAAAAACTCTGACTATCCACTCTGTCTATGCCCCTCAATTTTGTAGACCTCTATCAGGTCGCCCCTCAACCTCCTTCGTTCCAGTGAGAACAAATCGAGTTTATTCAATTTATTCAACCAAAGAGAAATTATTTCACTCAAAGGGTTGTGAATTCGGTGGATGCTGGAACAGTAGTCACATTTCAGGAGGAGACAGACTGGTTGTTAATTAGCGGCTGGCGGGGTGAAGGGTTACAGGGGGGGGCGGGCAGGAAGGTGGCAATGAGGATTGAGTGTCGGAGCGGGCTGGAGGGGCTGAATTAATCACTCCTGCTGCTCCTCCTTATGTTCTTCGAGGATTTACGGAAATGTGACAAGAGCACCAGAGGGGAGATGAGAATTTTTTCCCCACAGCCAGTTGGGGTGATCGGAGAGGTGGTCCCTGAAAGGACCGTGGAAGCAAATTCCATCGCAACTTTCAAAAGGGAAATTTGGCAAACACTTGGAAGGGGAGAGATTTTCAGGGCTATGGGGGAAAGAGCAGGAGGACTGGGCCTGATTGGGCCAAAGGCACCGTTTCTGTATCACTGCAGTTGGAATCATATCGGAGCTTTCCACACCTGCCCAAATGGAGGTTTGAATTGTTTATTTTGGATTCCGAAACCATAATATCGAAGGAAGCTCGTTGTGATGTGCAGACACGCAACCAATGGGTCATCAGAACAGGACACAGCCAATAAGTAATCAGGACACCCAGAGGTGGCATTACCACAAGGGGGCACCACACGACCCATATAAAAAGGACAAGGCACACAGGCTCTGTGTCTTCCATCGGCAGAAACCTAGAGAGCAGGACGTGGGTGGTTAACCGCACCGTCACACCCTAGCCCGTGGTCTAGAGCAAGCTCATATAGTTAGTCGAGTATACTGAGTTACTAGAGTCAGATTAGTAGAGTGTAGAACTCATTTAGGAGCTTTGTTAATCGCTCAATAAATACGTTCAACTTACCTCCAGTATCCTTCAACAAAGCCTACACCAAGTAGCAGCTAACACCACATGGTGCAGGAGTGGCTACTCAATCTCCCTAGTTCAACTCAGTAAGGTCAGAGACACACTCAGAGAAACAGCTACCGAATCCAGGCACGATGGACGAGACACTGGCTCCTCGCCACCTCAGGACCACCGGTAATCTTAGTACTAACTGGCGTTCGTTCAAACAAAAATTCCAACTATACGTGGAAGTATCCGATCTGAATGGCGCGACCGATGCTCGGAAGATAGCTCTTCTACTCACCACTGCGGGTGACCATGCGATAGAGATCTTCAACTCCTTTCAATACACAGAAGGGCGGGACAAAACAAAATACCAAACTATCCTGGAAAAATTCGACAGCCACTGCGAGGTTGAAACAAACAAAATGTTTAAACCGAGGATGCAAGGTAAAGGTGAATCCTTCAATAGTTATCTCACTAACCTTAGACTGCTAGCGCAATCCTGCAACTTCGGTGACATAACTGACTCCATGAACAGAGACCAAATCGTTTTTGGAGTCCACTCTGACCCTCTGCGAGAGCAATTGCTAAAAATCAAACACATGACCGTAAAAATCGCTATTGAAACGTGCACTGTGAATGAACATTCAAAAAATCGCTACTCCCAATACAAAAATGCTGAGAGCGAAAAACAAACCCCCCCAGGAGGTGGAGCGTGTTCACGCCATCTCCCGGATGCAGCGCCTCCACATCTCCGACGGCAGCCATTTCGCGCGCTCATCCCGGGGCCCGGCGCATGCGCAATACGACTGGGAATATGATGCGGCCGAGAACCGCACTGCACAGGTGCAAATGGCCGAAAACCCGCACCACGCATGCGCGACGACGCACTGAACGCCATGACGTCGCGCCCACTTTAGAAAAAAATACTCTGCAAGAGGCAAATGGTGTCTCCACTGTGGGAAACTCAGCCACTATGCAGCCCTGTGCAGCCACTATGCAGCCCTGTGCAGACCTGCACCACAAGTCAGGAGTCAGCGACCACGGTTCAAACAGAATCGCATCAGAAGTGTGTAACACCAAACGCATGACTCTGATCCAGGCAGTGCTACAGATCCAGACGATGACTACCTGGACAACACTTACCGAGTAGACATCATCACGAAGTGCGAATACGCCACACCGGACACATCGCACGTCCAATCAATCCTTGCTGTTGATTCCGAGGATGAATGGAATGCAGTGATGGATATCAACCAATGCCCCATCCAGTTCAAACTGGACACGGGTGCCTCCGCCAACCTGACCTCGAAGTTGGTCTTCACGAGAATCAAGAAGGCTCCAGAAATCCTTCCAGCTGCTTGCAAACTCTAGGACTGCAATGGCAACGCAATCACAGCACTGGGGTCATGCCACCTGCAGGTGTCCAACCGACACATAGAGCCAGGCGCCTTCGAGATTGTTCAACCAGACAGGGAGTCCCTGCTGGATGCGCACGCCTGCAAGCAACTGAACCTCATCCAAAGGATCTACACCACGACGCCGTCTCATCAGGATCTTCAGGCCAGCATCGAAGACATACTGCCCAATACCCAGATGTCTTCAGCGGAATGGGCATAGTTCCGTACGAGTACAAGATTCTACTGCGGCCTGACTCCAAACCAGTGGTCCACACACCAAGGGGAGTCCCTGCTCCACTGAGGGACCGACTGAAAGCAGAACTCACAAGCCTACAAAAGAAAGGCATCATCTCTTAGGTCACTGAACCAACCGGCTGGGTCAGCTCGATGGTGTGCGTAAAAAGGCCTTCGGGGACCTACGTATCTGCATCGACCCCAAGGATCTAAACAAAAACATAATGTGGGAACATTACCCAATCCCAAAAGGGAAGAAATCACAAGGGAGATGGCACATGCGCGCTTCTTCACAAAATTGGACGCATCCCAAGGATTTTGGCAAATCCAACTTGAAGAATCCAGCAGAAGGCTCTGCACCTTCAACACACCTTTTGGCAGATTCTGCTACAACCGAATGCCATTTGGCATCATCTCGGTATCAGAGATTTTCCACCGCATCATGGAACAATTGATGGAAGGAATAGAAGGGGTTCGTGTCTATGTTGACGATATCATAATCTGGTCTTCAAATTCGCAGGAACATGTGTCGCGACTAAAGAGGGTATTCCGACGCATACATGAACTTGGCCTCAAGCTAAACAAATCCAAGTGTTGTTTTGGGTTTTGGGATATTCACGCTGAAATTCCTGGGTGATCAGATATTGAAACACGGTGTACTCCCGGACACGGAGAAAATAACAGCCATCAAGGCAATAAAAGTCCCCGAGGACAAGAAAGCAGTACTGCGCTTCCTTGGAATGGTAAACTTCCCAGGCAAATTCATCCCGAATTTGGCCCCACACACAACGACCCTCAGAAAACTGACCAAGAAATCTACCGCCTTCAAGTGGAAGACGGAACACCAGACAGAGTGGTTGGAGCTGAAGGCCAAGCTCACCCGTCCTCGCATTCCTTGACCCAGACCGGGAAACTAAGATCTCGACCGATGCGACTCAGGATGGCATTGGGGCGGTGCTACAGTAAAACGTCACATCATCCTGGGTCCCAGTAGCATATGCGTCACGGTCAATGACACAGACGGAGACCAGGCACGCAGAGATCGAAAAGGAGTGTTTAGGTCTTCTCACCGGCATCCTCAAGTTCCATGACTACATCTACGGCCTGCCGACATTTATCGTTGAGACGGATCACAGGCCTCTGGTCCACATCATCCAGAAGGACCTGAACGACATGACGCCTCGTTTGCAGAGGATTCTGCTCAAACTCCGGAGGTACGATTTCAGTCTGATGTACACGCCTGGCAAGGAGCTCATCATTGCCGATGCATTGTCCCGCTCCGTCAACTCACTGAGTGAGCCACTGGAGATCATCCAGTACATTGAATTGCAGGTACAGCTGTGTGCAAGTACTCTCCCGGCAACAGATGAGAAGATTGTTCTCATCCGCGAAGAGATGGCCAAACACCCCCTGTTGCAGCGAGTCATCCACAACCTCAGCAATGGCTGGCAGAAAGGGCAATGCCCTAATTCTACAACGTCAAGGACAACCCGACGACCCGACGCTGATCGGAGGCATCCTGCTCAAGCTGGACAGGATAGTCATCCCGCTACATCTCCAGAGCATGGTGCTGCGGCAGATTCATGAGGGATACCTGGGCGAGGAAAAGTGCAGACGCGGGGCCGGCAAGCTGTCTACTGGCCCGGCATCAACCAGGACATCACGGACATGGTCCTGAACTGCGAAACCTGTCAGAGGTTCCAACCAGCGCAGAGCAAGGAGACGCTCCAACCACATGACCTAGAGACCTCTCCGTGGTCCAAAGTCGGCCTTGATCTATTCCACGCGAATGGTTGCGACTATATCTTAATCATCGATTACTTTTCGAACTATCCTGAGGTGCTGAAGCTGCCAGACCTCACCTCACGGACCGTCATCAAAGCGTGTAAAGCGACATTCTCACGGCATGGCTTCCCGAACACCGTCATGAGCGACAATGACCCGTGTTTCCACAGTCGAGAATGGACCACGTTTGCTAAAAACTACAACTTCAAACACGTTACCTCCAGTCCGCACTACCCGCAGTCCAATGGCAATGTCGAAAAAGGGGTGCACATCGTCAAGCAACTTATCCACAAAGCCTCGGACTCCACCTCCGACATACACCTTGCACTACTCGCGTACCGGGTGACTCCCTTGTCCACTGGCATGTCGCCAGCTCAACTGTTGATGAACAGGGACCTGAGAACAACACTTCTAGCCCTACACCTGCCCAACCCTGATCTCGTACCGGTACTACAAAAGATGCAACCGCTTCGCAACAGTCAGAAACAGAAATATGACGCACACGCCACTGATCTGGACATGCTATTCCCAGCAGTCAGTGTCAGGATCAAGACACCTGATGGTGGGTGGGCTGCCCCGGCTGTCATCGTTCGGCAGGCCACGCCCTGATCCTATGTGCTACAAATGTCTGACGGCACCATTGTTCGCAGAAATCGAAGGGCACTTCGGAAAATAATACGCCCATCACCAATTCCCCCTCCACTTCCACCTGTTGAAGTGCCACCTCAACACACCACAAACCACGAGTCCACCAGTCGTGCCTCTCACACACCCATCAAGACACCGGCATCCCCTCCGCCACCTCTCCAGCGGTCATCGAGGATCAGACGGACACTGGACTTGGAACATTTGTTTTTTTTTGTGTCCCCTGTATATACCAGTCATGCATATTAGGTTGCTTTCTTTAACACTGTCAGCCATAGCTCCCGTGGCCACATTAGACCGGCATATATACACGTATATATTTACAACAACAAAAAAAGGGGGAGATGTGATGATATGCAGACACGTTACCAGTGGGTCATCAGAACAGAAAACAACCAATGGGTAATCAGGACACCCAGAGGTGACATTACCACAAGGGGCACCACACGACCACTAAAAAAAGGACAAGGCACACAGGCTCTGTGTCTTCCACCGGCAGAAACCTAGAGAGCAGGACGTGGGTGGTTAACCGCACCGTCACACCCTAGCTCGTGGTCTAGAGCAAGCTCATATAGTTAGTCGAGTATACTGAGTTACTAGAGTCATAGATAGACTTTCATAGAATTTACAGTGCAGAAGGAGGCCATTCGGCCCATCGAGTCTGCACCGGCTCTTGGAAAGAGCACCCTACCCAAGGTCAACACCGCCACCCTATCCCCATAACCCAGTAGCCCCACCCAACACTAAGGGCAATTTTGGACACTAAGGGCAATGTATCATGGCCAATCCACCTAACCCGCACATCTTTGGACTGTGGGAGGAAACCGGAGCACCCGGAGGAAACCCACGAACACACGGGGAGGATGTGCAGACTCCGCACAGACAGTGACCCAAGCCGGAATCGAACCTGGGACCCTGGAGCTGTGAAGCAATTGTGCTATCCACAAGGCTACCGTGCAGTCATATTAGTATAGTGTAGAAGTCATTTAGGAGCTTTGTTAATCGTTCAATTAATAAGTTCAACTTATCTCAGAGTTTGGAGCATCCTTCAGCAAAGCCTGCACCAAGTAGCAGCTTATGTTAGTAACATAACACCACACTCGTCACAGGAAATGACCCAATCAAAGTAAGCAATGTGATTGTCACTGGTGTAACTGAGGTGCTACGATTCACTGTAGAAACACTTCAACTTTTTGGTCTGTAGTTGCTGCCCTGTAACATGTCAGCGTTTATAGAAGAATCCGTTCAGTTCCTGCCTGTGACGATGATGAATTATAACAAATGATTCCACCTTGGCTCAGTTTGCTCTCCTCCACGGTGACTCAATCTGTGTCGCTCTTGAGGCACAGTCTCTTTTTTTAAAGGTGATTTTTTTTTTTAGAAATCTGGGCCAAAGTTCCACTTTGACGTATTTTTGGTGGGTTTTCTGGCAGACTGTGACTTGCTGCGTATTGGAAGTTTACTGGGGAGTGACAGCTCTGCACATTATAACTTGACCTTTTCCAAATGTCACACAGCAATTTGGCAGTCAGAGAACAAATAATAGGAAAGCTCTCATTTTCTCGTGTCTGTGAGGTGCAGAGTGTGTGGACACAAACTTTAATAACACACTATTGGTTATGTGTCCGACTTGGAGAAAAACATTATAATAGATTCTGCCAAGCCTTCTCGAAGTTACTCTGACTTTCTGTCCCATGTCTACAATATATTATTTTCCTTACTGGCAGTTGTGATTGACTAAAGGACGTGTTAAAGGCGCTGGACAAGGTGCAACAATTGGGAAATGTGTGAAAGGAAAACACTAATCCTGATCTGAACCCAAGTCAGATGATGCAAGCAAACGGGTAATTCAATCGCTCTTTACTCCCATGTTGAGTCAACCCAAAAAACTATATCTGATCGAATTGGTAGAGTTTTCACTGGATCATTGAAGCACTTTGCCTTCTGGACAACGAGAGAGAATTTGTACCAGTGTAAACTAAAATATAGGTGGCGAGATGGGAGAACCAAAGAGGAGAGAATTCAGAGGTCCAGTTGTGAGGTGTTTAATGTTCCAGCTGCAATTATTCTTTTCGCAAAACAACGAAAGAGGTCCCATTTGTTAATTCATTTCCGGGTCGTGGGCTTCGCTGGCTGGGCCAGCAATTATTGCCAATCTCCGATTACCCTGGAGAAGGTGGGGGTGAGCTGCCTTCTTGAACCGCTGCAGTCCCTGCGGTGCAGGTACACCCTCAGTGCTGTTAGGGAGGGTGTTCCAGGGTTTTGACCCAGCGACCGTGAAGGAACGGCCATGGTGCAGAGAGGAGAACTTCCAGGTGGAGGGGTTCTCCAGTGCCTGCACTGTCGGGAGCGTCGATCCCGAGGAAGCGCTGCAATGTCGGGAGCGTCGATCCCGAGGAAGCGCTGCACTGTCGGGAGCGTCGATCCCGAGGAAGCGCTGCAATGTCGGGAGCATTGATCCCGAGGAAGTGCTGCACTGTCGGGAGCGTCGATCCCGAGGAAGCGCTGCACTGTCGGGAGCGTCGATCCAGAGGGGGCTCTGCAGTGTCGGGAGCGTCGATCCCGAGGAAGCTCAGCACTGTCGGGAACGTCGATCCAGAAGAAGCGCTACACTGTCGGGAGCGTCGATCCAGAGGAAGCGCTGCACTGTCGGGAGCGTCGATCCAGAGGGGGCGCTGCACTGTCGGGAGCGTCGATCCCGAGGAAGCGCTGCACTGTCGGGAGCGTCGATCCCGAGGAAGTGCTGCACTGTCTGGAGTGTTGATCCCAAGGAAGCTCTGCACTGCCTGAGCATCGGTACCAAGGGGCGCTGCACTGTCGGGAGCGTCGATCCAGAGAGAGCGCTGCAGTGTCGGGAGCGTCGATCCAGAGAGAGCACAGCACTGTCGGGAGCGTCGATCCAGAGAGAGCGCAGCACTGTCGGGAGCATCGATCCAGAGGAAGCGCTGCACTGTCTGGAGCATCGATCCCGAGGAAGCGCTGCACTGTCGGGAGCATCATTTCCGGGGGGGGGGGGGGGGGGGGGGGGGGGCGCTGCACTGTCGGGAGCGTCGATCCAGAGGGGGCGCTGCACTGTCGGGAGCGTCGATCCAGAGGGGGCGCTGCACTGTCGGGAGCATCGATCCAGAGAGAGCGCTGCACTGTCGGGAGCATCGATCCAGAGAGAGCGCAGCACTGTCGGGAGCGTCGATCCAGAGAGAGAGCGCAGCACTGTCGGGAGCGTCGATCCAGAGAGAGCGCAGCACTGTCGGGAGCGTCGATCCAGAGAGAGCGCAGCACTGTCTGGAGCGTCGATCCAGAGGGGGAGCTGAGCACTGTCGGGAGCATCGATCCAGAGAGAGCGCTGCACTGTCGGGAGCGTCGATCCAGAGAGAGCGCTGCACTGTCGGGAGCGTCGATCCAGAGAGAGCGCTGCACTGTCGGGAGCGTCGATCCAGAGAGAGCGCAGCACTGTCTGGAGCGTCGATCCAGAGGGGGAGCTGAGCACTGTCGGGAGCATCGATCCAGAGAGAGCGCAGCACTGTCGGGAGCGTCGATCCAGAGAGAGCGCAGCACTGTCGGGAGCGTCGATCCAGAGAGAGCGCAGCACTGTCTGGAGCGTCGATCCAGAGGGGGAGCTGAGCACTGTCGGGAGCATCGATCCAGAGAGAGCGCTGCACTGTCGGGAGCGTCGATCCAGAGAGAGCGCTGCACTGTCGGGAGCGTCGATCCAGAGAGAGCGCAGCACTGTCGGGAGCGTCAATCCAGAGAGAGCTCTGCACTGTCGGGAGCGTCAATCCAGAGAGAGCGCTGCACTGTCGGGAGCGTCGATCCAGAGAGAGCGCTGCACTGTCCGCTGTGTCAGTCCTGAGGGAGCACTGCAGTGTCGGGAGCGTCGGTCCCGAGGGAGTGCTGCAGTGTCGGGAGCGTCGGTCACGAGGGAACGATGTACTGTTGGGAGCGCCGTTCTTGAGGGACTCTGCAGTGTCGGGAGCGTCGGTCCCAAGGGAGCGCTGCAGTGTCGGGAGCGTCGGTCCCAAGGGAGCGCTGCAGTGTCGGGAGCGTCGGTCCCAAGGGAGCGCTGCACTGTCGGCAGCGTCCGTCCCAAGGGAGCGCTGCACTGTTGGGAGCGCCGTTCTTGAGGGACTCTGCACTGTCGGGAGCGTCGGTCCCAAGGGAGCGCTGCAGTGTCGGGAGCGTCGGTCCCAAGGGAGCGCTGCAGTGTCGGGAGCGTCGGTCCCGAGGGAGTGCTACACTGTCGGAAGCGTCGTTCTCGAGGGAGCGAGGGAGCGCTGCAGTGTCGGGAGCGTCGGTCCCGAGGGAGTGCTGCACTGTCTGGAGCGTCGTTCTCGAGGGAGCGCTGCAGTGTCGGGAGCGTCGGTCCCGAGGGAGTGCTGCACTGTCCGGAGCGTCGGTCCCAAGGGAGCGCTGCACTGTCGGGAGCGTCGTTATCGAGGGAGTGCTGCACTGTCGGGAGCGTTGTTATCGAGGGAATGCTGCACTGTCGGGAGCATCTGTCCCAAGGGAGCGCTGCACTGTCGGGAGCATCGGTCCCAAGGGAGAGCTGCACTGTCGGGAGCGTCGGTCCCAAGGGAGCGCTGCACTGTCGGGAGCGTCGGTCCCAAGGGAGCGCTGCACTGTCGGGAGCGTCGTTATCTAGGGAGTGCTGCACTGTCGGGACCGTAGTTATCGAGGGAGCGCTGCACTGTCGGGAGCGTCAGTCCCAAGGGAGCGCTGCACTGTCGGGAGCGTCGGTCCCAAGGGAGCGCTGCACTGTCTGGAGCGTCGGTCCCAAGGGAGCGCTGCACTGTCGGGAGCGTCGTTATCTAGGGAGTGCTGCACTGTCGGGACCGTAGTTATCGAGGGAGCGCTGCACTGTCGGGAGCGTCAGTCCCAAGGGAGCGCTGCACTGTCGGGAGCGTCGGTCCCAAGGGAGCGCTGCACTGTCGGGAGCGTCGGTCCCAAGGGAGCGCTGCACTGTCGGGAGCGTCGTTATCTAGGGAGTGCTGCACTGTCGGGACCGTAGTTATCGAGGGAGCGCTGCACTGTCGGGAGCGTCAGTCCCAAGGGAGCGCTGCACTGTCGGGAGCGTCGGTCCCAAGGGAGCGCTGCACTGTCGGGAGCGTCGGTCCCAAGGGAGCGCTGCACTGTCGGGAGCGTCGTTATCGAGGGAATGCTGCACTGTCGGGAGCATCTGTCCCAAGGGAGCGCTGCACTGTCGGGAGCGTTGTTATCGAGGGAGTGCTGCACTGTCGGGAGCATCGATCCTGAGGGAGTGCTGCACTGTCGGGAGCGTCGGTCCCAAGGGAGCGCTGCACTGTCGGGAGCGTTGTTATCGAGGGAGTGCTGCACTGTCGGGAGCATCGATCCTGAGGGAGTGCTGCACTGTCGGGAGCGTCGGTCCCAAGGGAGCGCTGCACTGTCGGGAGCGTCGTTATCGAGGGAATGCTGCACTGTCGGGAGCATCTGTCCCAAGGGAGCGCTGCACTGTCGGGAGCATCGGTCCCAAGGGAGCGCTGCACTGTCGGGAGCGTCGGTCCCAAGGGAGTGCTGCACTGTCGGGAGCATCGGTCCCAAGGGAGCGCTGCACTGTCGGGAGCGTTGTTATCGAGGGAATGCTGCACTGTCGGGAGCGTTGTTATCGAGGGAATGCTGCACTGTCGGGAGCATCTGTCCCAAGGGAGCGCTGCACTGTCGGGAGCGTTGTTATCGAGGGAGTGCTGCACTGTCGGGAGCATCGGTCCCGAGGGAGCGCTGCACTGTCGGGAGCGTCGCTCCCAAGGGAGCGCTGCACTGTCGGGAGCGTCGGTCCCAAGGGAGCGCTGCACTGTCGGGAGCGTCGGTCCCAAGGGAGCACTGCACTGTCGGGAGTGTAGTTATCGAGGGAGCGCTGCACTGTCAGGAGCGTTGTTATCGAGGGAGTGCTGCACTAGAGCGTCGGTCCCGAGGGAGTGCTACACTGTCGGGAGCATCGTTATCGAGGGAGTGCTGCACTGTCGGGAGCGTTGTTATCGAGGGAGTGCCGCACTAGAGCGTCGGTCCCGAGGGAGTGCTACACTGTCGGGAGCGTTGTTATCGAGGGAGTGCTGCACTGTCGGGAGTGTAGTTATCGAGGGAGTGCTGCACTAGAGCGTCGGTCCCGAGGGAGTGCTGCACTGTCGGGAGCATCGTTATCGAGGGAGCGCTGCACTGTCTGGAGCGTTGTTATCGAGGGAGTGCTGCACTGTCGGGAGCGTCGTTATCGAGGGAGTGCTGCACTGTCAGGAGCGTTGTTATCGAGGGAGTGCTGCACTAGAGCGTCGGTCCCGAGGGAGTGCTACACTGTCGGGAGCATCGTTATCGAGGGAGTGCTACACTGTCGGGAGCGTTGTTATCGAGGGAGTGCTGCACTAGAGCGTCGGTCCCGAGGGAGTGCTACACTGTCGGGAGCATCGTTATCGAGGGAGTGCTGCACTGTCGGGAGTGTAGTTATCGAGGGAGTGCTGCACTGTCAGGAGCGTTGTTATCGAGGGAGTGCTGCACTAGAGCGTCGGTCCCGAGGGAGTGCTGCACTGTCGGGAGCGTTGTTATCGAGGGAGTGCTGCACTGTCAGGAGCGTTGTTATCGAGGGAGTGCTGCACTAGAGCGTCGGTCCCGAGGGAGTGCTACACTGTCGGGAGCATCGTTATCGAGGGAGCGCTGCACTGTCGGGAGCGTCGGTCCCGAGGGAGGTCTGCACTGTCGGGAGCGTCATTCTCGAGGGAGCTCTGCACTGTCGGGAGCGTCGGTCCCGAGGGAGCTCTGCACTGTCAGGAGCGTTGGTCCCAAGGGAGTGCTGCACTGTCGGGAGCGTCATTCTCGGGGGAGCTCTGCACTGTCGGGAGCGTCGGTCCCGAGGGAGCTCTGCACTGTCAGGAGCGTTGGTCCCAAGGGAGTGCTGCACTGTCTGGAGCGTCGTTCTCGAGGGAGCTCTGCACTGTCGGGAGCGTCGGTCCCAAGGGAGCTCTGCACTGTCGGGATCGTCATTCTCGGGGGAGCTCTGCACTGTCGGGAGCGTCGGTCCCAAGGGAGTGCTGCACTGTCGGGAACGTCGGTCCCGAGGGAGCTCTGCACTGTCGGGAACGTCGGTCCCGAGGGAGCTCTGCACTGTCGGGTGCGTTGGTCCCAAGGGAGTGCTGCACTGTCGGGAGCGTCGGTCCCGAGGGAGCTCTGCACTGTCGGGTTCGTCATTCTCGAGGGAGCTCTGCACTGTCGGGAGCGTCGGTCCCGAGGGAGCTCTGCACTGTCGGGAGCGTCGGTCCCAAGGGAGCTCTGCACTGTCGGGTTCGTCATTCTCGAGGGAGCGCTGCACTGTCTGGAGCGTCGTTCTCGAGGGAGCTCTGCACTGTCGGGAGCGTCGGTCCCAAGGGAGCTCTGCACTGTCGGGATCGTCATTCTCGGGGGAGCTCTGCACTGTCGGGAGCGTCGGTCCCAAGGGAGTGCTGCACTGTCGGGAGCGTCGGTCCCAAGGGAGTGCTGCACTGTCGGGAACGTCGGTCCCGAGGGAGCTCTGCACTGTCGGGTGCGTTGGTCCCAAGGGAGTGCTGCACTGTCGGGAGCGTCGGTCCCGAGGGAGCTCTGCACTGTCGGGTTCGTCATTCTCGAGGGAGCTCTGCACTGTCGGGAGCGTCGGTCCCGAGGGAGCTCTGCACTGTCGGGAGCGTCGGTCCCAAGGGAGCTCTGCACTGTCGGGTTCGTCATTCTCGAGGGAGCTCTGCACTGTCGGGAGCGTCGGTCCCGAGGGAGCTCTGCACTGTCAGAGGTGACGTCTTTTGGATTTATTTCTAATTTACACACCAGAATCTCCCAAATTGTATTTCCTTAAAGCCCGGCTGTGGCAGGGCCAGAAGAGATGACGTGCGTCTTTTTAATGTGTCCAAGATGCCAGAAAAAATGATAATCTCCAGCTTCCAGAGGCGGGAGGGAAGATCAGGTTCCACTGACACTCCCTGGAGCTATATGGAGAGGCCAGACTAGACAGTCAATGACTAACTTGAAATATGTGGCAAGATGTACGCTAACTATCTTGTTTGCTGTGGTGACAACATTCAGCTTTATCTCTTCACACACTGCGTACCAACCACAGGCAGGTCGTGTGTCGTGCAGCAAGGAATTAGAAAAACGTTACAGGCAACGAGCTCAGAGCTTTGACAAGGATGTGGTTAATTGCTTCAGCAAATGAACTGTAGTATTCTTCTGTTATTTCTAATTCCAGTAATTGTTTTCATTTTAATCTGACGAGGGACTCGGGCGTTTGACAGGCCTCCGAACACAGCTCGCATGTAACTTTATTCAAAAGGTGCCAGAAGTTACAGACTAATAGACAGCGAGTTGCTAATTACCACAGCAATGTTGCCTAAGTAGCTTTTCAGCTGTCAGAGCTGAGTGTGCAGCATGAAGCTGTGCTAATTATCGGAAGAACAGGACAATATCATGTTTTTTGAAATAAATAAACTCATCCCATCCATTGACACACCGGATAATCTATTCTGGAATTCGACCAGATGAACTCGGGAAGACAGAGAGTCGGTGTAGTCCCGGAATCCAACAATGGGATGGTCCTTCGACCGTCTGCAAACTAATATTCCTGTTAAATAGACAAGTGTCCCCATTGAAATCTCTCAGCAGACACACGACCATATCTGTGCAAAGGCCAATGGAGATAAGGACTGGCGTTTGTATATTTCATAGATTTCATAGAATTTACAGTGCAGAAGGAGGCCATTTGGCCCATCGACTCTGCACCGGCTCTTGGAAAGAGCACCCTACCGAAGCCCACACCTCCACCCTATCCCCATACCCCAGTAACCCCACCCAGCAGTAAGGGCAATTTTGGACACTAAGGGCAATTTACCCTGGCCAATCCATCTAACGTGCACATCTTTGGACTGTGGGAGGAAACAGGAGCACCCGGAGGAAACCCACGCACACACGGGGAGGACGTGCAGACTCCGCACAGACAGTGACCCAAGCCAGGAATCGAACCTGGGACCCTGGAGCTGTGAAGCAATTGTGCTATCCACTATGCTACCGTGCTGCCCTGAGGTATTTAAGAGGTATTGTCACTGGACTAGTAATTCACAGGCCCTCGCGAAGGCTGCGGGGACATAGGTTAAAATCCCACCCTGGTGGCTGGCGGTATTTAAACTCCATTGATAGTGAGAATAAAATTGGACTCTAAAGCTCGTCTCCGTAATGGTGACCATGACCAGATTCGTTCATTGTTCCACCCACCCACCTGGGTCACCGATGTCCTTCAGGGAAGGACATCTGCCGTCCTTACCCAGTCTGGCCCACATGTGACTCCCGATCCCACAGCACCGTGGTTGAATCTTAAATCTTAACTCCCCCCCCCCCCCCCCGAAATGGCTCAGCAAACAATTTGGTTCAAGGGCAGTTAGGGATGGGCAACAGGTAATGGCCTTGCTGGTGACAAGCCCATCCCGTGACAGAATAAATTACAAAAACAATGAGGGGAACTTGATGCCAATTAAGGATCTCGGCCAGCTGCCATTCGTATTTGAATGGGCGATGGGAGAGGTTGCTGCTCAGTGTGCAGTCCGACGTGTTCAACACTGTGGGCTGCTGGATTGTTGATGGGAAGAGATGCCTCTTGTTGGGTATCAATCAGAAGGCCGTCTCCACGTTTGTGCCTCCCCAGGTCCACCCTACCCCCTGTCCTGTCCAACATGCCCCCCAACCCTCCCTCTCCAGGCTCTGACAGCCTGGACATACATGCATATCGGGTTCCATTGCTAAATGTCCCCTCATTTGGTCTACCTGCAGTACCAACAGTGACCACTTCTCCTGCTGGCGCCACTGGTGTGCACAGCTGCTGGCCTCTGATTAGCTGGCAGCTCCAGGGGGCGGGATTTCACCCAGGAGATGGCCTGACATTACACTGGGGGGGCAGGGTGTCTGCCCTCTGTGCTTTATCCAGCTCCAAGTCTCTCTGGACTGCGACTTTCCAGCAGCAAGTGGTAGCACAGTGGTTAGCAATATTGCTTCACAGAGCCAGGGTCCCAGGTTCGATTCCCCGCTTGGGTCACTGTCTGTGCGGAGTCTGCACGTTCTCCCCGTGTGTGCGTGGGTTTCCTCCGGGTGCTCCGGTTTCCTCCCACAGTCCAAAGATGTGCAGGTTAGGTGGATTGGCCATGCTAAATTGCCCTTAGTGTCCAAAAGTTTAGGTGGGGTTACTGGGTTACGGGAATAGGGTGGAGGTGTGGGCTTAAATGGGGCGCTCTTTCCAAGGGTGAGTGCAGACTCGATGGGCCGAATGGCCTCCTTCGGCACTGTAAATTAAATGATTCTATAAATGGAAGTGCTGACCACTGAATCACAGCTAAGACGCTGGGCAGAGGGAAAGTTGTAATCATGGCACTAATTACACCTCTGAAACAAATTTATCATCCCAGCATTATGGCTTTAATAAAACCGGTGGTTGCATCAGTTATAATGGCCACTGTCACCATGGGCTGGCAATCAATGTGCATCCGAGGTTTGCGAACAGTGTCTATTACACAACAGCCCTTTCGAGTTGTCTGTTTCAAGAGTTCTCTTGGCTGTGGTTGGCGCAGAGGTGTGTTCGGATCTGATCACTCGCCATGCCCACCTCAACACATCCTTCTCGAAGAGCAACAAGTTGCTGATGTGGGGAATCTGGAAGAAAATGGTGGGACATCTCGGAAAGAAAAGACTGATGCAGGTTCTTGATGCAGTGGGGGAGTTCCCACACACTGCTTGCCCATTTAATCAAGAATGTTGTTGGATGATGCTGGACCTCTTCAAAACACGGTGAACCATAAGTTGAAAGATTTGCATTCACATAGCACCTCTCCCAACCTCCATGTCCCCCAAGCCGGTGAAGTGGGGGAATTGCGACAGCCAGCATATGCACAGCAAGCTCCCGCAAGCAGTCATGTTAAAATGAACAGATGTTGTTGTTTAAGGGATAAATGTTGGGGAGGGACCCTGTGGGGGACTCTTCCTGTTCTTCAGTATTAGGCCTGACGATCATTTGGGTTCACCCGAGAGTTCAGAGAGGGCCTCAATTTAAAATCTCGTCCAAAAGACAGCACCTCTGACCGTACAGCACTCACTCAGCACTGCAACTCCGACCATGTGCCCCTATGGCAGAGTTTTATCAAGGTGCTACCAGAATTAAGAGTAAGGAAGGCTTGACAGGCTTTCTCTGAGAGAGGAGTGGAGGCTGACCTGATCAAGGTCATGGAAGGGTTCAATCAGCTGTGGGTAGAAATGTTTATATTTGTTGGGAGGGGAACAAAACTAGTGATGATAAATATAAACTCTTCACTAATAAACCCAACTGGGACTTGGGGAGAAACGACTTGGTCTAAATAGTAGTGAAAGACCTCGCCACACAGCCAGTGCTTGAGGTGAAGGGGAAGCTGAATAAAGTAGAGATGGCACACTTTTAAAATAAATTTAGAGTACCCAATTCATTTTCCCAATTAAGGGGCAATTTAGCATGGCCAATCCACCTACCCTGCACATCTGTGGGTTGTGGGGGCGAAACCCACGCAAAAACGAGGAGAATGTGCAAACTCCACACGGACAGTGACCCAGAGCCGGGATCGAACCTGGGACCTCGGCGCCGTGAGGCAGCAGTGCTATCCACTGCGCCACTGTGCTACCCCTAGAGATGTCACACTTTAAGAAAGATATGAAGGCATTGGAGAGAGCGCAGAAAAGTTTCACGAGAATGGTTCCAGGGTGCTGAATTTCCATTTTGAAGATCAATCCGAGAAGTTCAGACCGTTTTCCCTGGGGGAAAGCAACGCTGAAGGGAGATTTGATGGACGTGTTCACAATCATGAGGGGTCTGAACAGAGTAGATCGGGAGAAACCAGTCCCACTCACGAAAGGATCGAGAAGGAGAAGACGCAGATTGAAGTAATTAACGAAAGAAGCAAAACCGGCGAGGAATAACTTTTCGGCACAGCCACTGTTAGAATTGGGAATGCACTGTCTGAGAGTGTGGTGGAGGCGGGTTCAATCGAGGGGAAGGCACTGTCTGAGAGTGTGGTGAAGGCAGGTTCAATCGAGGGGAAGGCACTGTCTGAGAGTGTGGTGGAGGCAGGTTCAATCGAGGGGAAGGCACTGTCTGAAAGTGTGGTGGAGGCGGGTTCAAATCGAGGGGAAGGCACTGTCTGAGAGTGTGGTGGAGGCGGGTTCAAATCGAGGGGAAGGCACTGTCTGAAAGTGTGGTGGAGGCAGGTTCAATCGAGGGGAAGGCACTGTCTGAGTGTGGTGGGTTCAATCGAGGGCACTTTCAAGAGGGCACTAGATTGCTATTTGAAAAGGAAGAACGTGCAGGGCTGTGCGGAGAGTACTGGGGAACAGCACCCAAAGAATTGTTCATTCAGGGGGCTGTCCAGACACGATTGGCTGAATGGCCTCCGGCACTAACCGTTCCGAGACGGTATGAGCTGAGTGGTGTAAGGAGGCTGTTGTGCAGCATAAGACTGGCACTGAGCAGTTAGGCTGACAGGCACGTTACTCTGCTACACGTTCTGTGTAGTTTTATACGATGTAGCTAATCCTGGTCCTTATTTTCAATTCGATAATTCGGTCAAATAAATACACAAGCAAAATACAAGTATCTCTTGTTGATAGAGTAGATTGCCGGTTTTTATTGAATCTTTCTGTATCTTTGAGAAAAGACCAGGTAACAGGAAGGTGTGAAATCCTTTAAGTTCCATCCTCGACATGTGATAACTGAGTGGAGCTGGCCCCAGTTTGGATTAGCGGGACTGTCAAAGATCTTCTGCAGAAGGTGCAGTTAATCAACAACTTCTTGCATTTCTATGGCAGACGAGATTCTATTTGAGTAAAATGGCCTGTTGAAATGTATTGAACAGAGTAAGACATTCAAATCTGAGTCGCTCTCTCCTTCAACCAACTGCTCAAGTGGCTATTGTGATTAAGCAGCTTAATATCACTCCGCTAGAAGAAGCAAAATAATCTCGCTTTCTTTCAATAAATGATACAGCAGACTATGCCTGGGAGATGAATGGCTTCGCTCCCTGACTGCAACATCAGCACAGCTATAAAGCTACAGTGAACTTCAAAGCTTTTCTAAAGTCTTTATTGTCATAACTGTCACTATGGAGGGAAGTGAGTGGGTTTGCAATGTGCACATGATCACCATTCATCAAATGGCTGTGGGAGATTGGGACTATTAACTGCACAGAGAAGGTGAAATTGTGTACACGCCAAAGATTCTCTCCATGTGCCGTGACTCCGGCTCGGGGGGTAGCATCTACATCTATGGATCCCAAAGTTTCATAGAATCCCTACAGTGCAGAAGGAGGCCATTTGGCCCATCGAGTCTGCACCGGCCCTTGGAAAGAGCACCCTATTTAAGCCCACGCCTCCACCCTATCCCAGTAACCCTACCTACCCTTTTGAACACTAAGGGCAATTTATCATGGCCAATCCACCTAACCAGCACATCTTTGGACTGTGGGAGAAAACCGGGGCACCCGGAGGAAACCCACGCACACACGGGGAGGACGTGCAGACTCCGCACAGTCACCCGAGGCTGGAATTGAACCCGGGACCCTGGAGCTGTGAGGCAGCAGTGCTAACCACTGTGACACCCTGCTGGCAAGGTTGTGGGTTCAAGTCTAAATCCAAGGTGTATACTCCAGTGTTCAGTGGCAGAGGGGCCATTTCTTGGTTAAGTTATTAAACTGAGCTGGCCTGCCGTCTCCGGTGATTGGAAAAGATCCAGTGGTAATATTTTGGAGAGGAGCAGCCCCTACATGTCCCGGTCAATATGTATCCCTCAATGATCATCACGAGCAGATTATGGCTGTTTGTCAGAGCTTGCTGGATTTAAACTGGCTGCCGCACTTTCTGCTTTACAGCAATGCCTACATTTTAATGGCAAAAAGTACCTGACTGCCTCAGGCTGCTTTGGGATGTCCAGTGGTCATGGAAGGTGCTATATAAATGCAAGTCTTGCTGCCTATATCTTGCCTGCAACTCTCAATCTCCTGCAACTCACAATCTCCAATCAGGTTTTCACCTCACTTGTAATTCTCCTGCCCCCCCACCACCATTTTGACCTCTTGTGGGTTGATCCTGCCCCTGTCTTGGATGAGAAGGGTCTTGGGGCTGTGGGCTACAGGAGGAAGGTGCGGCACAAATGGGACAGCCTGAGATGCAGAGCACGGTCTGGGAAGGAATGTTTTGCAGGGGGGGGGTTTGTTAATGAAGAATGGGTGGCACAGTGGTTAGCACTACTGCCTCACAGCTCCAGGGACCCGGGTTCGATTCCAGCCTCTGGTGACTGTCTATGGGGAGTCTGCACGTTCTCCCCGTGTGTGCGTGGGTTTCCTCCGGGTGCTCCGGTTTCCTCCCACAGTCAAAAGATGTGCAGGTTAGGTGGACTGGCCGTGATAAGTTGATCCTTCGTGTCCAGGGACGTGTAGGTCAGGTTATGGGGTTACGGGGGTAGGGTGGGGCGGACGGGATGTGGACATGGGTAGAGTGCCCATTTGAAGGGTTGGTGCTGACCCGATGGGCCGAATGGCCTCCTGCACTGCGGGGATTCTCCGGTTGCGACTCGGCCGTGATTGAAAATTTCAGCCAGTTCCTGCTGATGCCACCTGAACCCATCAACGTGCTGAGCAAGATCCGACCGGAGTTGTTACAGGTGTCCTTGCTCAGCAGGACAGGTTACAATCATGGCGGCTCCGCGGTGGCGAACTCATGTCCAGCTCCTGGACTGTACGGCCTGCATTCTGTCCCATTACAATCACCTCCACATGTTTCTTGTGTAGCCTGACGGATAATTAAGGTGGAGAGGATGCTCACAGAGGGGCTGGTGGGGAGTGGGATGGTCATTCAGGCGGGTATCACACTTAGAATAGTGTGGAATCACAGCAGACACTCGTTATTGAACTAACTATATTTACAACCCGGGAGAGAACATGATATAACAAAAATGCTCACCTTGTACCATGCAGCAAACATAAATCTGGTGATTTTGTGTCGCAGGTTGTTGTGGTAACACACACTAGTATTCTGGAGATATGGGCTGTGGTGTTAAAGGCTCTAATGTTCTTTCCATCACACGTTGACCAGGAATCTTTCCCGCTCCTTACCGCCACCCGTAGTTGTGTGTTGAAAGATTTGCAGGTTGATACAAAACTTTGGTAAGGCCACATTTGGAGTACTGTGTACAGTTCTGGTCGCCTCATTTTAGGAAGGATGTGGAAGCTTTGGAAAAGGTGCAAAGAAGATTTACCAGGATGTTGCCTGGAATGGAGAGTAGGTCTTACGAGGAAAGGTTGAGGGTGCTAGGCCTTTTCTCATTAGAACGGAGAAGGATGAGGGGCGACTTGATAGAGGTTTATAAGATGATCAGGGGAATAGATAGAGTAGACAGTCAGAGACTTTTTCCCCGGGTGGAACAAACCATTACAAGGGGACATAAATTTAAGGTGAAAGGTGGAAGATATAGGAGGGATATCAGAGGTAGGTTCTTTACCCAGAGAGTAGTGGGGGCATGGAATGCACTGCCTGTGGAAGTAGTTGAGTCGGAAACATTAGGGACCTTCAAGCAGCTATTGGATAGGTACATGGATTACGGTTAAATGATATAGTGTAGATTTATTTGTTCTCAAGGGCAGCACGGTAGCATTGTGGATAGCACAATTGCTTCACAGCTCCAGGGTCCCAGGTTCGATTCCGGCTTGGGTCACTGACTGTGCGGAGTCTGCACGTCCTCCCCGTGTCTGCGTGGGTTTCCTCCGGGTGCTCCGGTTTCCTCCCACAATCCAAAGATGTGCAGGTTAGGTGAATTGGCCAATGATAAATTGCCCTTAATGTCCAAATTGACCTTGGTGTTGGGTGAAGGTGTTGAGTTTGGGTAGGGTGCTCTTTCCAAGAGCCGGTGCAGACTCAAAGGGCCGAATGGCCTCCTTCTGCACTGTAAATTCAATGATAATCTATGATTAATCTAGGACAAAGGTTCGGCACAACATCGTGGGCCGAAGGGCCTGTTCTGTGCTGTATTTTTCTATGTTCTATGTATGATACTCGACCTGTTTGATCGTTTTATGAACACACTTGGTCATCAAGTCCTGGGTGGGACTTGAACGTCTGGCTCAGAGGCAGGGGCGTTACTCACTGTGCCACAAGGCCTCCCTAGTTATAAATATCATTTCACCTCCTGTACTCAACTTATTTTCAGATCCTTCCATGACCTTTCCCTCCCTATCTCTATCATCTCCTCCTGCACAACCCTCTGAAATATTAACGCTCTTCTGACCTTTTCCGCTCCCAAGTTTAAATCTCACCATCATTAGTGATCATACTTTCAGTTGCTTTGGCTCCTAAGCGCAGGAATTCCCTCCACAAACCCCTCTACCTGTCTTTACTTCAACGGCACCTTCCAAATCCACAATCTCTACCACCTACCTAGAAGGACAAGGACAGCAGATACCTGGGAACCTCATCACCTTGCATGTTCCCCTCCGAGTCACTCACCATCCCGACTTGGAAATATATCGGCCATTCCTTCACTATCGCTGAGTCAAAATCCTGGAACTCCCTCCCTAACAGCACTGTGGGTGTACCTACACCTCACGGACTGCGGCTCACCACCACCTTTTCAAGGGTAATTAGGGATGGACAATAAATGCTGGCCTACCCAGCAATGCTAGCATACCATGAAAGAACAAATGTTTAAAATGCACTATAATATCTACCTCTGATCGAGCTGTCCAAATATCTCCACATGTGACTCTGTGTCGAATTATATTTGTTAAAACTCCGGTGAAGAACTGTGGGGCATTTTACTATGTGAAATGGTAGCCATCATTAACCTGGTGCTGTTAGACTTCTTACTATGTGAAAGGCATTATATAAATGCAGGTTGTTGTTAAAGACTCTGAGCTGGTTGTCTATTTTGGTGAGTAATGTAAATTATTGTGTCATGGGTCACTCTTTAAAATGACCACAGCTTCCTATGAAATTGCTTGTCAATCTCAAATTTCACCACTCCCATTCTAACAACATTCTCTTATTGTTAACAGCATTGGTAGACTAACCTGATAGCTTTCAAACTGTGCAGTTTACATTGCTTGATGATGATATGCCCTCATCCCCTCCAATTCTTTTATCACATGTTACGGGGACACTGCCTTTATGCAAAAGTATTTTGGAAAATCAATTTTGCTTTTGAGGGGAAGGAATGCGCGACGAGATTTGTCACGATATTATCAGCTGCAAGACATGTGATGATGTGTTTTCCTTTGTGTCTTTGTCAAGAGGAAAGCTTGTCAGAAACCTCTTCCCACAATGGCCGTATTCCGTACTGCTCTACACAATGGACAGCACAAAAACAGCCCATTCGGCCCTCTGGTGTTGTCCCATTGCACAGGAGCCAAATCCCACTTCAGCAAACTTAGCAACGTACCTGCACCAGCTGGAGCTTAGTTGGTTGCACACTCGCCGCTGACTCGTAAGGCTCTGGCTTTAGGGCCCATTCCAGAGCTTGAATACAAAATCCAAGGCCGACGTACTTCAGAACAGCCTCATGTAGTGCTGCCGTTTGAGTGAGATGTTCCACACGAGCCCCCTCAATTCTCTCACGTGGGCCTATGAAAGATCCTATGGGTGCTACCGAGCAGAGCAGGCAAGTTCTCCCTGGAGACCAGGCCAATATTTAAGCCTCAGACAACATCACAAAAACAGATAATCTGGTCATTATCACAGTGTTGTTTGCTGGGTGCACATTGGCTGTTGTGTCTCACACAATACAACACTCTTCAAAAAGTTTTCATTGGCCGTAAAGCACTTTGAAATGCCCAGTGATTGTGGAAATGCAAGTCTTCCTTTCCTATCCCAGTCTTCCTTTTTCCACCTTGTGTCTATCAGTATTTCCCGTGAAAAGGTTCTTGGTCCACAAGCGGTAGCTCTCATTTCTATCAGACTTATGAAAGACAAAAATATTCATCATAGAAGTAGTTGTCAGGTGAGATATCAAACAAATTGCTACAAGAAAATCCTGATAAACTTTTCACAATTTTGTACATTATTTCAGAGTTTTAAAAAAAACAAGTACTTTTTAAACAAAATGCAATATTCAATGAGACCTATCTCCATCTGTTTTTTAATGAATTGAGTCTTGTGATTGGACCTTTAGAATGAATGGGACTGTTTCAGTTTATTGTGAGGGACAGAACCATCTGTTACCATAGATACTCCCCAAATGTCGCAGTCTACATTGGCTAATGGTGTAAAGCGTTAAGTTACAGACCTGCCCTCATTTAGTTTGAACAGGCGCGAGGGGCAGAATTGCCTTCTCCCATTCCAATATTTCCTCATTTTGTTCACAGTTCACTGGCTTTGTGAATCATCCCTTTCATTTCCCTTCCTGCTTTTTGCTGCTGTTTCAGCTCAATAAACGTGGATTTTGATTTTGAAAGGTGAGCACCGAGTGAGGGAAGAGGAAAAATACAAGTGGAGAAGTGAGAGTAACGGGGACAGGCAGGGAGAGGTAGATACATCATGTGCAGCCAGGAAACGAGGCCAGGAGTGGGCGGATTGTCTGAGGTTTGTATCCACTAGCGTTTAGAAGAGTTAGGGCGACTCGATCGAAACCATGAAGATGCTGAGGGGTGTTGACGAGGTGCGTGTGGAGAGGATGTTTCCTCTTGTGGGAGAATCTAGAACGAGGGGTCACTGTTTAAAAATAAGGGGTCGCCCATTTAACTCCGAGATGAGATGTTTTACTGCAGAGGGTGAGTCTCTGGAACGCTCTCCTCAAAAGGCAGCAGAAGCGAACATTTGAGTGTTTTTAAGCAGAGCTGGATAGATTCTTGGTTAACATGGGGGTGAAAGGTTATCGGGGGTAGTCGGGCATGAGTGGTCGAGGTTACAATCAGATCGGCTTCGATCTTATTGAATTGCGGAGCAGGCTCGAGGGGCCGAATGGCCTCCTCCTGTTCATACGTTTGTATGAGACATTGAGGCAAAGTAGCTGAGGCCATAAGGTTCAAAGTGAGAAATGGAGAGGGATACGGAGAGAGGCAGACTAAATGAATCGGGCAGTGAGAGATGGTAAGACCGACTGCAGGAAGTCAGATAAGCTATTATTATTTCACTTTTCCCAGCGAGTGGTGCAACAAGAGTTCAGCAAGGGTGCATCGAATCACAACAGCATCGCAATGCATTGATCACCTGATTCCCAGTACCATCCCGGTGGAAACTATTCATTCACAATCTCAACAGCGTTGGGTGTCACATGCTGCATCGATATTCATGTTTGTCATAATATACAGTATATCATGGTGCAGACACACACTGATGGACACACAGTGGGACCAATCAACACACACAACACCGCAGCCAATCACCAGTTAGAGCACACGCACTATAAAGACAGGGGGCATCAGAGTTCCTGCTCATTCGAGCTGCAGCTTCCTAGTAGGACAGAGCTAACAGCCTGCAACACAGACATTCACCATGTGCTGAGTGCATCGACTGGTTAGGACAAGGCAAAGGTCTTTAGTTAAAGCTAGTATCGTATTTACCCACAGTTCAAGTATGTTTAAATAGTTAACCTTTTAATAAAATAGTGTTGCACTACTTCAAGTGTTGGTGACCTGTATGTGTTCCACGGATCCAGAGCGCCCAACACAACAATGTTGAGTTTAGTAAAATCGAGAATTTCAACCTCAGTTCAACCATCACCTGCCCGATGATCCCTGAACATTGGCCCCTGGTCTGGTAATGTCTGAATTTTAAAATTTGCTTCCTTCTTTTCAAATCCGTGTATGGCCTCTCTTTAATAAAGTGAGGAGTTTGACAAGTTCCTTAAAAGTCTTTTTATTCAGCAAACGATATTACCTACACAAGGCCCTGTTGCACCTCACCCGGTCCTCTCTCCGTTTTCATCGGCTGGACAGTAGCCAAGCTTTTATACTGGTACTGGCTAAGTTACCCCACCGGTCACAGGGGAGCTCCCAGTTCAAGTGAGCAGGAGGAAACCAGCAACCCCAGCTGGGTGATCTTGTGCAGGTTTTCACACTCCCCTCTTTATCTCCACAATCTTCCTCCAACAGCACCTTCCAAATCCATGACCATTTAGAAGGACGAGGGCAGCAAATATATGATAACACCACCTGCAAGTTCCTCGCCAAGCTACACCCCATCCTCACTGTCGCTGGGTCAAAATTCTGAAATTTCCTCCCTTTCAGCACTGTGGATGTACCTACACCACATGGTGCAGCGGTGACTCACCAGTCATAAGACCATCAGACATAGGAGCAGAATTAGGCCACTCGGCCCATCGAGTCTGCTCCGCCATTCAATCATGGCTGATATTTTCTCATCTCCATTCTCCTGCCTTCTCCCCAGAACCCTGATCCCCGTATTAATCAAACACCTATCTATCTCTATCTTAAAGACACTGTGATTTGGCTTCCACAGCCTTTAGCAGGGCTGTTTAGCACAGGGCTAAATCACTGGCTTTGAAAGCAGACCAAGGCAGGCCAGCAGCACGGTTCAATTCCCGTAACAGCCTCCCCGAACAGGCGCCGGAATGTGGCGACTAGGGGCTTTTCACAGTAACTTCATTTGAAGCCTACTTGTGACAATAAGCGATTTTCATTTCATTTTCATTTTCATTTCAAAGAGTTCCACAGATTCACCACCCTCTGGCTGAAGAAATTCCTCCTCATCTCTGTTTTAAAGGATCGTCCCTTCAGTCTGCGATTGTGTCCTCTGGTTCTAGTTTTTCCTACAAGTGGAAACATCCAGGCCTCGCAGTATCCTGTAAGTTTCAACAAGATCCCCCCTCATTCCACCAAGCCCAGAGTCCTCAACCGTTCTTCATTCCAGGGATCATTCTTGTGAACCTCCTCTGGACCGTTTCCAAGGCCAGCACATCCTTCCTTAGATACGGGGCCCAAAACTGCTCACAATACTCCAAATGGAGTCTGAACAGAGCCTTATACAGCCTCAGAAGTACATCCCTGGTCTTGTATTCTAGCCCTCTCGACATAAATGCTAACATTGCATTTGCCTTCCTAACTGCTGACTGAAGACAATTAGGAAGGGCAATAAGTTCTGGCTGAACCAGCCACGCCCACAAAAGAATGAAAAAGAATCTCCTCCAGTCCCACAACCCCTCGAGACCTCTGTACTCCTCCAATTCTGACCCCCTGCAAATCTCTAGTTTTAACACGGCATCGTAGGACAATCCCCTCACCCAGGAGCCGTTTGGATGAACTTGCATTGCACTTACTCAAAGGCAAGTTATGTCCTTCCTTAGAGATGGGAACCCAAGCTGCACAACGTGGATCAGATGTGGCCTCCCCAAAGCCCCATGTGATTGTTTGAAAAGTTGTTCACTCTTATTGTCCAATCCCTTAATCAAGGCAAACATACCATTTGCTTTCATAATAGCTTGCTGTACCTGCATGTTGATTTCCAGTCATATGGGCGATAAGGGAATAGTGTAGATGGGCTTTAGAGTGGTTTCACAGGTCGGCGCAACATCGAGGGCCGAAGGGCCTGTACTGCGCTGTAATGTTCGATGTGCACAAGGATACCTAGAAATCTCTGAATATCAACATTTCCCAGGAGCAATGCCTTCTTTACGTAGTGCTTTTACTGTATTGAAATGTCCCAAGGCATTTCATAGGAAAATAAAGTATGACATTGGGCCACAAAATGAGGTATTAGGCCAGATGATCACCAGTTTGGGTAGATTTGAAGAAGTGGTCGAGAGACAGAGGTGTCAGAGCTTGAGGCCCAGGCAATTGGAGGCCTGGTCACCAGCAGTGGAGCAATTCTAACTGGGAATGTTCCAGAGTCGGAGGAGTGGGGACATCTCTGCTGAACAACTTCACACTTTGCTCCCTCTGCCATGTTCTTTCCCCCTCGCTTAACCTGTCCAAACCTGTCTGCAGCTGTCACTTTGTATCCTCTCTCCAGCTTTATTTCCATTCGAACTTTGGATGTCAGGAAACTTGGGACATGTTTCTATTGAGGATGTTGTTGTGGGGATTATAAACTGACTACGCTGTGAGGAGGAATTCTCGAATCGTTATCGCCTGAGGCTTATTTCATGGATTTTGATTTCCAACGAGCACCGTCATATCTTTCAGGAGGTGTCCTCTGAGGCTAGAAAATCTGGAGACATTTTCCTTTCCGCTCTTGGCAGAGAGTGGTCAGCCTGTGGAATTCACTACCACAGAAAGCAGTTGATGCCAAAACATGGTGCGTTTTCAAGGAGTTAAATCTAGCTCTTGGGCGAAAGTGATCAGAGGATATGGGGGTAAAGCGGGACCAGGTTACTGTGTTGGACGGTCAGCCATGACGATGATGAGATGATGAATGGTGGAGCAGGCTCGAAGGGCCGAATGGCCTCCTCCTATTTTCTGATTCCAAAAGTGCTTCTAAAAGTTCTAGAGGGGAGATGAGATTTTTTACTGTGTGATGCGCGATCAATTACACTCAAGACGAAGTGATTTCATAACTGAGGCTTTAATCGACTAGAACTTGTTCCCCCAGCAGCTTCGGTACAGAAAGTGAGGGCTGCTGGGGCAGCACCGGTTCTTATACTCCGCCTGTCAGGGCGGAGCCACGTATCAACAGCCAATGGTAAACTCCTAGGTTTAACCAATGGTCATCAGCCTCTTGGGTACAGCAATACCTGATACCACATTCACCCCCTGTTAAAAAAGAGTCCGGCGGGGGTGGTGGCCAGTGCTAACAGTCGCCTTTAACATGGTATGATCAGATATGGAGGTACCGTGATAACTCCTTACAGGGCTGTCGAGAATATTAACAAAGTGTTCGTTCACGGTTAAAGTCACAGCAAAGCAATCAGTCAATCGAGTGGCCTGGTCATCCTTCTGGATCGTCTGGGCTTCGGTGGTGATTCTGGTGGGGGTCCAGGTGGTTGCGACTCCGGGAGCGTGGTTTCGGCCTCCCTGGCAGCTTTGTCACCCCTAGGCAGCGCGGTTGGGGCAAATGGTTGACCCGGGGGGGGGGGGGGGGGGTGCCTGTAGGGGGCATCGGTGGGTGGGCGGGCCTCGGCAGTAGCGGCAGGAGTACTGACCCTCCAGTGAGGTGCTGTGGGGGGTAATGGTTCGGGTGCGCGTGGGGTTCCGGCGGGCGCCAGGTCCCGTAGGGAGACCGTATATTGCCGGCCGTCAGGGAACGCCACGTAGGCGTACTGGGGGTTAGCGTGCAGCAGGTGGACCCTCTCGACCAACGGGTCCGACTTGTGTGCCTGCACGTGCTTCCGAAGCAGGATGGGTCCGGGTGTCGCTAGCCAGGTTGGGAGTGAGGTCCAGGAGGCGAGTTTCCTGGGGAAAACAAGAGACGTTCATGAGGTGTCTGATTGGTAGTTGTACAGAGCAGCGACCGGATGGCATGGAGGGCCTCCGGGAGGACTTCTTGTCAGCGGGAGACTGGGAGATTCCTGGACCGTAGGGTCAGTAGAACAGTCTTCCAGACCGTTCCGTTCTCCCTCTCTACCTGTCCGTTTCCCCGTGGGTTGCAACTGGTTGTCCTGCTCGAGGCAATGCCCCTGCTGAGCAGGAATTGACGCAGTTCGTTGCTCATAAAGGAGGACCCCCTATCACTGTGTATGTACGCGGGGAAAACGAACAGTGTAAAGATACCCTGGAGGGCCTTGATGACGGTGGTTGCGGTCATGTCTGGCAGGGGATGGCGAATGGGAACCGGGAGTACTCGTCAATCACATTCAGGAAATACGTGTTGTGGTCGGTGGAGGGGAGGGGGCCTTTGAAATCCATGCTGGGGCGTTCAAAGGGACGGGAAGCCTTTACCAGGTGCGCCCTCTCTGGCCGGTATAAGTGCGGTTTGCACTCCGCGCAGATTTGGCAATTCCTGGTGGCTGTCCTGACCTCCTCGATGGAGTAGGGCAGGTTGCGGGTCTTGATGAAGTGGAAGAAACGAGTGACCCCCGGGTGGCAGAGGTCCTCGTGGAGGGCTTGGAGGCGGTCCACTTGTGCAGTGGCACAAGTGCCGCGGGACAGGGCATCAGGAGGCTCGTTTAGCTTCCCCGGACGATACAAGATCTCGTAGTTGAAGGTGGAGAGTTCTATCCTCCACCGCAAGATCTTGTCGTTTTTAATCTTGCCCCGCTGTGCATTATCGAACATGAAAGCAACCGTGAGGAGATTGAATCTCCTGCCGGCCAGGTAATGCCTCCAATGTCGCACAGCTTCTACTATGGCTTGTGCCTCTTTTTCGACCGAGTGGCGAATTTCAGAAGCGTGGAGGGGTGGGAGAAGAAGGCCACGGGCCTGCACGCTTGGTTGAGGGTGGCGGCCAGAGCTACGTCGGCCGCATTGCTCTCGACCTGGAAGGGGAGGGACTCGTCGATAGTGCGCATCCTGGCCTTTGCAATGTCTGCTTTGATGCGGCTGAAGGCCTGGCGTGCCCCCGTCGACAGGGGGAAGGTTGTGGACTGGATTAGGGGTCTGGCTTTGTCTGTGTAGTTGGGGACTCACTGGGCGTAGTAACTGAAAAACTCTAGGCAGCGCTTCAGGGCCTTGGGGCAGTGAGGGAGGGGGAACTCCATAAGGGGGTGCATGCGCTCAGGGTCGGGGCCTATAACTCCATTTCGCACTACGTAGCCCAGAATGGCTCGACGGTCGGTGCTAAATACGCATTTATCCTTATTGTACGTTAAGTTAAGGATTTTCGCGGTCTGGAGAAATTTGCGGAGGTTGGTGTCGTGGTCCTGCTGGTCATGGCCGCAGATGGTGATGTTATCCTGATACGGGAACGTTGCGCATAAGCCGTACCGGTCAACCATTCGGTCCATCTCGCGCTGGAACACCATAAGTGACACCAAAGGGAACTCTTAAAAATTGATAGAGCCGCCCATCTGCTTCGAAGGCAGTGTACTTGCGGTCACTATTATGGAGGGGTAGCTGGTGGTAGGCGGACTTGAGATCCACCGTGGAGAAGACCTTGTATTGTGCGATCCTGTTTACCAGGTCGGCTATACGGGGGAGAGGGTACGCATCCAGCTGCGTAAACCTGTTGATGATCTGACTGTAGTCAATGACCATCCTATGTTTCTCCCCGGTCTTTACCACCACTACTTGAGTCCTCCACTGGCTGTTGCTCGCTTCGATGACCCCTTCCCTCAGCAGTCTTTAGACCTCTGACCTGATGAAGGTCCGGTCCTGGGCACTGTACCGCCTGCTCCTGGTGGCGATGGGTTTGCAATCCGGGGTGAGGTTCGCAAACAGGGAAGGCGGGTCGACCTTAAGGGTAGCGAGGCCGCAGACAGTAAAGGGGGGTATAGGGCCGCCAAATTTAAAGGTCAGGCTTTGCAAGTTACATTGGAAGTCCAATCCCAGGAGGGTAGCCACGCAGAGGTGCGGCAGGACATAAAGGCGGAAATTGCTGAATTTCCTGCCTTGGACAGTGAGGTTTGCTAGGCAGAACCCCTTTATCTCCACCAAGTGTGACCCGGAGGCCAGGGAGATCCTTTGGTTTACAGGGTGGGTAACAAGTGAACAGCGCCTTACCGTGTCGAGGTGGATAAAGCTCTCCGTGCTCCCAGAGTCAATCAGGCAAGGCGTCTCGTGGCCGTTGATGAAGACCGTCGTTGTTGCTGTTGTGAGTGTCCGAGGTCGACTTTGGTCCAGTGTCACCGAGGCCAGATGAAGCAGTTGCGAATTCTGATCGGGCAGCATGTAGTCGGCCGTGCTGGGGGCCTGGGGCCCCATCCGAGATGGCGTCACCCATGGGTCGCACATGGTGGCCGGGGATGGACAAGATGGCGACGGTGATGGACAAAATGGCGGCGCCCACCAGTCCAGCGTGGAGTCCGGGGGGGGCAAGATGGCAGCGCCCGTGGGTCGCACGTGGCCCTAGGATAGGGGGGTGGCGGTGAGCGCTGGCCGGTCAGGGCCTGAAGGGGGGGGGGTTGCCGCGGCGGTCCGGAGTCGCTGGAGACCGCGGCCTTGGCACGGGCCTGGCAGACCCCCACAAAGTGGACCTTCTTGCCACACCCTTTGCAGGCGGCGGTGCGGGCTGGGCAGCGCGGGCGGGGATGATTCGCCTGCCCGCAGAAGAAACAGCGGGGCCCGGTGGCGTTAGCGGGCCATCTTGCCGCACAGGCCTGCGAGGTCAGGGGGAAGGTCTGATGGGCTGCCGCTGCGGGGTGCCACACAGCCCAGGGGGCCATCGCGCGGTCGGGCGCATAGGACTGCGCATTTTGGGAGGCTACGTCCTTGGACCCAGCCAGGGCCCGTGCCTCTCTAAGTCCCAGGGTGTCCTTTTCTTGTAGGCACTCCGGTTTGATTCGGAGATCCATCCTTCCAGCTTAAGTCTAGTCGATTAAATTGACGCGCGATCAATTACACTCAAGACAAAGTGATTTCATAACTGAAGACTTTAATCGACTAGAACTTGTTCCCCAGCAGCTTCGGTACAGAAAGTGAAGGCTGCTGGGACGGCACTGGTTGACAGGCGGAGCTACGTATCAACAGCCAATGGTAAACTCCTAGGTTTAACCAATGGTCATCAGCCTCTTGGGTACCGCAATACCTGATAATACCACAGTGTTGCCTGCTCCTCCATTCAATAAGATCAAGGCCGATCTGATTGCAATCTGGAATGTGCTCCTTGAACAAGCAATGGAAGCAGATTCAGACATAACTTTCATAAGGAAATGTGTGCAGGGCGATAGGGCAAGTGCAGCAGACAAAGACCCAACACAGGCAAGATGGGCGGGGTGGGCTCTTCCTGTGTATTGATATTCCCACACAACCCGAAACCGCTCGAGCTGCCGTGTGCTCCGAGTTGGGTGACTCTTCATTGGAGCCCCACTGTTTCTACCAGCTTCTGTATTCGAAGCAGACACACTAAGATCTGTAGATGCACATACAGTGTTCAGGGTATGCAGCGTGCTCACTACTGCATCAGCCAGATCGCCATCCTCCACCCAGCCACCCCACAACAACACCTTCATGCACTGTCACTCACCCTGTCGCTTCCCCTTCCACTGCTGTTGACCATTGGGGCGCGGTTTGGGACAGCTGAATGAAGTGGGGGGGTCGAGTCAGGGACGTACAAATGGTGTTTCGGTGAGTAGAGCAACCTTCATTTAATTCAGCGAATTTGGCAAGTGACCAATGTTCTGAGTATGTTTGTAAATGTATCCATTTCGTATTGTGTAGTGGACGAGCACCGGAAGGCGGTATTTGTGCCAGGACACCATAGCATGCGACATGTTTCATAAATAATTGAATAATTTGGACTTGGCACAATTCTTAAGCTCTCACTGATCTTCAAAGTTCCTTTGGTGCTGGTTTATTAGTTTTGCTGGGGGGTGGGGGAGTGGGGAGAGATTTAATTATCTCCCAGATGTTTTTTGATATATCAACACAGGTGTGTGTAAAATGATGCTCTGCCTTGCCTTTGTTGTGGTTAATTGTTCTGGAAATTGGTGTTCACTGACCTACATTGGCTCCCGGTGGGGCTTGCTGTGATTTTAACATTCTCATCCTTTATTTTTTGAATTCCTCGCTGACCTCATATCCCCCTTATCTCTGTAACCGCCTCCACTCCCACAACCTTTTGCTATCTCTGCACTTCTCTCATTCTGACCCCCTGAGCATCCTTGGTTTTAATCACTCCCCCACCCCCCCACAATGGTGGCTGTGCCTCTGGCAGCCTGAGCCCTGATGTCTGGAATCCCCTCCTCCCTGCTCTCGCTGTGCTCCTCCGCGATGCTCCTTAAAACCTTACCTCCATCAGCTCCCCGCTCCTCATCTGTGCTTCCGTGGTTCAAAGACCCGTTTTCCCTGGTGTTAATGGTGCTATAATGATTTCAAGTTGTTGTTAATGAGGACAGCACGGTGGCGCAGTGGTTAGCACTGCCGCCTCATGGCGCCAGGGACCCGGGTTCAATTCCGGCCTCGGGTGACTGTTTGTGCGGAGACTGCACGTTCTCCCCGTGTGTGCGTGGGTTTCTTCCGGGTGCTCCGGTTTCCTCCCACAGTCCAAAGATGTGCAGGTTCGATGGGGCGGTGATTGTCCCAAATGGAGCCCAAGTGTTTGCGCCGTTGTGACCACCGTCGCGTTTCACGACGGCGCAAACCGGGCCCGGGGACAACCTATTCTGTCCCGCACAGGGGGCCAGCACGGTGCTGGAGTGGTTCTCGCTGCTCCAGCCTCCTTTCCCGGCGCCAAATGGACGCCGCGCCAACGTGCGCATGCGTGGGGGACTTCTTTAGCGCGCCGGCCCCGACTCAACATGGCGTCGGTGTTCAGGGGCCGGCCGTGCCGGAAAGTAGGCCCGGGGTGGGGAGGGGGGGGGGGGGGGGGGGGGGAGGCCGGCCCGCCGATCATTGGGCCCCGATCGCGGGCCTGACCCCATCGGAGGCCCCCCCCCAGTGAAGGAGCCCCCCACCCCCACAGGCCGCCCCCCGACCATTCACGCCGAGTTCCCGCCAGCAGCGACCAGGGGTGAACGGCGCTGGCAGGACTCTGGCGTATCCACGCGGCCGCTCGGCCCATTCGGGCCGGAGAATCGGTGGTCCCGCCGATTCCAGCGGCCCGCGGCCGGCACCGCGCCAAACGCGCCGGCGCAATTGGCGCCGATTCTCCGCACCTCTGAGAATCACGCGGCGGTGTTGGGGCGTCGGGGCGCAGTTGAGGTGATTTGCCGGCCCGGCGCGGGGATCGGAGAATCGCCACCATGGTTTGGCCATGTTAAATTGTCCCTTAGTGTCCAAAGCTGTACAGGTTAGGTGGGATGACGGGGATAGGGCAAGGACTGGACCTAGGTAACGTGCTCTTTCATAGGGTCGGTGCAGACTCGATGGGCTGAATGGCCTCCTTCTGCACTGTAAAGATTCCTATAACGTAATTTGAGCAATTATAATACTGGGTTCCGGGACCTTTTGATTCAATATTTAATTGAAGAGAGGTTGGTTTTCATTGTGACATATTTAACAATCAGTTAGTCACCACCTCCTGAGCAGATTATTTTTCTCACAGTTGCCAGGTGTGTAACCCAGTGTCTTATTTAACACTCGCGTTTTCTGGGTAAATTGTGTTTACCTTTTGTAACCAGAGTCTCCGTGCCTGTTAGATCTGTCTTGGTGTTTTATTGACCGTTTTTTGTAAATGAGTGAGATTGCTGTGAATGTGTGAAACAGTGACACTGCTGTACACGTCCCACTGCAGCCAATGTGTGGAAATTGTTGGCTAATTCTATGTTTAAAAAAAACCCACATCAAAAAGCTGCTCAGTTCCTCTGACTGACTTTCATTACAAAAAGTGAGACACTTTGTCATTAGGCAGTTGCAGATTCCTGCAGGCTTCCTCCTTTTCTATTTATGAGGCAGGAAAGATTAATGATCATTAAAATATTTTATTGCACAACTGGAAGCTATAATTTGCCTTACACCCCCTAATGTTTTTATTTGTATTTACCCTGGGTTTGAAGCCAGCGAGAACATTCTGCCTGGGACAGGTGGGTGCATGTTCCACACTAGCACACGCACACAGTGCTGTGTGAAAGCTGTCTGCTCGAACCTTTGCTGAAACCTCATTGCCGTGAGGACATACTGAGCCTGCCTCTCTGCCACCTTGACACTTTTTTTGATTTACCAAGAAAGAAATTTGTTACCCTTAACCAAAGTGATTTCTAACAACATTGAAGGACTCGGAATACTTGTAAACAGGGTGTCTGGGCTGCTTGTAATGCAGTCAGAAAAGGCTGATGGGTGACACACAAGTAAGAACAGTTTTGATCATATTTGTCAGTGTGAGGTGGAGAGAGAGAGAGCGCGAGAGAGCGTGTGTGTGTGAGAAAGAGAACTGGTGAGATAGTGTGTGTGTGAGAGAGAGTGTATATATAATACATAAATACATATAGTGGCTGTGAATTGGTGTGTGCAAGCCTGCCTGTGACTCAGCGTGTGTGTCTGAGTCTGTCAGGGAGTGTCTCTGTGTGTATGTTCCTGTGCGGTTGTGTCTGTGTGCGTCTGTCAGGATGTGTGTGCACTTATTCCCTCCTCCCATGCTGTCAATTGTGACTTTAGCTAAATGAGGAGAAATTAAAACAGGGGTGTGTGTTCATTCATTCATCAGATGTTCCTAACTGGTTGTGTCCATTTTTCTAATTACACTACAAACTGGGTAGGTCTGGAAAGTAATTTGTGCAGATGTTAAATGTTAGAACTTGTAAAGTTGTGAGGAGGGACGGAATTCAGATCTGGGGGCTGCTTGGTTTCGCAAGAATTATTCCTAGCCTGATCCTTGTTAATACAAGGAGTGTTCTAGTGTAGAACTTGCAGTTAGTATTCAGTACAGACAGCACAGTGCAATATTCAAACCCGGATTTTTAATTATGTCCTGCTGATAATTTTTGTGAATCTGCCTTACAGTCTCACGATGTGTCCTTTTATGTGTAAGAGAAATCTTCAGAGAATGGCAATAATTGTTTTAATGAGCTATTAAATTTTTTTTAGTACTTTCCTCCGCTATTAAAAAGCTTGGCCACTCACCTCACAATTACTGTAAATGATTTTGTCTTAATGTATTATTGATTTATCCGTGTATTTATACAGTGCTTTTTTTTTGTCAATCCATAAGCATACAGGCACTGTACAGAGAACCCTGCTTTGAAATACTATTAACAGTGAACGCACAAACGCACTGTGTAAAGCACAGTAGGTGCCAGTTACATCTGCAAACATGGAAACGATTTCTGCTCCTGTCTTTGTCGCTTCCATGTGAGGAATTAAATATACGCGTGATTTTATTTCATCTTCCATTCTTTATTCTACAATATCCAGTCTGGATATCTGGACATTTTTGGCTGTCAGTAAAATACAAAATCGTCCTTACAAGTTGTGATAAAAGTTTTGGGAACAACTTGCCAAATGGGATCTGGAAATGTTCTTCCATTTAAGATCCAGCTTTAAGTTTATGAGGGGAAAATATTTTCAGAAGGAGCAAATCGTGTAGCAAGGCTGGATAACCCCGTGCTGGATCTAAAAGAGAGGCTGTCCATTGTGATGTTGCGAATTCCTTTCAATTCTCCCTTCATTGCTGGTTGTATTGCTGGTTGTATCGCGGGCTGTACACTGATTCTAAACTGGCAGATCCGAAAATGCCTGATCCAGCATGGTGACTGTTTCAATTTAAACTGCTCATGTCACTGAGTGAATCGTCTCCCAGTCCTGACTCGATGGTGCAAGCAGCTAAATTATTACTTTTTAAAAAATATATAAATTTAGAGTACCCAATTCATTTTTTCCAATTAAGGGGCAATTTAACGCGGCCAATCCACCTAACTTGCACATCTTTGGGTTGTGGGGGCGAAACCCACGCAAACACAGGGATAATGTGCAAACTCCACACGGACAGTGACCCAGGGCCGGGATCGAACCTGGGACCTTGGCGTCATGAGGCAGCAGTGCTAACCGCTGCACTATCGTGCCGCCCGAGCTAAATTATTACTAAAAAAACTCATGACCTCTTCTTTTTAAATCATGGAATAAAATAGCACAGTTAGCAACTTTGCAAAACAAATTAAAATATGTTGCATGTGATTTTGGCCCATTTTGCATCCGGTTTCATTTGTCACCCCAGAAACCTATCCCGTTATTGGGCGGGATTTTCCGTGCGCCCCCACGTCCTGTTTTGCAGCAGCGGGTGCAGCCCGCCACTGTCCATGGGGTTTCCCGTTCTAAACACTTCCTGCCGCTGAGACACCCGCGGCAGGGGGTTGCTGAAATCCCGCCTGTGGGAATGGCTGGAAAATTCTGGCCTTTGAACATTTCATGTCCACATGGCAGCTGTTGTGAATGTGCCACCTCAGCACCTTCTCTGCACCCCCCCCTGCCAACCTCCTCCTTTCTACCCCCTTCGCCCCCATCTACACACCACCTCCCTCTGGTGGTATCATAGAATTTACAGTGCAGAAGGAGGCCATTCAGCCCATCGAGTCTATACCGGCCCTTGGAAAGAGCACCCCACTTAAACCCACACCTCCACCCTATCCTCGTAACCCAGTAACCCCACCTGACCTTTTTTGGACATTAAGGGCAATTTAACATGGCCAATCCACCTAACCTGCACGTCTTTGGACTTGTGGGAGGAAACCGGAGCACCCGGAGGGAACCCACGCAGACACGGGGAGAACGTGCAGACTCCGCACAGACAGTGACCCAAGCCAGGAATCGAACCTGGGACCCTGGAGCTGTGAAGCAACAGTTCTAACCACCGTGCGTATGTGCATAGTATTGCATATAGTTAGACATACAACCTCCGACCAGCAGGAGGGGATAGAGATCCACCATGTGTTTCCACAGAACCAGCAGATGGTATTAAGTCATACTAGAGGACAGTCGCATTAGGAGTAGTTCCAGGAGAATTCCACTATTCATTACCATCTGTATTATAATTTGTTAGTTATCTTTCCACGTGATCATTTGTCAATAAACTATATTACTCGTCAAAGAACTAGATGTTTATCATTACCATGGCCACAGCACAGAACATAACACCCCCCACTGTGAAGCACCATCCAATCAGCATGTCCGCGTGCTATTGGAAATTCTGGGAGGATGGAACCTGACAGGCAGGCTGACCTGCCAATATCACGGAGAACGTGGAAGTGGAGTTATGTATAAAAGTATTATTAGCTACAGATATGATTGAATGGTAATCGGAGCACGGGGATATAATGCAGGACACAATGATCAGAGCAAAAAAATGCTTCATGCAACCAGAAATAAAAGGTGTTGATTCCAAAGCAAAAATGTATTGCGCTGCAAATATTCAGGGAGTTGAAGCATTTTAGATGATACTGAGAGATTTATTTTCAAATCGTGTGTGAATAGATTTGAGGGTTGAATGTTCTGTGGGCTCTGGGAACGTTGGCTGTAGAAAGCTGGAAACTATTTTCTGGTGTTTTCATCAATAATGTTGACAGTTTTGATTTAAAGAGCTGATAGATCCCAATGAAATATCTTTAACATCACCCCTCATAAAATCCATAGATATTCATTCCTACAGTCAGCTAATTCATTGCAAATTGGCTGATAAGTGGCCAAACCTACTCGGAGTGATCTTGATTATCAGCAAAACATTTCTCATCAGTGAGTTTTGACAGTGAAGGAGAGATGCATTGTCTGCACTCTGATGCTGCTCAGAAACCAAGAAGCAGAGAATCTTAGCGAGCACAGCGTTTTAGTGCCTGCTTTGAGAGTTTTTCAATTTTCCCATTCCCCCGTCCTTTTCCCATTGCTCTGTAAGGTTTTTTTTCCTTTTCAAGTATTTATCGAATCCCCTTTTGAAAGTTATAATTGAATTGTATTCCACCTCCCTTTCAAATTATAACAACTCGCTGAATTATTTCCGCATTCTTGCTGATCAGTAAACTAACTCAAAAAGTGGCTTTCCTACACCAGGAAAGCAATATGTTTTTGCAGTGGGAAAGCGTTGACTATCCACTCTCCATTTTTATTTAATGATTCCCCCGTGGGCTACCCGCCCTCCCATCCCAGCTGTAACGGGCAGCACGGTAGCACAGTGGTTATCACAATTGCTTCACAGCTCCAGGGTCCCAGGTTCGATTCCGGCTTGGGTCACTGTCTGTGCGGAGTCTGCACATCCTCCCCGTGTGTGCGTGGGTTTCCTCCGGGTGCTCCGGTTTCCTCCCACAGTCCAAAGATGTGCAGGTTAGGTGGATTGGCCATGATAAATTGCCCTTAGTGTCCAAAATTGCCCTTAGTGTTGGGTGGGGTTACTGGGTTATGGGGATAGGGTTGAGGTGTTGACCTTTGGCAGGGTGCTCTTTCCAAGAGCCGGTGCAGACTCGATGGGCTGAATGGCCTCCTTCTGCACTGTAAATTCTATGATAATCTATGATGTAACAGTATAATCAGCTTCCGCAGTTGATTGGTGATCTTCTCTGCTTATGTTCCGATTGGAGTCGGGAGAATGGGAGGGAATAAATGCTGTGCACATTTAGATGGAGGGACACTACTCTCGTCACTGGACATCTACCGACAAAGACTAGCCAGAGACTGACCAGGTTACTCCTCGACTATAATCCCCGAGCTCAACAGCATGAAGTGAGTGTGAGAATCAACTTTCACCCTCTCGTTCCTTAAATCAGTCTGGAGAGTTGGGGACTGTGTGCTATTTATTTCGATAAACTATTTAGCAGAGTCTTTGCGGGTTTAATTACTGCATACATTTCTTAGTCATTGGTGTTACAAACTGCACATACCAGGGGACAGGTAGCTGTAATTACTCAGCTAGTCCACCAGAGGGTGATATTATAATTATCTATACCCGGAGAGAGTGGCTTCAAATCATTTAAATTGATAAGCCATCTCCGTGAGAATTCAATTGTTTTTGTCTATTTTTTGGATAATAGGTATCATTTTCTTTCTGCCCCTTTTGTTGAGCAAGATCCTCCAGCAGCAATTCTGAAACACAGTGGTTAGCACTGCTGCCTCTCAGCGCCAAGGGCCCGGGGTCCAATACCGGCTTTGACTGACTGGAGTTTGCACGTTGTCCCCGTGTCTGTGTAGGTTTCCTCCCACAGTCCAAAGATGTTGGTGGATTAGTCATGATAAATTGCCCCTCGATGGGGTTATGGGGATAGGGCGGGATTTGGGCCTAGTCGGGATGCTTTTTCGGAGAGTCGATGCAGACCCGATGTGCTGCATGGTCTTCTGCACTGTAGGGATTCTATGTCTATGTCTAAAAGGGTAACATGTGCTTCCCCTCCTGATTAGCGAGGTTTCTGCTGTTACAGGAGAGCTCCAAACAGGAGCTTCAACTGAGAAATGCAAAATGCACCCAACTGACAGATGGGTGTAACTGTGGATTAAACTCAACAATACCTTAGTTAAGAGCTTTTAGCTGCTGGAGATTGGGACTTGCACATGAACAGCCAAGCAAACCGTGGGTGTTTGCACATTTCTGAAAACATTTAGCTGATTTCAGTGTGTTGTCCCACTGCCACTTTGAGAAAGTGATGGTTGTTCGACATCCTTCAGCAATGGGCCTTGTGAAGTATGATTGGATTTGGCACCTCCACATCTCACTGGCGTTTTCTGGGCCATAGTACCAACTGGATGCTGGGTTGGGCAACATTGGGCACTGGTGTAGAGTTACATCGTATACCATTCAGCCCAACTGCTCTGTGCTAGTGTGTATGCTGCACAGTAAGAAGTCCAACAGGTTTAACCTGGTGTTGTAAGACTTCTTACTGTGCTCACCCCAGTCCAACGCCGGCATCTCCACATCAGTGTGTATGCTGCACAGGGGTCACTTCCCATCACACTTTATCTCAACTCATCAGCACGACCTCTTAAAGGTTGGCGTAAAATGTAGGTTTCCCAAAATTGGAATGATATTGGAAATGTCTTCAATAATCCAAGATTTCCATTAATGCCTTCACTGAAATGTATTAATCTTAATGATCAGCTTTTATAATAATCTTTATTGTCGCAAGGAGGATTACATTAACACTGCAATGAAGTTACTGTGAAAAGCCCCTAGTCGCCACATTTCGGCACCTGTTCGGGTACACTGAGGGATAATTCGGAATGTCCAAATTACGTAACAGCACGGCTTTCGGGAATTGTGGGAGGAAACCGGAGCACCCGGAGGAAACCCACGCAGATACGGGGAGAACGTCCAGACTCGCACAAACAGTGACCCAAGCCGGGAATCGAACCTGGGTCCCTGGAGCTGTGAAGCAACAGTGCTAATCACTGTGCTACCGTGCCACCATAACATTTTGACCTGTGGTTAGAAACTTTGCTCTTGTATTTGGTGCATTTATCAGTTAAGGTTTTAAATAATTTTGAAACCCTGGCGTGAAGTCTGGATTTTGGGAGCTTATCGATTTGACATTTTCACAGCCCTTTGCACTGGACACTGCAGTCTGAGAATGGTTTTGCTTCCTGATTAGGTACTAATGAAGACCACTTTAGATAGATTAGGTGGCACGAAGGAAGTGGAAGGTTGGAAAAACCCACTCATTATGGATTATGTTGGGTTTTGCCTGGTGCCTGGAGCTGACATATACAACGCTGCAGCACTCGGTTTAATGGACTATATTACACCGGGCGAGATACAGAAAAACACAGTCTTACACAGTTCAACCTGCCAGACTTCATCCAGAAACCAACCCATTCACGTACTGAGTGTTCTCGTTGTTCAAGCGCTGAAATGTGTTTGACACATTTGTTACTGTGCTGTATTACCCACAGGAACAGGAGCCATGACTGCGAATCCTGTGGGGTCTACAGTTCTGTGTTTCTCCTGTTTTCTTTCAGTCAGTCGTAGCATCTTGCAGAGTCTACCAACAACCATGCAGCTGAATGTTGAAGAAACTTTGCTGGGTTACACCCTGATGTAGTAAATTAGGAACAAACTGATCATTCTCGGGTTGGTAAGCTCTAACTACTGGAATGTCACAATGCTCGGTGATGGGGTTCGGTTGTTTCCAGTCTATGTGAATGCCTTTGGTGAGGGGACCGAGCGTAAAATGTATCCAAGTTTGAAGACGATACAAAGCCGGGTGGAAAAGTAAACTGTGAGCAAGGCTCAAAATGATATTGACAGGTTCAGTAATTGGCCAAGAAAATGGTAATGGAATATAATGGAGGAAGTGCGAAATCATGATCTTATTGGAACACACAGAAGGCTCGAGAGGACAAATAGCCTACCTTGGCTCCTAGCTCTTAAACTCCTATCTATTTTGGGAGGATAAGCATAATTAACAAGGGCAGCACGGTAGCACAGTGGCTAGCACTGTTGCTTCCCAGCGCCAGGGTCCCAGGTACGATTCCCGGCTTGGTTCACTGTCTGTGCGGACTCTGCACGTTCTCCCCGTGTCTGCGTGGGTTTCCTCCGGGTGCTCTGGCTTCCTCCCACAGTCCAAAGATGTGCAGGTTAGGTGGATTGACCATGATAAATTGCCCTTTGTGTCCAAAAAGGTTAGGTGGGGTTACTGAGTTACGGAAATGGGGTGGGTTTAAATGGGGTGCTCCTTCCAAGGGCCGGTACAGACTCGATGGGCCGAATGGCCGCCTTCTGCACTGTAAATTCTCTGATAACATATCTGAAACTAGTAAATGTTGGGAATCAATGGGATCTGGGGGGCCCTGTACCTGAATCACAGGAAGTTAACATGCAGACCTCGCAAGCAATTATGAAAGCAAATGGTGTATTAACCTTTATCGGTAACTCGTAGAGTTGATGATTGGGAGCCAGTGGATGTGGTTTATTTGGACTTTCAGAAGGCTTCTGACAAAATACTGCACAAAAAATTAGCGTGTTAAATTAATGTGCATGGGATTGGAGGCAGTGTATTGAGGTGGATAGAAAACCGGTTGGCAGACAGGAAACAAAGAGTAGGAATTAACTGGTCTTTTTCAAATTGGCAGCAGTGACTAGTGGGGTACCACAGGGATCGGTGCTGGGACCCCAGCAGTGACTAGTGGGGTACCGCAGGGGTTGGTGCTGGGACCCCAGCTATTCCCAATATATATTAATGATTGAGATGAGGGAACAAAATGTAATATCTCCAAATTTGCAGATAACACCAAGTTGGGTGGGAGGGTGAGCTGTGAGGAGGATGCAGAGATCCTGCAGTGTGATTTAGACAAGTTGAGTGGGCAAATGATGCAGTTTAATTTGGAGAAATGTGAGGTTGTCCACTTTGGTGGCAAAAACGGCAGGCAGATTATTATCACAATGGCCATAAATTAGGAGAGGGGACTGTGCAACGAGACCTGGGTGTCCTCGTACACCAGTCACTGAAGGTAAGCGCGCAGGTACAGCAGGCGGTAAAGAAGGCAAATGGTACATTGGCCTTCACTGTGAGAGGATTCGAGTACAGGAGCAGGGATGTGTTGCTGCAATTATACAGGGCCTTAGTGAGGCCACACCTGGAATATTGTGAACAGTTTTGACCTGCATAACTGAAGGAGTGATATATTTTTGGCAGACGGAGTGGGACCAAGGTTCATTCGATTGATTCTTGGGATGGGAGTGATGATTCTTGGGATGGGAGTAATGCCCTCTGAGGAGCAAGGGAGTGGAATGCGCCGATATTCTCTGAGGTTGGTGGGAGGACAGGTGATCTCATTGGAAAAAGGTAAAATTCTGCGAGCGTTGAAAGGGTAGATGTTGTGAAGTTGATTCCTCTGGTTGGAGTGTCGCGAACTCTGCGTCATCGTCGCAGGACATTGGGTCAGCTGTTTAGTACTGAGGTGATGAGAAATGTCTTCACTCAGACGGTTGTGATCGTTAGGAATCTGTGCCCGAGAGGGTTGTGGATGCTAAGCTGATGAGTCCATTCAAGAGGTAGATTGAGCTGAAGTAAAAGTTTAACCATAATAGTATTGAATGGTGGAGTAGGGTCGAGGGCCAAATGGCCCACTCCTGTTCCTATTACTTGTGCTCTCATGAAAAGGTTTTATAGTTCACCTTGCACCAGTGTCACCATACCTTGGGCCTCAATTGTAAATGAATTCCATTTTCTCTGCCTAAAATGGCGTGTTTAAAATTCTCATGGTGTGATTTCCCATTGGAGCTGCCATGTTCCTCAAGGTGGACAGACTGAGGGAGGAAGCCCTGATGAAACTCTGTTTCTTTTTTGTGAAAAGATTCTCTGATGAAGATGGTTCTAACATCACTTTATATCCTCTTAGAATCAAAAGATGTGCAATCACAGTGGGATCTCAAAACACTTGACGGGTTGCGGGCTTCGATGAAGAGCGATCTTGGAAACCGACTCGCCTGACACCTGCCTCTTTCTTTCCCTCCTCTAGGCCATTCGTTGCACATTGGTAAATTGTACGTGTGAATGCTTCCAGCCAGGAAAGATCAGCTTACGGACCTGTGACCAGTGTAAACATGGCTGGGTGGCACATGGTGAGTGACATCAACCATTTCCCCCAAATATTTTGACTGCTGGTATAATTACGTGGAACTACATAGAATTTACACTTCAGAAAACGATCGTTCGGCCCAACTTGTTCAGGATAGTGTTTCCCCCCAAAGAACTATATTTACCCAACTCTTAACGTCCCAAAGGGCATGATTAATTTGACATCGGGTCTCGACATGAGATCTAAGGGACAGGCGACTAAAAGCTTGCTCAAAGAGGAAGGTATTGAAGAGCATCTGAGGAGAACGGGCTAAGGGATTTCGGGGGAGAATTTCCGAACCTAGGTTCCAGGTTGCCAAAGGCACAGCCACCAATGGTAGAGCGACTAAAATTGGGTGAGGTCGCAAGGCAAAAATTAGAGGGATGCAGAGATCCCAGAGGGTTGTGAGGCTGGAGGGCCTCGCAGAGATGGGGAGGGGTGATCAATGGAGGGATTTGAAAACACCCTCCATGTTAGTCTCCTCCCACCCCTCTTCATCTCACTCCACCAGTATATCCTTCTATCTCTCCAACAAACTAACTTCCCTCTAACTGCACTGATACTACAAGCAACCCGCGGTGTCTCTTTCCACATTCTCGCCAGTGTTTGCCTAAAGAGGTTTCTCCTGAATTCCCCATTGGATTTCTTAGTGTCGGTCTAATATATATGAGCCCCGTTATTTATTGTGTCACACCACGACTGGGAACTCCTTCTCCAAATGTGACCTACTTAATTCTTTCATAATTATAAATACTGAATCGGATCCCTCCTCAATTTCCTCGTTTCTAGAGGAAAAAACCCTTTTTAAATCTAACTCTTTAAACGACGTTGCTGATGTGTATATTCCATTTGGATTGTGTGGATAATGCAGAGCAAACTCCCAGTGAAAGCACACCGGGTCCAAACTAATCCCAAGAGAAGCTGGATACATTCCTGTCGGGTTAGAAACGATTAGGATGGGATAGACTGAGTTGATCAAGGCCTCTTTGGCATGCAATGGTTTTGGTTCTCTGGGGCAGAAGAGGAATGTTTTTGTGAGGCAGAAGCAGGTCAGGATTCAATAGTTTGAGATATGCAAGTACGTGATCATGCTGGATTGTTGTTGGTTCACCTGTGTGCAGAATTTTCTCACGGGAGTTGATTGAATGGGATCGGATCTAAAATAGAGCAAATCCCAGAGGCTCGCCAAACTCTTCTTGATGCTTGCTTTGTCACATTCTTGATAATAAGGCTTGAAGAATATTTTTGATTCCGCTGTGCTATTCTCGCAATGCCTGGTTGCCGATTTGGAGCACTTATTCCATCCCCAACCCAATGTTTGTCAAGTATTCAGGTGAGCCTCTTCACACTGTGCTGCAAATCAAATTAATTTGATCAAAAACTGGATTTTCCAATTTACAACTTTTCCAATTTCTCCTTTTTTTGCTATTTATCCATCCTCTTTCAAATGCCGATAGTTTGATAATCAGAGGACACCGATTTAAGGTAACTGGCCAATCAAACTCTAATATTACCATCAAGCGAGGGAGTCAACCCTTGTTCAATGAGGACTGCAGAAGAGCATAACAGAGGAAACATCAGGTACCTAAACGTGACCTGCCAATCTGCTGAAACTACAGCACCAGATTACTTGCCTGCTGAACTGGGGAAGCTGGGGCAAAATTCTCCTCCCCGCCCCGCCACATTTCTGCGCCGACCGGCCGGCGGGAGTCTCCGTAACACCGGCCGGTCAATGGGGTTTCCCATTGTGGGGCAGCCCCACGCCGTCGGGAAACCCCCGGGCGCCGGCAGAACGGAGACTCCCGCCGGCGGAGAATGACGCCCCTGAAAGCGATAGACTGAGCTAAATGATATCACAATTAATGGATTAGATCTAAGCTCTGCAGTCCTGCCACATCCAGTCATGAATGATGGTGGACAATTAAACAACTCACTGGAGGAAGAGACTCCACAAATATCCCATCCTTAATGATGGAGGAGCCCAGCACATCTGTACAAAAGTCCAAGACTGAGGCATTCGCAACAATCTTCAGCCAGAAGTGCCGAGTGGATGATCCATCTGGATCATCTCCAAAGGTCCCCAGTCTTCAGCCAATTCGATTCACCCCACGTGATATCAAGAAACGGCTGAAGACACTGGATACTGCAAAGGCTGTGGGCCCTGAAAATATTCCGGCAATAGTACGAAAGACTTTTGCTCCACAACTTGCCGCACCCCTAGCCAAGCTGTTCCAGTACAGCTACAACCCTGGCATCTACCCGGCAATGTGGAAAATTGCCCAGGTCTGTCGTGTAAACAAAAAGCAGGACAAATCCAACCCAGCCAATTACTAATCCACCAATCTACACTCAATCATCAGTAAATTGATGGAAGGTATTGTCGACACTTTATCAAGTGGCACTTACAAAGAAATAATCTCCTCACTGATGCATACGTTAGGTTCCGCCAGGCCATTCAGCTCCTGACCTCATTACAGCCTTGCTTGAAACATGACTAAAAGAGCTGAACTGGAGGTGAGAGTGACTGTCCTTGACATCACGTCAGCATTTGTGTGCAGTCCAGAGGCCCTCATGGGGTTATGAGGAGGAAAGCTCGCCGCTGATTGTTGGAGATCAATCATCTCAGTCCAGGGATATCGCTGTAGAAGTTCCTCAGGGTCGTGTCCTGGGTTCAATCATCTTCAGCTGTTTCATCAATGACCTTCCTTCCATCAGAGTCAGAGGTGCGGCCGTTTGCTGACGATGTTCAGCACCATTCGCGACTCCTGAGATACTGAAGTGATCCATGCCCAAAATGCAACAGGACCTGGGCAACATTAGGAATTGGGTTGATGAGTAACATTTGTGCCACACAAGTGCCAGGCAATGACCGTATCCAACAAGAGAGAATCTAAACATCTCCCTTTGGCATTCAATGGCATTACATCAATATCCTGAGGGTTACCAATGGCGGGAAGCTTATTTAGACCAGCTACAAGAGCAGCTCAGAAGCTGGGTATTTAATGGAGAGACTTACCACCTGACTCCTCAAAGTCTTTCCACGAGGCAGAATTCCAATTACCGAGGCGAATTAAGCTCTGGCAACACTCTAGAAGCTCTCCACCATCCAGGAGAAAGCAGCTTGCTACCATTTTAAGCATTTTCTCCCTCCACCATTAGTGCAACATGACTGTGATGTGCTCAATCTACAATGTGCACTGCAGCATCTCACCAAGGCTACTTCGACAACACTTTTCAAATCTATTTCTCTACCATTTAGAAGGATAAGAATAGCAGATGGATGGGAACACCATCATAAATCACCATTTCTTCATTGTCACTGGATCATAACCCAGGAGCTCCCTCCCTAACAGCACAGTGGATGTACCTACACCACATGGGCTGCAGCGGTTCAAGAAGACAGCTCATTCTCCAGGGCAATTAGGAATGGGCAATGAATGCTGGTCTAGCCAATGATGCTCACATCCCATGAATTAATTACGCTGAGAATTGTTCTTGCATGAGTGTGTGACCTGAGAGGGGGATAGAGGCAGACTCCACAATAACTTCCAAAAAGGATTGGACAGCTAGGAGCACAGCAAGATTTACTGCCCAGAAGGAGGCCATTGACCCATAGTGTCTGTGTTGGAGAAAAAAATCTTTATCCAGTCTAAACTTACTAGAAGGGAAAGATTTGCAGAGCGACAGAGAAAGAGCTTGGAAGTTGGACTAATTTTAATAGCTTATTTTTGTACCATGCAGCTCTCCAATTTTTACTTGTCGTTTGAAAATTGCTTTGCTATAAGGAGCTATAAACCTGACTTTTATTTCCGAAATGTATCAAGGAGTAATGTGGGCCACCGATAATTTTGACAGGATCTTTTTGAAAAGGTGGCCTTGTTGGTTGTACTAACGACAGAGGCAGGAAGGGGCATGAGGTCCTGCAGCAGGAGTTCAGGGAGCTAGGCAGAAAGTTAAAAGACAGGACCTCTAGGGTTGTAATCTCAGGATTACTCCCTGTGCCCACGTGCCAGTGAGGCTAGGAATAGGAAGATAGAGCAGCTTAAACACGTGGCTAAACAGCTGGTGTAGGCGGGAGGGTTTCCGGACCACTGGGAGCTCTTCCTGGGCAGGTATGACCTGTATAAGAAGGACGAGTTGCGACTAAACTGGAGAGGCATGAATATCCTGGCCGCAAGGTTTGCTAGTGTCACATGGGAGGGTTTAACTAGTATGGCAGGGGGGTGGGTACCGGAGCAATAGGTCAGAAGGTGAAAGCATTGAGGGAGAACTAGGGAATAAGGCCAGTATGGCTCTGAGGAAGAGCAGACAGGGAGATGTTGCTGAAAACAGGGGTCTGGTGGCCTGAAGTGCATATGTTTTAATGCAAGAAGTATTACGGGTAAGGCAGATGAACTTAGAGCTTGGATTAGTACTTGGAACTATGATGTTGTTTCCATTACAGAGACCTGGTTGAGGGAAGGACAGGATTGGCAGCTAAACGTTCCAGGATTTAAATGTTTCAGGCGGGTTAGAGGGGGATGTAAAAGGGGTGGCGGAGTTGCACTACTGGTTAGGGAGAATATCACAGCTGTACTGCGAGAGGACACCTCAGAGGGCAGTGAGGCTATATGGGTAGAGATCAGGAGTAAGAAGGGAGCAGTCACAATGTTGGGGGTTTACTACAGGCCTCCCAACAGCCAGCGGGAGATAGAGGAGCAGAGAGGTAGACAGATTTTGGAAACGAGTAAAAACAACAGGGTTGTTGTGATGGGAAACTTCAACTTCCGCAATATTGACTGGGACTCACTTAGTGCTAGGGGCCTGGACGGGGCAGAGTTTGTAAGGAGCATCCAGGAGGGCTTCTTAAAACAACATGTAGACAGTCCAACTAGGGAAAGGGCTGTACTGGACCTGGTATTGGGGAATGAGCCCGGCCAGGTGGTAGAAGTTTCAGTAGGGGAGCATTTCGGGAACAGTGACCACAATTCAGTAAGTTTTAAAGTGCTGGTGGACAAGGATAAGAGTGGTCCTAGGATGAATGTGCTAAATTGGGGGAAGGCTAATTATAACAATATTAGGCGGGAACTGAAGAACCTAGATTGGGGGAGGATGTTTGAGGTTAAATCAACATCTGACATGTGGAAGGCTTTCAAATGTCAGTTGAAAGGAATTCAGGACCGGCATGTTCCTGTGCGGAAGAAGGATAAATACGGCAAATTTTGGGAACCTTGGATAGGCCTCGTCAAAAAAAAGAAAGGAGGCATTTGTCAAGGCTAGAAGGCTGGGAACAGACGAAGCCTGTGTGGAATATAAGGAAAGTAGGAAGGAGTCCGGAGGGCTAGAAGAGGTCACGAAAAGTCATTGGCAAATAGGGTTAAGGAAAATCCCAAGGCTTTTTACACATACGTAAAAAGCAAGAGGGTAGCCAGGGAAAGGGTTGGCCCACTGAAGGAGCGGGGAGGGAATCTATGTGTGGTGCCAGAGGAAATGAGCGAGGTACTAAATTAATACTTTGCATCAGTATTCACCAAAGAGAAGGAATTGGTAGATGTTGAGTCTGGAGAAGGGTGTGTAGGTAGCCTGGGTCACATTGAGATCCAAAAAGATAAGGTGTTTGGCGTCTTGAAAAATATTAAGGTAGCTAAGTCCCCAGGGCCTGATGGGATCTACCCCCAGAATACTGAAGGAGGCTAGAGAGGAAATTGCTGAGGCCTTGACAGAAATCTTTGGATCTTCACTGTCTTCAGGTGATGTCCCGGAGGACTGGAGAATAGCCAATGTTGTTCCTCTGTTTAAGAAGGGTAGCAAGGATAATCTAGGGAACTACAGGCCGGTGAGCCTTACGTCAGTGGTAGGGAAATTACTGGAGAGAATTCTTCGAGTCAGGATCTACTCCCATTTGGAAGCAAATGGACGTATTAGTGAGAGGCAGCATGGTTTTGTGAAGGGGAGGTCGTGTCTCACTAACTTGATAGAGTTTTTCGAGGAGGTCACAAAGATGATTGATTCAGGTAGGGCAGTGGATGTTGTCTATATGGACTTCAGTAACGCCTTTGACAAGGTCCCTCATGGTAGACTGGTACAAAAAGTGAAGTCACACGGGATCAGGGGTGAGCTGGCAAGGTGGATACAGAACTGGCTTGGTCATAGAAGGCAGAGAGTAGCAATTGAATGGTGCTTTCTAATTGGAGGGCTGTGACTAGTGGTGTTCCGCAGGGATCAATACTGGGACCTTTGCTGTTCGTAGTATATATAAATGATTTGGAGGAAAATGCAACTGGTCTGATTCGTAAGTTTGCAGACGACACAAAGTTTGGTGGAATTGCGGATAGAGATGAGGACTGTCAGAGGATACCGCAGGATTTAGATCGTTTGGAGACTTGGGCAGAGAGATGGTAGATGGAGTTTAATCCAGACAAATGTGAGGTAATGCATTTTGGAAGGTCAAATGCAGGTAGGGAATATACAGTGAATGGCGGAACCCTCGAGTATTGAAAGTGAGAGAGATCTAGGTGTACAGGTCCACAGGTCACTGAAAGGGGCAACACAGGTGGAGAAGGTAGTCAAGAAGGCATACGGCATGCTTGCCTTCATTGGCCGGGGCATTGAGTATAAGAATTGGCAAGTCATGTTGCAGCTGTATAGAACCTTAGTTAGGCCACACTTGGAGTATAGTGTTCAATTCTGGTCACCACACTACCAGAAGGATGTGGAGGCTTTGGAGAGGGTGCAGAAGAGATTTACCAGGATGTTGCCTGGTATGGAGGGCATTAGCTATGAGGAGCGGCTGAATAAACACGGTTTGTTCTCACTGGAACGACGGAGGTTGAGGGGTGACCTGATAGAGGTCTCCAAAATTATGAGGGGCATTGACAGAGTGGATAGTCAGAGGCTTTTCCCCAGGGTAGAGGGGTCAATTACTAGGGGGCATAGGTTTAAGGTGCGAGGGGCAAGGTTTAGAGTAGATGTACGAGGCAAGTTTTTTTTACTCAGAGGGTAGTGGGTGCCTGGAACTCGCTACCGGAGGAGGTGGTGGAAGCAGGGACGATAGTGACATTTAAGGGGCATCTTGACAAATACATGAATAGGATGGGAATAGAGGGATACGGACCCAGGAAGTGTAGAAGATTGTAGTTTAGTCGGGCAGCATGGTCGGCACGGGCTTGGAGGGCCGAAGGGCCTGTTCCTGTGCTGTACTTTTCTTTGTTCTTTGTTTGTTCTTTGATCTCCTGACACGAGGGTGAGCCTCCATATTGAAATGATGGTCCTGCACCTAGTTCATGGAAATTTGTTAATGCTAGTTAGTGTTCGCAAAGTGTAATCTGCCAATGAGTTTGGAGCTCCGCAATGAAGTGAGCAGTGGTCAGGGAGGAAAGCGAATCGGCGTGCCTTCAATCCGGGTTGCTGATTGGTGCAAGAATGATGTTGTTGCATTGAGTCATTTGTTGCTGTAGTGAAATTGGGAAACTTATTCTTCAGCTTCCCAAAGAAACAAATAACCATACACCTCTCCTTCCTGTTGCCAACTCCAACTTGAACCCTGCTAACTTAACAAGCTGCTTGAACATAGAACAATGCAGCGCAGTACAGGCCCTTCGGCCCACGATGTTGCACCGAAACAAAAGCCATCTAACCTACACTATGCCATTATCATCCATATGTTTATCCAATAAACTTTTAAATGCCCTCAATGTTGGCGAGTTCACTACTGTAGCAGGTAGGGCATTCCACGGCCTCACTACTCTTTGCGTAAAGAACCTACCTCTGACCTCTGTCCTATATCTATTACCCCTCAGTTTAAAGTTATGTCCCCTCGTGCCAGCCATTTCCATCCGCGGGAGAAGGCTCTCACTGTCCACCCTATCCAACCTCCTGCTTGAGCTGGGACCTTCCTGCCGCCGGGTTGGATATATTATTGCACTCTCTGATACTTAGATCATTGAAGTGTGACACCAATATGTTGTCACCTGTCCCTGGCCCTACGTAGCATTGTACAATATGTGACGGTGCTGAAACATCATCTGATATCCCATTAGTGACCTGTCCCTTTGATGTTATAGAGATTCCCTGAAGGAATCAGGAAGCAGATTTGCTGCTTTTGGAATCTGGAAGTACGCTGGACATTGAGGCCACAACGCAGAAACAGGCCAATCAGCCCAATTGGCCCAGACTGGTGTTTGAGCTCCACGCTCACCTCTTCTCACCCACCCACACGTTTGCTGATGCCACGACCGTAGTGGGTCGGATCTCGAATAACGACGAGTCCGAATACAGGAGGGAGATAGAGAACCTAGTGGAGTGGTATAGCGACAACAATCTCTCCCTCAACGTCAGCAAAATTAAGGAGCTGGTCATTGACTTCAGGAAGCAAGGTACTGTACACACCCCTGTCAGCATCAACGGGGCCGAGGTGGAGATGGTTAGCAGTTTCAAATTCCACGGGTGCACATCTCCAAATATCTGTCCTGGTCCACCCACGTCGATGCTACCACCAAGAAAGCACAACAGCGCCTATACTTCCTCAGGAAACTAAGGAAATTCGGCATGTCCACATTGACTCTTACCAACTTTTACAGATGCACCATAGAAAGCATCCTATCTGGCTGCATCACAGCTTGGTATGGCAACTGCTCGGCCCAGGACCGCAAGAAACTTCAGAGAGTCGTGAACACCGCCCAGTCCATCACACGAACCTGCCTCCCATCCATTGACTCCATCTACACCTCCCGCTGCCTGGGGAAAGCGGGCAGTATAATCAAAGACCCCTCCCACTCGGCTTACTCACTCTTCCAACTTCTTCCATCGGGCAGGAGATACAAAAGTCTGAGAACACGCACGAACAGACTCAAAAACAGCTTCTTCCCCACTGTTACCAGAGTCCTAAACGCATCTCTTGTGGACTGATCTGATTAACACTACACCCTGTATGCTTCACCCGATGCCGGTGTCTATGTATTTACATTGTGGACCTTATGTTGCCCTATTACGTATTTCCTTTTCATGTACTAAATGATATGTTTGAGCTGCTCACAGAAAAATACTTTTGACTGTACCTCAGTACAAGTGACAATAAACAAATCCAAATCTTCATCTCGCTCCATCAGCTTAGCCTTCCCTCTCCATCGTTCATCCATCTTCTCCTTCACTGTAACGATACCATTCACCTCAACCACTCCCAGTGGGAGCCAGTTCCACATTCTCACTGCTCCCTCGGTTAAGAGGTTTCTTCTGAATTCCTGATGCATTTGTTAGTGATTGTTTTATATTGAGAACCCCCGCCCCCCCACCCCCCCATGCAAGTGGAAACATCTTTTTTATGACTATTGTTTCAAACCTTTTTGTAATTTTCAAGACCTCTATCAGTCTCCCTACTGTCTTCTCTATTTTAAAGAAAGGAACCGCAGAGAGCCTGATGGTTCTAACCTGTCACTTCTTGTAGCATCCTTGTGACTAATTTCTGCACCCTCGCCAGTGCCTTTTTGTCGTAAAGAGACCAGAATTATACATAAGTGATCCGTGCTAATAGCATCTATAGAGCTGCCTGACCTCCGGGAACTGTGCTATCGGATTAATTTGGAGTCTTGGTTCTTTCTGTTTTCCATCGGGCCTCTCCAGGAAATATGGACATGCTTCTGCCTTTCTCCTGAAGGTGACCTTTACTCAATGAGCCTTGTGTAGCCCACAGCAAACCCACTCCTTTGATGCCTCCTATTTTAGCATCTTCAACACCGTTGTCACATTATACACGACACAGTGCGATTCCCACAGCTAGTGCTCTCAATATATTTCTGAAGCTAGATAAACACACAACAGACACAGGTAAATCTGTGCCAGAACAGTGGGAAGCATTCGAGAAGGAAATGGGGAGAGTGCAGGGCCAACATGTTCCAATCAAGAAACAGGGCGGGGCCAACAAATCCAGTGAACCCTGGATATTGAGGGATGTGCAGCATTGGATCAGGAGAAAAACAGAGGCTTATGGCCAATATTGAGGGCTCAAAACAGCAGAAGCCCTAGAGGCGTATAGAATGAGGGCAGCACGGTGGCACAGTGGTTAGCACTGTGGCTTCACAGCGCCAGGGTCCCGGGTTCGATTCCCGGCTTGGGTCACTGTCTGTGCGGAGTCTGCACGTTCTCCCCGTGTCTGCGTGGGTTTCTTCCGGGAGGGAAGGGATCCCAAGGAAGGCACAAAACAAATTTTGGGGAGGAGGGGGAAGGGCCATGCAGCCCCCCCCCCTCCCCTCCCCCACTTCCCAATACCAAACAACAAAGAATAAAACCCCCAGCGGGGGAATTTTAAAAATTTTAAATGTGGAACATGGCACCCACAAGAGGAGGAGGGGGTGCTTGTAAAAGCCGTTGTACAGAAGACATAAACTTGTTGTAAATATCAGATACAGTTGCTGCCACTTTGTGAATATCATGTGCTTTATATGTTACACTGTTGTACTGTTAAATTTGGAAAATGCCAATAAAAATATTTTTTAAAAAACGTTGGTGAGGCCACAGCGAGAGTATTGTGAGCAGTTCTGGAATCCACATTATAGGAGGGATGTGATAGCCACTGGAAAGGGTGCAGAGGGGATTTACCAGGATGTTGTCTGGGCTGGAGAGTTTTAGCTATGAAAAGAGATTGGATAGACTGGGGTTGTTTTCCTTGGAGCAGAGGAGACTGAGATGGACATGATTGAGATGCATAAAATTATGAGGGGCATAAATAGGGTAGACAGGAAGTAACATTTCCCCTTGGTGGAGGGATCAATGACCAGGGGGCTGAGATTTAAGGTGAGGGGCAGGAGGTTTAGAGGGGAGGTGAGGGAAACCTTTTCACCCAGAGGGGGGTGTGAGTCTGGAACTCGCTGCCTGAAAGGGGGGTGGAGGCAGAGACGGTGATAACATTTAAGAAGTATTTGGATGTGCTCTTGCGATCCCAGGGCAGACAAGGCTATGGGCCAAATACTGGTGGCTGTTTTCTTTTACCTGACTGGCATGGACACGATGGGCTGTCGACCTCAATGATTCTGACATTTGAAAGGAGAGAGAGAAACTGGGGGCAGAGAGAGAGTTTTGGGAGAGAGAGGAAGACTGCGGAGAAGAGAGCAAGTGGGGTAGTGTGTGAGATGGGGAAAGAGTGAGACTGAGAGAAAGTGGGGACTGTCGGCCAGAGCGAGTGAATGTATCAGAGAGAGAGAAAGGGGGAGGGAGAGCTAGGAAGAGAGAGAACAGCCTGCAGAAATATTTTTCCTGTAATTGTCTGGCAGCCCCTCTGACAAGTACTGCTTCATTTTTATTATGCTCACGTCTGGCAGAATGTGTGTCAGGCAGCCCATCACAGAAAGCCTGTATGAGGATCAGAGGAGACAAAAACAGGTGTCATATCTGCGGTCAAAACTCCAAAAGATTTGCAAGGGAGATCAGCCGACAATTACGTTAATGCTGCTGCTTTTATCCCGAGATGTTATTATCTCGAGTTGCTGACTGCCTCAAAGAGCACAAGACAGGACAGAGTGGAAGCTGGCGAGTTATTCAATAGAAAGGGCAGTGTGTGGAGCTGGATTTGGTTCAAAGTTTGGAGCAAAAGTTGCAATTGGGTGCTTTGGCCTTGGGCGACAGAAACTCGCAGTTATCTGAAGTCTTATTGGAATAAGATAATAGGAAATGCAATAAAAATTTCCTTTTCTGTGGAATTTTAATTTCTTCTGTGTACATGGATGGATGATATGTACAAGACCGTAAGTTGTTTCAAAGTGGTGCGGATCAAATGATTACACAAAAAAACAGACAGCTCAATCACTTTGTATTTCTTCAACTCAATTGGGGCAATTTCCTTTTTTTTATAATTGTGGTAATTAATGAATGTTCTTTGTAATCTGAAGAATATTTAAGTATGCTAGTTGGAATCGTTGGTGGCTTCACTGTGCAGAGTTAGGAGCATAGAATAGCAGGGGGTAATTTAGCCCCTTCTGGGCTGGATCATGCCTGATCAGATCTTAGCCTCAACTCCGTCCACTTTCCTGTTTTCCTCTCTGCCCTCCGTAACCCCAAAAGCTGTCTCGCCCAGCCTCGAAATGAGTTCAGAGACTTGGCGTCCAATGCTCTCGAGAATGCTAACGATTCACGACCCTCTGAGAGGAGAACGTCCTCCTCATCGTCATCTTCGAGGAGGCCCTTTTATTCTGAGAATGTTGCCCCGAGTTCCAGTCTCGCCCACGAGGCAAAACTTCATCTCCGCATCGACCATGTCAAACCCGCTCAGAATCTTGCATGTTTCAGTGAGATCACCTCTAATTTTTCGAAGCTCCAGTGAGTGTCTGCACAACCTGCTCAACCTTTCCTCAAAAGGGAAATCCCAGGAACCAACTGAATGCAAATAAAAGCCAATTACTGGAAATGTTGGGCATAGAAACATAGAAAATAGCTTCTTGAAAACATACAATATTTTGGCCTCAACTGCTTCCTTTGGTAGCAAATTCCACAGGCCGACCACTCCCTGGGTGAAGAAATTCCTCCTCATCTCCTTCCTAAATGGGATACCCGTATCCTCAGACTGTGACACCTGGTTCAGGACACCCTCCACCATCGGGAACATCCTTCCTGCATCAACTGTGTCCAGTCCTGTTAGAATTTCTTTTTAAAATTTAGAGTGCCCAATTCATTTTTCCCAATTAAGGGGCAATTTAGCGTGGCCAATCCACCTACCCTGCACATCTTTGTGTTGTGGGGGGGGAAAACTCACCCAAATACGGGGAGAATGTGCAAACTCCACATGGACAGTGACCCAGAGCCGGGATCGAACCTGGGACCTCAACCCCAGGAGGCAGCAGTGCTAACCACTGTGCCACCCTGCTGCCCTTCTTGTTAGAATTTTATAGGTTTCTGTGAGATCCCCCCTCATTCTACTGAGCTCCAGCGAATACAATCCCAACTGACTCCATCCTCCGATTATGTCAGTCCAGCCATCTAAGGAATCAGTCTGGTAAAGCTTTGCTGCACTCCCTCCATAGCAAAAACATCTTTCTTCAGACAAGGAGATCAAAACTGTGCACACTATTCCAAATTGTGGCCTCACTATGGCCCTGTATAATTGCAGCAAGACATCCCTGCTCCTGAACTCGAATCCTCTCGCTATGAAGGCCAACATACCATTTATCTTCTTCACCACCTGCTGTAGCTGCATGCTTACCTTCAGTGACTGATGTATGAGGACACCCAGGTCTCGTTGCACATTCCCCTCTCAATCTATAGCCGTTCTGATAACAGTCTGCCTTCCTGTGTTTGCTCCCAAAGTGGATAACCTCATTTATCCAAATTATACTGAATCTGCCATTCATTTGCCCACTCACTCAACTTGTCCAAATCACACTGCAGGATCTCTGCATCCTCCTCACAGCTCACCCTCCCACCCAGCTTTGCGTCATCTACAGATTTGGAGATATTACATTTAGTTCCCTCATCTAAATTATTGATGTATTTTGTGAATAGCTGGGGTCCCAGCACCGATCCCTGCGGTGCCCCACTAGTCACTGCCTCCCAATGTGGAAAAAGATCCTTTTTTTTTGTTTCCTGTCTGCCAGCCAGTTTTCTATTCATCCCAATACACTGTACTCGAATCACAAATATCCCCCACACGCTCAAACAATTGGCTCATTCTTGACTTTGCTGGGTGCACTCTGTGTACCACCTTCAGCTGTATCAATTCCAGCCTCGCACACTAGGTTGAGGCATTCACCCTCGACAACACCTCACCCAATAACCCCTCCACAAGCGGCATCCCCAGCTGCTCCGTCCACTTGGCCTGAACCCCCCCAAGAACGGCATATACTCCAAAATCCTACCGTAGATCACCGAGATAGTACCGGCTCAACCCCATGGTTCTCTCGAATCGGCATCACTAGTGACCCCCTCCTCTAGTCTAAAGTGCTGCCACAATTGCCTCCGTATCTTCAATGCGGCCACCACCACCGGACTCCCCGAATATTTCCCTGGGGTAAGCTGGAGCGGCAACGTTGCCAGCGCCCGCAGCCCTGACCCCTTACAAGAGCCCGCCTCCATCCTCACCCGCAAAGCCTCCGACTCGCTGCTCCATCCCCGCACCTTCTCCGCATTCACCAACCAATAAACGCCCCTCTGAAGCACCGTCCTCCTAATCCTCGCTACCTTACCTGCCCCCACACACAAAGAGATCAAACGTTCCACCTCCATAAAAAACGTTTTTGGCAAAAGTCCGGCAGGCACTGAAATAGAAATGAAAACAGCGGCAAAATATTCACCTTAATCACCTGCACCCTGCCGGCCAATAATAGGGGAAGGCTGTCCACCTTGACCCTCCCTGCCAGACTTGTGAAATTCAACTGATGGAGCCAGTCCCAATCCCGACCCACCTGTACTCCCAAATTCCTAAAGTTGGCTGGTTTCCTCCCGAAATGGCAACCCCCCCCAAACCAGCTCCCGTCCCGGGGGAAGACACCACAAAACACTCTCTCTCTCCATGATTCAACTCCTTAGGCACGGGTGAGGTCCCGGAGGACTGGGGAATTACTAATGTTGTCCCTTTGTTTAAGAAGGGTAGCAGGGATAATCCAGGGAATTATAGACCTGTGAGCTTGACGTCAGTGGTAGGCAAACTGTTGGAGAAGATACTGAGGGATAGAATCTATTCACATTTGGAAGAAAATAGACTTATCAGTGATAGGCAGCATGGTTTTGTGCAGGGAAGGTCATGTCTTACAAACCTAATAGAATTCTTTGAGGAAGTGACAAAGTTAATTGATGAGGGAAGGCCCAATCGCAAATCTCTCCAATGCCGCAAACCAATAACACCACTCCCACGAGATCAAACGCCTTCTCCGCATCCAGCGCCACCACTGCCTCCGACTCCCTCCTTCTGCCGGAGGAAGCATCCCATTTATCCGACGCTGCATGCTCGATACCTGCCGGTCCTTTACAAATCCCGTCTGATCCTCCACAATCACCTTCGGGAGGCTCTCCTCCACCCTAAGCACCAACACCTTAGCCAAAATCTTGGCATCCACATTCAGCAGAGATACCGGCCTATTTGACTCACACCTTCGGCCCTTATCCTTTTATCAGCAACAATGAAATAGACACTTGTCCCATCGTCTTTGGCACCGCCCCCTTGACCACAGCACCTCCACCAGCAGCAGCGATAACCTATCCAGAAATCTTTTCTAGAACTCCACTGGGAACCCCCTCGCCTCTCCTCCTCCAGGACAGTCCAACCACCCCAAAAAAATCCCTCGTCCGACTCATCCTCCGAAGTTTACCACTTTTTATAAAACTCCTCAAATGCCTTGTTCACCTGCGACAATAACACTCCCCTGCCCCATCCCAGACCCGAACAATCACTCTCTCACCAGCCTGCCAGCGGAGCTGACCCATCAGTAAGTGACTGGCCTTCTCCCCATACTCGTACACAGCCTCCTTCGCCCGCCTTAACTATCGAACCGCCTTTATCGTGGACAGGAGGTCAAACCCTGTCAGTAATTCCTTTCTCTTCACCAGCAGATCCGGAGTGGGATCCTCTGCTTGCTTCCAATCTACCTCCAGAATTTCCTCAACCAACCGCTGCCGCTCCTCTCTCGCCATCCTGTCCAGCTGAGCCTGAAACAAGATGATCTCTCCCCTCACTACGGCTTTGAACGCTTCCCACACCATTAACGTGAAAACTTCCCGCTCCTATTAAATCCGACAAAATCCTCAATCATCTTTCCCATCTTTGCACAAAGATTCGGGTCCGCCGCCAACAACCCCACACCTAACCCCACACCTAACCCCACACCTAACCCCACACCTAACCCCACACCGGCCTGTGCCTGTCCCTTCTCCAGGACCACATCCTCCAAATGTCCCTTCTCCAGGACCACATCCCCCAAATGCGGAGTATGGTCCGAGCCCCCCCCCCCCGCCAAGTATTAACTGGTGCGTATCCAAATTTGGTATGGCAGCGCTTGGTTAGGATTTGGAACACACTGTCTGAGAGTGTGGTGGAGACCGGTTCACACAGCGCTTGGTTAGGATTTGGAACACACTGTCTGAGAGTGTGGTGGAGACCGGTTCACACAGCGCTTGGTTAGGATTTGGAACACACTGTCTGTGAGTGTGGTGGAGGCAGGTTCACACAGCGCTTGGTTAAGATTTGGAACGCACTGTCTGAGAGTGTGGTGGAGGCAGGTTCACACAGCGAATGGTTAGGATCTGGAACGCACTGTCTGAGAGTGTGGTGGAGACCGGTTCACACAGCGCTTGGTTAAGATTTGGAACACACTGTCTGAGAGTGTGGTGGAGACCGGTTCACACAGCGAGTGGTTAGGATTGGAATGCACTGTCTGTGAGTGTGGTGGAGACAGATTCACACAGCGAGTGGTTAGGATCTGGAATGTACTGTCTGTGAGTGTGGTGGAGGCAGGTTCACACAGCGAGTGGTTAGGATCTGGAATGTACTGTCTGAGAGTGTGGTGGAGGCAGGTTCACACAGCAAATGGTTAGGATCTGGAACGCACTGTCTGAGAGTGTGGTGGAGACCGGTTCACACAGCGCTTGGTTAGGATTTGGAACACACTGTCTGTGAGTGTGGTGGAGGCAGGTTCACACAGCGAGTAGTTAGGATTTGGAATGCACTGTCTGTGAGTGTGGTGGAGGCAGGTTCACACAGCGAGTGGTTAGGAACTGGAATGCACTGTCTGTGAGTGTGGTGGAGACAGATTCACACAGCGAGTGGTTAGGATCTGGAATGTACTGTCTGTGAGTGTGGTGGAGGCAGGTTCACACAGCGAGTGGTTAGGATCTGGAATGTACTGTCTGAGAGTGTGGTGGAGGCAGGTTCACACAGCGAGTGGTTAGGATTTGGAACGCACTGTCTGAGAGTATGGTGGAGACAGATTCACACAGCGAGTGGTTAGGATTTGGAACGCACTGTCTTGAGAGTATGGTGGAGACAGATTCACACAGCGAGTGGTTAGGATCTGGAACGCACTGTCTGAGAGTGTGGTGAGGACAGGTTCACACAGCGAGTGGTAGGGATCTGGAACACACTGTCTGAGAGTGTGGTGGAGGCAGGTTAAAACAGCGAGTGGTTAGGATTTGGAACGCACTGTCTGTGAGTGTGGTGGAGGCAGGTTCACACAGCGAGTGGTTAGGATCCGGAACACACTGTCTGAGAATGTGGTGGAGACAGGTTCAGTTGAAGCTTTCAAAAGGGATTTGAGTATTATCTGAAAATGAAGAATGTGCATGGTTATGGGGAGAAGGCAGGGCAGTGGGAGAATTGCCCATTCGCAGAGCTGGTGCAGCAATGATGGGCTGAATGGCCTCCACTCATGTTGTGAGTCGGCTGAGATGTGCATGGCTGCATTGCTGCCGCCCAAATGCATCGTGAAGAAATTAGAAAAAAACAAACAGCAAAAACGCATGAAACAAAATCGAGGCAGAAGATGTGATCTAAAATTGTTGAACTCCACATTGAGCCCAGAAAGCTAAAGTGCTCTGAGGCGTGAGACGAGTTACTGTTCCTCGAGCTTGTGTTGAGTTTCATTGCAGCAGGCCAAGGACCAAATGATCGAATGAATTGTCCTTAAACTGCTTCCTAAGCAAGAATATCCCTCTTTAAATGAGGTGACAAAACCCTGATATTTTGATGTGAGCTCACCAATGCCCTGTAGAGTTGTAGCAAGACCTTCTTTCTTTTGTGCTTCATCCCCTTCGCAATAAAGGCCAACTTTCCATCTACCTTCCTATTCACGTGTTCCCCACATTGTATTCCACTTTTGTACCCACTCACTATAACTATCAAAATTCCTTTGCTCCCCCTCTGGATGGGATTTTGCCTCTGGGGGTATTCAGTAGAGGTCAGTGCTGTTTCTCGCCCTCAGGATTTGGGGGTGGGTGGAGGGGAGAGGCACCAGCCACACATTGTGATTTTCACAGGGGCGGCCAATTGCTGGCTGGAGGTCAGGCTCTCCAGTCGGTTAAAAACACACGCGTTTCCCTCAACGAGAGGACCAGGGACCTTCCAGCCCCAAAGGGGCAGTGGGCAAAACATGTATCTTCCAGCCAGGCCACCACACCTGTGTGGAGAGTGGAGGCGAAACCTCTCCAATGTTGTTCCTCGAGAAGGCGGGGTGGGTATTTAGGTCTGCCTAGAGCACTGCCTTCTATACCCCCACCATCCCCACTGGAGAAACCTGGAGGCCGGCTGCCTGTTTGTGGCTCCTGCCCACATCAGTTCACAACCCTGCCCTCTCTATCCCCTCACTACTTCATTCCCTCCCGACCTTTGTATCATCAACAGCTCCAGCTGCAATGCAATCCTCTCTGCGATCAGAGCATTGCTATAGGTTGCAGAATGCTGAGCCACATCACTCATCCCAGTGGCAACCCACTCGTTACTGTTCATGTCGCTCAATATGAAATAACTTCACATTTTGTAGGATAATTTCCATTGAGTAAAGAGAGAAATAAAGTGAATTAAAAATACAGCTTCCAATAAAAGAATGCTCCGATCTCCAGTAACAGACTTTGCATTTGAAGTCCCATCGAGGAGACGTTAAACATGTACATTTACTTGAATATTTTAAAAATTCATTTACAAGATGTGATAGTTGTTGACAAATCTGGCAATTAATACCCATCCCTAATTGCCATTGAGGAGTTGGTGGTGAGATGCCTCCTTGAACCGCTGCAGTCCGCCTGGTGTTGATGCACCCACTGTTTGGGAGGGAGCTCCTTGTTTTGAGCACGTTGGCGGTGGTGAAATGATGATCCATTTCCAAGTCACGGTGATGAATTCTAGGTGGTAGAGGCTGTGGGCTTGGAAAGTGTTATTGAAGGAGGCATGATGTGTTGCTGCAGTGCAACATGTAAATGGCACACCCACTGTGCGTCAGAGGCCAAGGAAGTGAATGTTGAAGGTGGTGAATCGGGTGCCGATCAAGCAGGCTGGTTTATGCTGGATAGTATTGACCCATGTGGGTGTTGTTAGAAATGCACTTATCCAGGCAAGTAGAGAGTATTCCATCACACTCCTGACTTGGAGATGGTGGATCGGCTTTGGGGAGCCATGATGTGTGTTACAGCAGAATTCACAGTCTTTGACCAGCTCTTATAGCCACAATATTTCTCTCGAATCAGTTCAGTTTCTAGTCAATGGTAACCCCTCGGATGTCGATAATGGGAGCTACAGTGATGGTAATATCATGGAATGTCAAAGGGAAATGGTTAGACTCTCTCTCTCTTGTGGGAGGTCATTGGCTGCCACTTGTGTGGTGTGAATGCCGTTTACCACTTGTCAGCCCGAGCCTGGATATTGTCCAGGTCGTGTCTAATGCAGACAGGAACTGCTTCGTTATCTGAGGAGTTGCGAATGGTACTTGTAGTATAAGGGTCTGGTACATACAGGGTTAATGTGGGACTGAGTAGAATGCCGCCCACCCAGTTATGTAAGAACACACGTAACCTCGACCTCGGGTCAGTCTAGTGTTGGCCAGGGTGGAGATAGCTCCCTGCCTCCACCCTTTCTGTATAGTTGGATAGAGCTACAAATAGTTAATAAAAACTTGCTGTTAAAATCCAGAACACTACAGGCACATTCTTCGAACAGCAGCATCCCAACAGTACTGACCATCCATCCATCAAAGAATACCCCAATTCTGACCTTATGATGGGGAAGGTCATCGATGGAGCAGCTGGGTTTCAGAGTTGGGAGCAGATATTTTCCAGAGTTCTGTCTCGTTGTAACTTTTGATGTCTGAAACAGAATGTGCATATTTCTGTACTCTTTGGGGGGGGGGGGGGGGGCGGGATATATGTTGCCTGCAGCAATGATGCAAGACCTCTTCATTCTGTGTTGTGTGATGTGACTTTGCGCCGTGTGGTGTTAATTTTGACTCATGTGAGTTGGGAACCCACATGCCTCATGTGATCGTGAAGGAGGAGATTATGTCCTCCTCAGTGTGCCCGTGTGTAACTGCAAATGGACAGAATCGGACTCCAGCCTTTCAAAGCAGCAAGCAGTGGGGGGGGAAGGGCTGCTTGGCAATGGGACTTTTATATTCAAGCTTATTCATTTGAAGTTGAATACAACCTAAGAATTGCTTTTACTCAAACTAATTTCCTGAGTCCTATCTTCTGATTTTGAGGGGAGCCTCTTTTGGCAAATCAACGATAAGGGTCTCGCTCTCTGTTTGCATTGGATCTCACTGTTACATTGCGAATATTTATACCTCTTGCTGCTTCCTCTTCTATTGGCTGGATCTACTGATTATGAAAACGTTACTCACACAACCAAAGAGGCTCCTGTATCCAGTGATTTAACAGGACCACAAAGATTCTGAACAACCCTTTACATCCAACTTATAACACGGCCAATCAACTTGACTGGTCTATGCTAATGCTTATTCATAGATTCATAGAATTTACAGTGCAGAAGGAGGCCATTCGGCCCATCGAGTCTGCACCGGCCATTACAAAGAGCACCCGACTGAAGTCCATGTATCTCTCCTATCCCAATCACCCAGTAACTCCCACTTAACATTTTTTGGACACTAAGGGCAATTTAGCATGGCCAATCCACCTAACCCGCACATCTTTGGACTTTGTGGGAGGAAACCGGAGCACCCGGAGGAAACCCACGCAGACACGGGGAGAACGTGCAGACTCCACACAGACAGTGACCCAGCGGGGAATCAAAACTGGGACCGTGGAGCTGTGAAGCAACAGTACTAACCACTGTGCTACCGTGCTGCCCATGCTGCTGCCCGTCCCTAAATCACCTCACTCTATTGTATCATTTCTCACCCGTGCTTATCCACTTTCCCCATAGATGTATCCCATAGATGTATCCGGACTATTCACCTCATCCACTTCATCCAGCCAATGGTCCTAGGGTGAACGTGCTAAATTTGGGGAAGGCTAATTATAGCAATATTAGGCTGGAACTGAAGAACCTAGATTAGGGGCAGATGTTTGAGGGTAAATCAACATCTGACATGTGGGAGGCTTTCAAGTGTCAGTTGAAAGGAATTCAGGACCGGCATGTTCCTGTGAGGAAGAAAGATAAATACGGCAAATTTCGGGATCCTTGGATAACGAGAGATATTGTAGGCCTCGTCAAAAAGAAAAAGGAGGCATTTGTTAGGGCTAGAAGGCTGAGAACAGATGAAGCCTGTGTGGAATATAAGGAAAGCAGGAAGGAACTTAAGCAAAGAGTCAGGAGGGCTAAAAGGGGTCACGAAAAGTCACTGGCAAATAGGGTTAAGGAAAATCCCAAGGCTTTTTACACCGACATAAAAAGCAAGAGGGTAGCCAGGGAAAGGGTTGGCCCACTGAAGGATAGGCAAGGGAATCTATGTGTGGAGCCAGAGGAAATGGGCGAGGTACCAAAGAGAAGGAATTGGTAGATGTTGAGTCTGGAGAAGGGTGTGTAGATAGCCTGGGTCACATTGAGATCCAAAAAGACGAGGTGCTGGGCGTCTTGAAAAATATTAAGGTGGAGAAGTCCTCAGGGCCGGATCGGTTCTACCCCAGAATACTGAAGGAGGCTAGAGAGGAAATTGCTGAGGCCTTGACAGAAATCTTTGGATCCTCACTGTCTTCAGGTGATGTCCCGGTGGACTGAATAATACCCAATGTTGTTCCTTAGTTTAAGAACAAAGAAAAGTACAGCACAGGAACAGGTCCTTCGGCCCTCCAAGCCTGTGCCGACCATGCTGCCCATCTAAACTAAAGTCTTCTACACTTCCGGGGTCCGTATCCCTCTATTCCCATCCTATTCATGTATTTGTCAAGATGCCCCTTAAATGTCACCATTGTCCCTGCTTCCACCACCTCCTCCGGCAGCGAGTTCCAGGCACCCACTACCCTCTGCGTAAAAAACTTGCCTCGTACATCTACTCTAAACCTTGCCCCTCTCACCTTAAACCTATGCCCCCTAGTAATTGACCCCTCTACCCTGGAGAAAAGCCTCTGACTATCCACTCTGTCTATGCCCCTCATAATTTTGTGGACATGAGAAAGGTGGACAGCATAAGCAGTAAGAAGGTTATCAAGGATAATCCAGGGAACTACATGCCGGTGAACCTTACGTCAGTGGTAGGGAAATTACTGGAGTGAATTCTTCGAGACAGGATCTACTCCCATCTGGAATCAAATGGACGTATTAGTGAGAGGCAGCATGGTTTTGTGAAGGGGAGGTCGTGTCTCACTCACTTGATAGAGTTTTTCGAGGAGGTCACAAAGATGATTTATGCAGGTAGGGCAGTGGATGTTGTCTATATGGACTTCAGTAAGGCCTTTGACAAGGTCCCTCAAGGCAGACTAGTTAGTACAAAAGGTGAAGTCACACGGGATCAGGGGTGAGCTGGCAAGATGGATACAGAACTGGCTAGATTATAGAAGGCAGAGAGTAGCAATGGGAGGATGCTTTTCTGATTGGAGGGCTGTGACCAGTGGTGTTCTGCAGGGATCAGTGCTGGGATCTTTGCTGTTCGTAGTATATATAAATGATTTGGAGGAAAATGTAACTGGTCTGATTAGTAAGCTTGCAGATGACACAAAGGTTGGTGGAATTGTGGATAGCGATGAGGACTGTCAGAGGATACAGCAGGATTTAGATCATTTGGAGACTTGGGCGGCAGGATGACAGATGGAGTTTAATCCAGATAAATGTGAGGTAATGCATTTTGGAAGGTCTAATACAGGTAGGGAATATACAGTGAATGGTAGAACCCTCAAGAGTATTGACAGTCAGAGAGATCTTGGTGTACAGGTCCACAGGTCACTGAGAAGGTAGTCACAAAGGCATACGGCATGCTTGCCTTCATTGGCCGGGGCATTGAGTATAAGAATTGGCAAGTCATGTTGCAGCTGTATAGAACCTTAGTTAGGCCACACTTGGAGTATAGTGTTCAATTCTGGTCGCCACACTACCAGAAGGATGTGGAGGCTTTAGAGAGGGTGCAGAAGAGATTTACCAGGATGTTGCCTGGTATGGAGGGCATTAGCTATGAGGAGAAGTTGAATAAACTTGGTCTGTTCTCACTGGATCGAAGGAGGTTGAGGGGTGTAGCCACCTGAGTTGGCCACTTCCCGACTTAAAATGGAGAACCGCAAAGGCTGAAGGGAAATTCAGCCAACACAGGCAAAGTGTAGCGAATACAGAAATCATATATTGGAACCTGCAAAACAACCAGACAGCACCGAAACCAGCAGCCACCTGCATAGTAATGTAGATTCCCAGGCACAATGGCAACAGTTAGGTAAACAAAGCCAAGCCAGACTCCTCGGCGCCAGCAGGAGCCAAGACACAGGAAGGCCAACGGACACTTAGGACCGCTCAGCGATCAGGGAACCGCTCCAGCATTGGAGAAATCGATCCAAGTGATCGGAAAGTAGTTCAATCACTTGGAACCAGGTACGGGGTCCGCCCTGAAGGGCGGGAAGCCCCTGGGGACTATAAAGTAAAGCCCCCAAGTTCAAATCGTCCCTCTTTGGCAGGATCACTCAGCAACTTGAACCAACCCTTGACAGTGACCTGTCTTGTTGCCTCCAAGCAAGTGAGTCTCAAGTCAATGCTCGCTACGAGATAGGCGCTCCCAACTACCAGTCCATAGCAGCTTTTGAATCCTGCAGACTCAGGACCTGAACGAAAGGCCATTTGTTCCCCTGACCGGGTGGGCCAGTCCGAAGCTAAGTATAGGTCTGTTAGTGATAGAGAATAGTCTAGAAAGTAGAGTTTATGCATGAGTAGCGATTTACTGTGGATAACAAATGTGTTTTGATTTGAATCTTACTAATTGGTGTGTTGAGTTATTGATCATTACTTGAACTTGAACCTCGTGGCGCTATCATAAAGATACCTGGCGACTCGAGAGCAAAGGTTATAAAACAGAGCAAATTGAACCAACCAAAAGTTAGCAACTGGGGCGACCTGATAGAGGTCTACAAAATTACGAGGGGCATAGACAGAGTGGATAGTCAGAGACTTTTTCCCAGGGTAGAGGGGTCAATTACTAGGGGGCATAGGTTTAAGGGGCAAGGTTTAGAGGAGATGTATGAGGTAAGTTTTTTACACAGACGGTAGTGGGTGCCTGGAACTCGCTGCCGGAGGAAGTGGTGGAAGCAGGGTGTGACGTTTAAGGGGCATCTTGACAAATACATGAATAGGATGGGAATAGAGGGATACGGACCCTGGAAGTGGAGAAGATTTTAGTTTAGACGGACAGCATGGTCGGCACAGGCTTCGAGGGCCGAAGGGCCTGTTCGTGTGCTGTACCTTTCTTTGTTCATGCGGTAATGACTTCCACATTCGCCTCACACTCTGGGTGAAGAGTTTTCCTCAATTTCTTATTTGATTTATTATTGACTAGGTTATAGTTAATTATAACTGCTAATTTAGGACTCCCTCCAAGTGGAAATGTCTTTTCCATGTCTACCCTTTTGAACCCTTCCATAATATGAAAGATGTCTATCAGGTCACACCCTCCATCTTCTCTTTCTGGAGAGCGGGGCCCCGGCCTGTTCAGTCCGACCTGATAGTTATAATCTTGCAGTTCTGTTATCATTTACAAAAATCTTTTTTGCACTGTCTCTGGAATCTCCATATTGTTTTTGTTGTATGACAACACATATATGCATGGTTCCTGTATAAACAGGGTATCAAATTGAATGAACATTTTCTTTACATTTTCTCATCAACCTAATGAAATTAAAACAAAGCGCTTAAAAACTCAGCGGGTCTGACAGCATCTGTGGAAAGAGAAGGATCACGTTTTGAGTCCAGTAGGACTTCAGAACTGAATAGAGGGAGACATGCGATGGATGTTGTACTGGTTAAGAGAGGGTGAAGCAAAGAAGAAGGTCAGAGATAGCTGGGAGCTCCGAAATGGCGAGCGACTTGAAGGTTGGGGCCATGCTTGCCGCCGAAGCAGTCCCGGCAACTGCAGTACGATGCTACCACCAACCCCCCCCCCCCCCTCCCCAACCACCCCATCAGCATTCCACAGGGACCACTCCCTCCGTGACACCCTGGTCTACTCCTCACCACCCCCAACTCCTCATCGCCTTCCCACGTGCGGCACCTTCCTTTGCAATCGCGGGTGTAACACCTGCCCCTTTACCTCCTCTCGCCTCACTGTCCAAGGCCCCAAAATGCTTCTTTCAGGTTAAGTAACATTTCACTTGTACCTCCTTCAATCTGGCCGACTGTATTCGCAGCTTCCAATGTGGACTGTGTGACTGCGGAACACCATTGCTTAGTCTGCAAGCATGACCAGAACCTTCCTGTTGCTGCCATTGTAACTCAGCACCTTGTTCTCGGGTTCACACGTCCGCCTGCTGCAAAGTTCCAGCGAAACCCAACACAAACTGTGGGGGGCAGCACTTCGACTTCCGATTCCGCACGTTCCAGCCTTCTGGACTGAACATTGAGTTCAACAACCCCAGACTGTGAACTCTCTGCTCCACCTTGACCCCCGTTCTTAATCCAATTTTTATGTCCCAATGCCACCACCCTTCGCCCACTAGTCTATCTGTCACTTGCTACTGAGAGTTACTGTCACAGAGTGCTGACCCTGGTTCTACTAGTAACACATTCTGCTGTATAATCTTTATGCCACTATCGGCACCTTCTTTAGTCTTTAACACTCCCTTTGTCTTGTACCCTTGGCATGTTTGTCACATTTCAGCTTGTTCCCACCTATCCCTGCCCTTCTGTTTTGACCCGTCGCCTCTTAAATGATATAAAATCCATCACATCTTCCCCTCTCTTTAGCTCTGAAGAAGAGCCATAGGGACTCGGAATGTTGACTCAGCAGACCTGCTGAGTTTATCCAGTATTTCTTGGGCGCAATTCCCCCATCGGGAGACTAATTCCCTACGCCGTTGAAAACCGGAATGTTTCACTCCGGCGTCGGAGGCCGTTCCCAGCCCCCTATTCTCCTGCCCCTGGGGGGCTAGGAGCGGCGCCGCATCCCCGCGCTGTTCCCACTGGCAGCGACCAGGTGTGGACGGCGCCGGCGGGAACCTGTCGTGTTGGGCAGGCCGCTCGGCCCATCCGGGCCGGAGAATTGCCGCTTGCCCGTCACAAACGGCGAGCGGTGATTCTCCGAGCGGCCAGCCGTGATTCTCGCCGCGCCGGTTTGGGGGGGGGAGAATCGCGTGCGGGTGCCGGGGAGGCATGGCGGGACTCGTGCGGTGCCCCGGCGAATCTCCCACCCGGCGTGGGGGGCGAGAATTCCGCCCCCTATTTTTAATTTCAGATTTGCAGAATCCGCCTAATGAAATTGTGGTGGTTAGTTTACTGCAACTGGTTCATTTTGTTTACAAGACAGAAAGACTTGTGTTTTTCTCGTGTCTGTCGCAAACACAGTACTTTGCAGCCCATGAAGTAATCATTTTGAGGTATGTTGTTGTGCAGGAAACGCAGCAGCAAATTTGCGCACTAGCTCCCGCAAAAAGCAACGTGATACCGACCAGATAATATGTCTTTGTGATGTTCGTTGAGGAATAAATATTGACGAAGCCACTGTGAAAAACTTCCCACTCTTCCTCAAAATCATGCCCCTGGGGCCTGTTACATCCACTCGAGAGGGCAGTGTGAGCCAAAACGAGGCTCTGAATTTGCTCTTTAAACCTCTCAACCTCACTACATCCATTTTCTCCTCAAGGCCATCCTCAAGCCCCCCCCACCCCCCCCCCCCCCCCCACCCCCCTTTTCAGCTGCCCCAATGTGGTTCGCTGTCCAAGTTTGTTTGCCAAACCTCCTGTGAAGCACCTGGGCATGTTTGATGTTAAAGGTGCTATATCAATGCAAATGTTGTTATTGAAATGACTGAAAGAGTATATGGGTGCGAGAGAGAGAGAGAGAGAGAATATGTAGCAATGTTAAGGGATTGATCCAAATACAGCTGGTTATTGCTTATGTTTAGCTGTGAGATTATTCATGGATAAAAGAATTGGCCTGAATAGTACCGGGTGCTATGGGAGGTGAGAAGACCGGCGGAGTGGGGTGATGGGTGTAGGTGTCTGGTGGTATGTCCATTGCCTCTTTATGGCAATGGCTGCCCCTATAGCATCAGCACCGCCTGCTCTCGACGACCCCTCGTGGGGCCTGCCTGATGCCCCTGGCTCTTAAAGAACCCGCTGACATTATCTTGAGGAGACATGATGGTTGGAGCATTCTCACCCTGCCGGTGCAGCCCCAAGATGTGGCTTAATGATAAGTGAGCGAGGAAAATATATTAACAATGTAGTAGGAGATTGATCCAGTTGGCTGGTGTTTAGTAGTTTTGGTGCTAAAAACGGACGATCATTTCTCCAGGTGTGTGTGAAGGAATTGACCCAGAGTGGCATTTACTAAATTAAGATGTATAGGAACAGGGGGAGGCCATTCAGCCCCTCGAGCCTGTTCTTCCATTCAATTAAGTCATGGCTTATCCATTAATTTAATTCCAATTACCCATCTCCATTCTGTAAATCTCCGTTTCGAAGTTTTGAATTGTTACCTCCAGCCTCAAGAGTTTTTTGTGGGCGAGGATTCCAGATTGAAAATTCCCCTCCTGTGTCATGACATTCTTCCTCGCCTGTTTATTGCATTTTCACAGACCCAGCACAGGCAAATGGGCTGAATGGTCTCCTCCTGTGTTATACGATAGAGACATAAGAAATTGGAGCAGGAGGAGGCCTCTGGAGCCTGCTCTGCCATGCGTTCTGATCATGGCTGATCATCCAATTCAATATCCTGATCCTGCCTTCCCCATATCCTTTGATGCCCTTCGCCTCAGTGCGATATCTAACTGCTTCTTGAAAACATACAATGTTTTGGCTTCAACTACTTGCTGAGGTAGTTAATTCCACAGGCCGACCACTCTCTGGGTGAAGAAATTTCTCCTCAGCTCTGTCCTAAATGGTCTACCCTGTATCGTCATCCTGCGACACCTGGTTCTGAACACACCCACCATCGGGAACATTCTTCCTTCATCTACCCTGTCCAGTCCTGTTGGAATTTTATAGGTTCCTAAGAATCATTCTCCTGAACTCCAGCGAATACAATCCTAGCCAACTCAATATCTCCTCATACGTCAGTCCCGCCATCCCAGGAATTGGTCTGGTAAACCTTCATTGCACTCCTTCTAGAGCAAGAACATCATTTCTCAGATAAGGAGACTAAAACTGCCTCCCCAAGGCTGTATAATTGCAGACATCCCTGCTCCTTTACTAGAATCCTTTCGCTATGAAGACCAACATATCATTTGCCTTCTTTACCACCTGCTGTTATCTGAATGTTTACCTTCAGTGACTGGTGTACAAGGAAACCCGGGTCTCGTTGCACATTCCCCTCTCCTAATTTATGGCCATTCAGATAATAATCTGCCTTCCTGTTTTTGCTACCAAAGTGGATAACTTCGGATTTCTCCAAATTATACTGCATCTGCCATTCATTTGCCCATCACTCAACTTGTCCAAGTCACACTGAAGGATCTCTGCAACCTCCTGACAGCTCAGCCTCCCAGCCAACTTGGTGTCGTCTGCAAATTTGGAGATATTACATTTTGTTCCATCATCTAAATCATTAATATGTAGTGTAATAGCTGGGATCCCAGCACCGATCCCTGTGGTACCCCACTAGTCACTGCCTGTCATTTGAAAGAAAAATGTTAATTCCTACTGTTTCCTGTCTGCCAACCAGTTTTCTATCCACCTCCGTACACTACCCCTAATCCCATGCACTTTAATTTTACACACTAATCTCCTCTGGGACTTTGTCGAAACCCTTCTGATCCTTTAAAAACAATATAATTTGTTGTTTCTTTTCCACAGCGTTGGACAAACTCAGCACCCAACACCTCTACCATCCAACTCAGGTGGAGATCGTTCAATCCAATGTGGTGTTTGACATCAGCAGCCTCATGTTATATGGGACACAGGCGGTTCCTGTGCGCCTCAAAATCCTTCTCGACCGTCTCTTCAGCGTGCTGAAACAGGAGGAGGTGCTTCAGATCCTGCACGGCCTGGGCTGGACTCTCCGAGATTATGTCCGTGGATACATCCTTCAGGTAGGAACTAGCAGAAAGTGTGGCAAAGAGAGTCAGTTCTGGCACCTGGTGAGGCTGGCTACCCTTGTTCCAACACCTGGTTACTAGCCTTAGTTCTGAAGTAGACTAGGAAATGTCCCTTCCAGATTAAGATCACTGCTCACAACTCATTCTGTTTCAACCAACAACCGGGATTGTTGGCTTGAAGGTTAAAGAGAGGCCGCTTTAATACTCTATGCAACTTGTCCACCACATAACCTGTGGCTGATTTTCACATTCCTTCTTGTGCAGGTGTCTCCGAGTTGCTGTTAGCTGTACTGGGATCCAGATCCTCTGAATCCCAACCAAAAATGGGCTCAGTCAGCCCCTTGCAAAACAACCAAGCAGGGAGTGAGATCGGCAGGGGCTCATCACGTTGAGAGTTCCTGCCCGCTGGTCTTCCTTGGTGCCTGACATAGTCAAAGGAGGAGTGCCTGGGGAAGCCAACCAATTGAGAGGATCGTGTGGAGACCTCTTGTGATCTAGGCAGAGATCATGTTTGGAAGTCCAAAGGGCAGAATTTTTAAAATTGCACTATCTTTTCTCCTACAGTCCCTTTACCAAGGGAACTATTAGGGCAGGGGAGGGGGGAAACATTCTCTTTTGGGACGATTTTGATTCACTCCCCAAATTTAAAAACATTAATTTATGGGATGTGGGCATCGGTGGCTGGGTCAACACCTATCGTAACTGCCCTCCATTTCAGAGGGCACTTCTGAGTCATTCACATTTCTGTGGGTCTGGAGTCACGTGTAGGCCAGACCAGGTAAGGACGGCAGATTTCCTTCCCTAAAAGACTTTAGTGAACCAGGTGGGTTTTTACGACAATCATTTAATGGTCATCATTAGATTTTTAATCCCAGATTTTTGATTGAATTCAAATTTCACCCTCTGGTGGGGTTTGAACCCAGGTCCCCAGATCGTGTCCTGTGTCTCTGAATTACTAGTCGAGCGACAATGCAACTGCAACACTGCCTCTGCCTCCACTGAACCTTGCAGCTCAAACAAGGATTTGGGCCTGAGAGATGTCTCTAAGAGCCAATGCCGGGCTAATCGTCTGGCAGGATCTGACACTCCGATATGACATTCTCTCAATTTCTGAGTCCATAATTTCCAAATTGGTAGATTTCTGTACTTCTAGAAGGTGATTTGACCCATTGCCCGAGTTTCTGGAAAAATGAACAAATCTTGTCTGAAAATATCAATACTTTTATCCCCTACTCCTGTCCTTTTTGAAACCTTTTCGGGAGAATTTCCACTGTAGCCATTCATTAATTTGCTTCATCAAATGGCTTTCTGCTTTGGTGAATTAGCTTTGGCTAGTGTGTAACTCTTGCTGGTAAACAATAAAACTCGTGACGCTGTTAGTGAAATGCAACCCATTCCAACTAACCATCAGTTCTGTCTGTTCCTGTATTTGTCCCAATAACCTACACTCGGCATGAGTTTTCTTTCTTCGACATTGTGTCTTCTGTTTCCTGTTTATTTTATTATTGGGTTTAGACAATAATGTCACATTACCTGCTCCGTCACATGGTTGATTGTAAGCCAAAATCGAACTGGAAAGTCGGATAGTGTGGGTGGTATGAGCTTGAGCAGACCTCTGAAATGTTCCTAAAGTCACAGCACTTTTGGGAGCCTCATACTTGCGAAGCCGGGACTGCCTGCCTGGAAACACATGGAGACAACAGGGAACCTCCAAGATGGTGGAACAAATACAAGTCCCCAGGAGACCCTGGCAATCGCCATGACCTTTAAAGTGGTGATCTTCATACACAAATTATCATTTTGAGAACACATTTAAGTACACACGGCAATCGTTTTCATAGATTCAAATATACGGACAGAATGAGGACCGTTCAGGTGTGGACAAAGTGAGGTTTGTTCAGGTACGGGCGGAGTGAGGGTTGTTCAGGTACGGACAGAGTGAGGAGGGTGTGTCACGTCGCCCCCCCCCCCCCCCCCCATGCAAGGCACCCTCGGCCCGATCATCAGTGCACAAACAATGACAGCTTGGCACCTTGGCAGTGCCAACCTGGCATTGCCCATACCAGTTGCAGTGCCACCTATGCACCTTGGCTGTGCTAGGCTGGGCGCCCGTCCCATCCGCTCTCCGCCCGTCCCACCCGCCCTCCACCCGTCCCATTCGCCCTCCGCTCGCGCCATTCTCCCTCCGCCCGTCCCATCCTCGCTCCGCCTGGCCTTCCTCGCTCCGCCCGCACCATCCTCGCTCCGCCCGCACCATCCTCGCTCCGCCCGCGCCATCCTCGCTCCGCCCGCGCCATCCTCGCTCCGCCCGGCCATCCTCGCTCCGCCCGCGCCATCCTCGCTCCGCCCGCGCCATCCTCGCTCCGCCCGCGCCATCCTCGCTCCGCCCGCGCCATCCTCGCTCCGCCCGCGCCATCCTCGCTCCGCCCGCGCCATCCTCGCTCCGCCCGCGCCATCCTCGCTCCGCCCGCGCCATCCTCGCTCCGCCCGGCCATCCCCGCTCCACCCTCCCACAGTGCGTTCCCAATCTCACGCTATATTGAGGAGTTCTGGCGAGTGGAGCCAGAGTGCACAAAACAGGGCAACATGTGGCTTCGGCCGCGCGTACCCTGCTGAGGCTCCTTATTCAAGGTGAGATAGCCGTGTGTTTCCCGCACCTATGCATGCCCGCTATGGGACTTTGTCGCCAGTTAGCTGAACTGCGCCTTATATGTTTTCTCAGCTTTTCAGGAATTGGTGAAATGAGTTTGGCTGAAGAATATCCATTTCCTCCCATCCTTGCCGAACATGAACCTTCCCGGCCTCCTGGTACAGCACATTCCTCACCAGCTTCCGATTCAATCTCCCATTTAACACCGAGAAGAGGAGACACTTTTTCCTCCAAGGATCAATTGTGTTTCCATCCGTCAGAGAGGCCGGAATCATTGCATACTTTTGCAGCTAAATTCTTGATTAGCAAGGGAGTCGGGAGTGGGGTGGTGGGAACTTGAAAATAGAGCTGATTTCACAATCAGATCAGCGATGATCTTGTCAAATGTCAGAGCAGGCTTAAAAAAATATTCATAGGATGTGGGAGTCGCCGGGTCAGCATTTATTGTCCATCCCGGAGAGCATTTCAGAGTCAACCCCATTGCTGTGGGTCTGGAGTCACATGTAGGCCAGACCGCATAAGGACGGCAGATTTCCATCCCTAAAGGACATTAGAGAACCAGATGGGTTTTTACAGCAACCGACAATGTTTTCATGGTCATCATTAGACTTTTAATTCCGGATTTTTAATTGAATTCAAATTTCACCATCTGCGGTGGTGGAAATCGAACCCGGGACCCCAGAGCATGACACTGGTTTTCCGGCTTACTAGTCCAGCGATAATCACTGCACCACTGCCTCCCCTGGGTTGTGGGCCCTGTTCCAAAGTTGTGGGTTGTCGGCGCTGCTGCGGGGTTGCAGACAAGGGTTGAGGGGTTGCAGAGAAGGGTTGAGGGCGCCGCTGCGGGGTTGCAAGCGAAGCTGTGGGCGCTGATGTGAGGCTGGGGGGTTTTTGCAGGTTGTGGGTGTCGTTACGAGGCTGCAGACTCTAACAAGGCTGCGGGTGCCGTTACGAAGGGCGGAGTTGCAGATGATGTTGCGGGTGCCATTGCAAGTTTGCCGTTCTGCGGTTTCCGCGCTGTTCCGAAGTTGAAGTGATGTGGGTGCTGTTGCGCGGCTGCGGGCGTCGTTGGGAAGTTGCGGGGTTGCGGGTGAGGTTGCGGGTGAGGTTGCAAAGTTGCGGGTGCCTTTGCGAGGTGCTGGAGTTGCAGTTGAAGTCGCGGGGTTGTGGAGGCCATTATGGATGCCGATGCGAGGTTGCAGAAGCTGTTCTGATGAATATTATTCATCTGAAATCTGTGTCGTGACAGATCATTTTGATTCTGGATCTGTTCCAAAGTCTATTGTGAAGAGAACTTTTGCTCCTTTCTACTCGCTTTCCAAACTGTGGTGATAATTATTGTCGGAAGTTCGAGACCGCTGGCCACACACAGTTCATTACATAAACACCAATTTAAGAGATCACTATACCCCAGTGAACTTTCCTTTAATCAGTGCAAACTTTCGATATATTCACTTCCAGTTTTTATTTTAATTGTTGTGATCCTTTGCCTCAAGATAAATGATATCTGAATGAACGATAGAATACACATTCCACACCTGCTAATCTCTGTCAGCATCAAAACTTCCGATCAGCTCTTGCAGATTAGACTGTGGAATAAACTCTCTCTTCAAACCCCACCCTCAAGTTGCATTTCCCTAAACCACACCAAAGACGGGGTCCCTCAGGAGGGATAGGCTCTCATCCACCTCCCGAGGGACAGTCCCTCGCCGCCCTCTCCCGAGGGACAGGCCCTCGCCCGCCTCTCCCGAGGGACAGGCCCTCGCCCGCCTCTCCCGAGGGACAGGCCCTCGCCCGCCTCTCCCGAGGGACAGGCCCTCGCCCGCCTCTCCCGAGGGACAGGCCCTCGCCCGCCTCTCCCGAGGGACGGTCCCTCGCCGCCCTCTCCCGAGGGACGGGCCCTCGCCCGCCTCTCCCGAGGGACGGTCCCTCGCCCGCCTCTCCCGAGGGACGGTCCCTCGCCCGCCTCTCCCGAGGGACAGGCCCTCGCCATCCACCTCCCGAGGGACAGGCCCTCGCCATCCACCTCCCGAGGGACAGGCCCTCGCCATCCACCTCCCGAGGGACAGGCCCTCGCCATCCACCTCCCGAGGGACAGGCCCTCGCCATCCACCTCCCGAGGGACAGGCCCTCGCCATCCACCTCCTGAGGGACAGGCCCTCGCCGCCCTCTCCTGAGGGACGGTCCCTCGCCCGCCTCTCCCGAGGGACAGGCCCTCGCCCGCCTCTCCTGAGGGCCAGGCCCTCGCCGCCCTCTCCTGAGGGACAGGCCCTCTCCCGCCGTTCCCGAGGGACAGGCCCTCGCCCGCCTCTCCTGAGGGCCAGGCCCTCGCCCGCCTCTCCCGAGGGACAGGCCCTCGCCATCCACCTCCCGAGGGACAGGCCCTCGCCATCCACCTCCCGAGGGACAGGCCCTCGCCATCCACCTCCCGAGGGACAGGCCCTCGCCATCCACCTCCCGAGGGACAGGCCCTCGCCATCCACCTCCTGAGGGACAGGCCCTCGCCACCCTCTCCTGAGGGACGGTCCCTCGCCCGCCTCTCCCGAGGGACAGGCCCTCGCCCGCCTCTCCTGAGGGCCAGGCCCTCGCCGCCCTCTCCTGAGGGACAGGCCCTCGCCCGCCTCTCCCGAGGGACAGGCCCTCGCCCGCCTCTCCTGAGGGCCAGGCCCTCGCCCGCCTCTCCTGAGGGCCAGGCCCTCGCCGCCCTCTCCCGAGGGACAGGCCCTCGCCACCCTCTCCCGAGGGACAGGCCCTCGCCCGCCTCTCCCGAGGGACAGGCCCTCGCCCGCCTCTCCTGAGGGCCAGGCCCTCGCCCGCCTCTCCTGAGGGACAGGCCCTCGCCGCCCTCTCCTGAGGGACAGGCCCTCGCCCGCCTCTCCTGAGGGACAGGCCCTCGCCACCCTCTCCTGAGGGACAGGCCCTCGCCCGCCTCTCCTGAGGGACGGTCCCTCGCCCGCCTCTCCCGAGGGACAGGCCCTCGCCGCCCTCTCCTGAGGGACAGGCCCTCGCCCGCCTCTCCCGAGGGACAGGCCCTCGCCCGCCTCTCCTGAGGGACAGGCCCTCGCCCGCCTCTCCAGAGGGACAGGCCCTCGCCGCCCTCTCCTGAGGGACAGGCCCTCGCCGCCCTCTCCTGAGGGACAGGCCCTCGCCCGCCTCTCCTGAGGGACAGGCCCTCGCCCGCCTCTCCCGAGGGACAGGCCCTCGCCGCCCTCTCCTGAGGGACAGGCCCTCGCCCGCCTCTCCTGAGGGACAGGCCCTCGCCCGCCTCTCCCGAGGGACAGGCCCTCGCCCGCCTCTCCCGAGGGACAGGCCCTCGCCCGCCTCTCCCGAGGGACAGGCCCTCGCCCGCCTCTCCCGAGGGACAGGCCCTCGCCCGCCTCTCCCGAGGGACAGGCCCTCGCCCGCCTCTCCCGAGGGACAGGCCCTCGCCCGCCTCTCCTGAGGGACAGGCCCTCGCCCGCCTCTCCTGAGGGACAGGCCCTCGCCCGCCTCTCCCGAGGGACAGGCCCTCGCCCGCCTCTCCCGAGGGACAGGCCCTCGCCCGCCTCTCCCGAGGGACAGGCCCTCGCCCGCCTCTCCCGAGGGACAGGCCCTCGCCCGCCTCTCCTGAGGGACAGGCCCTCACCGCCCTCTCCTGAGGGACAGGCCCTCTCCGCCCTCTCCTGAGGGACAGGCCCTCGCCGCCCTCTTCTGAGGGACAGGCCCTCGCCCGCCTCTCCCGAGGGACAGGCCCTCGCCCGCCTCTCCTGAGGGACAGGCCCTCGCCCGCCTCTCCTGAGGGACAGGCCCTCGCCCGCCTCTCCCGAGGGACAGGCCCTCGCCCGCCTCTCCTGAGGGACGGTCCCTCGCCCGCCTCTCCCGAGGGACAGGCCCTCGCCCGCCTCTCCTGAGGGACAGGCCCTCGCCCGCCTCTCCTGAGGGACAGGCCCTCGCCCGCCTCTCCCGAGGGACAGGCCCTCGCCCGCCTCTCCCGAGGGACAGGCCCTCGCCCGCCTCTCCCGAGGGACAGGCCCTCGCCCGCCTCTCCCGAGGGACAGGCCCTCGCCCGCCTCTCCTGAGGGACAGGCCCTCGCCCGCCTCTCCTGAGGGACAGGCCCTCGCCCGCCTCTCCTGAGGGACAGGCCCTCACCGCCCTCTCCTGAGGGACAGGCCCTCGCCCGCCTCTCCTGAGGGACAGGCCCTCGCCCAGCTGGATTTGGTCTTTTCTTTAGAGAAGGAGATTTAGGCAGAGTGTCTGACGATGTTCGATTCACACCTGCCCATTTTCAATCCTGCTGATGTCAATTTTCTCCCCCTTTCTTCGTGCATCCAACTTGATCATCAGTTATGGAATACACAATGTTTAAAGAGCTGTTTAAAGACTCTGCTCAGCATTTACAGACTCGCAGAATAACTAGACTACCTCGCTATTATAGGGGAGTTACATTCATAAACCATCAATGTGACCATGTGTGTGTCAGTCACAACAGCTCGATGTGGACTAGGGGACCTGCTTTGTGCTGGGACTGTGCTGGGACTGTGCTGGGACTGTGCTGGGACTGTGCTGGGACTGTGTGAATAAACTCCGTGGCTTCAGGTGAAGGAATGGATAACATGAGTTCGTTGTCCCACTCTTAATGAATATCCGGTTGAGAAAGGGAAGATGGGGAACGTGGACCGAGCAAGAACGTCGCCGTGAGGGTGACGGGCAGCTCCCGATCCAGGAGGAAATGGGCCGCTTGCTGCACGGTTATCACGAAGTGGGGAAATAGAGTCTGTGCCACTGCAGCTTAACAAGTTTGGCCCATTTGGCCCTGGGAAAGAAAATGGAGCATGTATCCAGAGATGTGTTTGTTGGTGAGATAGTTCAGACATTTGTGTCTTCCGGAGCCAACAGTCGCCCCTAAATGTTAACGAGATTAACGCTCTCACAATTTACAAAAATTACCTGCCCCCCTTATCCTGCACTTGCAGCAATGAAGCTGGTGCAACCAACGGGCAGGTGTAAAGATGTTGATCCCAGGTATGTTGGTCGGAAACAAAGGGCGTAATCTAGTCTCCAAATATTAGTTACCAGTTAATTCGATAAACACGAAGCTGCATTGATTTTCCCAATTAAGAACAATCCAGACAACTGACTAATGTAGGATGTTTCCTGGCCACAGTAAATATACCAAGAGGCATTGCCATGGTACCTGGCGTGACGGGCAGTCAGCCAGTAAGTGGTTGGAAGAAATTCTTTCTTCCCTCGGATGGCGATTGCAGTTATGGAGTTTAATGCAGAAAAGTGTGAGGTGATTCATTTTGGAAGGAATAACAGGAAGACAGAGTACTGGGCTAATGGTAAGATTCTTGGCAGTGTGGATGAGCAGAGAGATCTTGGTGTCCATGTACATAGATCCCTGAAAGTTGCCACTCAGGTTGAGAGGGTTGTTAAGAAGGCGTACGGTGTGTTCGCTTTCATTGGTAGAGGGATTGAGTTTCGGAGCCATGAGGTCATGTTGCAGCTGTACAAAACTCTGGTGCGGCCGCATTTGGAGTATTGCGTGCAATTCTGGTCGCCGCATTATAGGAAGGATCTGGAAGCATTGGAAAGGGTGAAGAGGAGATTTACCAGAATGTTGCCTGGTATGGAGGGACGATCTTATGAGGAAAGGCTGAGGGACTTGAGGCTGTTTTCTTTAGAGAGAAGAAGGTTAAGAGGTGACTTAATTGAGGCATACAAGATGATCAGAGGATTGGATAGGGTGGACAGTGAGAGCCTTTTTCCTCAGATGGTGATGTCTAGCACGAGGAGACATAGCTTTAAATTGAGGGGAGATAGATATAAGACAGATGTCAGAGATAGGTTCTTTACTCAGAGTAGTAATGGCATGGAATGCCCTGCCTGCAACAGTAGTGGACTCACCAACACTAAGGGCATTCAAATGGTCATTGGATAGACATATGGACGATAAGGGAATAGTGTAGATGGGCTTTAGAGTGGTTTCACAGGTCGGCGCAACATCGAGGGCCGAAGGGCCTGTACTGCGCTGGAATGTTCTAAGTTCTTCTATGTTCTCTGTCAGCAGACAAAAGTGCTGTGATTCACATTTGTGACCCAGTCACTCAAGAAAAGATTTTACCACTTGTAAAAGAAAAGCAAACAAATAAATCAACACAATAACATTCAGATATCGTTTTGATGGAATAAAAAGCAAAAGGGTTTCTAGAACTGTCAAGGAATCCACCCCAGATCATGGTCAACACAGTGAACATGGGAATTTACCCCACTGAGCCCCCTCCAACATCTCCCCTCCCTGACGTAGTCACCCTCCAACCCTGAAACTTCATGCTTACCAGTCTTTTCTCTCCATATCTATCTCCCTCGCTGTGGTTAAACTGGCAGTGTTCCCTCCCTCCAAACCACACCACTTCATTTTCTTTAAACAGGCCATCTTTCCAAAGCAGAAACAGAAAATACTGGACAATCTCAGCAGGTCTGTCAGCGTCTGTGGAGAGAGAAGGGAGCTGACTTTTCGAGTCAGGGTGGCTCTGGGCCATCTCTCCACAACCCTGCAGTGGTGATGTTGCCGTCTTCCTGGCAAAGGATGATAGGAACCCAGGATGTCATTGTGCCCCTTCAAGCACGTTCTGATATTCAGTGAGCTTATGGCTCATTTGTCTTTGAACTGCATCTACCTCCTTTGGATCTGCGTCAGAAACCAGCTGTTTAGCCCACTGTTACTCCCCTCCTGAATGGAAGCTCTGACATTAGGGGTTTGCCCTCCTTGTCCTACATTCCATCCATCAGCAGAAGGAATTTCTCTCTATCCAACCCATCGATTCCTTTTCAAAATTCTGAAGAACTCAATCGGAAAACCCTCGAACCTTCTCGGTTCCAGGGTATGGATGCTTGATTCATGTAATCTCTCCTTGTGCGGATCGGTAAAGGTTTTTTGGGATCAATGGACCGTAAAAGTCGACCGTAACAGACGGTAGTGGTCACTGTCCGGGCAGGAACTGATACAAACTGGGGTAAAATCCCCAGAAAGTTAGAAGAAATGCAATTTCTGCATCCTGAGCCCTCTGACCAGTTTATTCGCCTCTCATCGCTCCCAGTGACCCATTATCCCTGTGTTTATCTGTGACATCGAGTATGAATGCCCTGGATATTTTTTCTGACATTCTGCCCAGATCCAATGAAGTAGAGCACTGAAAAATACAAGATGATTAAAGTTTTACAGCTTATTTAGGGAATGCTGTTTAATAAAGAGATTTTTTGCAATGTAATCTGTTTAACTCAAACATAATATGTCACAGGATATAACTGTTTAAGATCTGTGATTAAGACACGCTCCTCTCAGCAATTGGGCAAATGCAATTCATTACTCCGTCAATTCCTGTTTCATTTCAAAATATTTGGGTTGTATTTTAATCAATTAAAGCTACATTTTCCCATTTTGACCTATTTTTCCAGGAATCGATACTATTCAGCAAAAATAAACTATTCCCAGAAAGGTTCTACCAGATAGAGCCATGGCTGTAATTATATTCTCGTCTAGCTTCCTGCCACCAAGTACAGAACTCGGCCATGAGTTCGCAATCTTAGCGATGCGCAGGAATCAGACAGCACAACAGAAGGCCGATCTGCCTATCCTGCGTGTGCTAGCTCATTGAAAGAGTGATCTCGTTAGTCCCACTCGCCCTGCTCTTTCCCCAGCACCCACAATGGCCTCCTTTCAATTATTTATCCAGCTTTTCTTTGGAAGTTATTGGTGAATTTGCTTCACCCCTTTTGGGCAGCACATTGCAGACCACACTGGGTGCTGTGTTTATTTTTTTGTAAAAATCCTCTCGATATCCTGCTGCTTAGTTTGCTTCGTTTAGCAGTTATTATCAATCTGGGCCCCACTGCCCAGTACTGAGGGAGTGCTGCACTGTCAGAGGGTCAGTACTGAGGGAGTGCCGCACTGTCAGAGGGTCAGTATTGAGGGTGACGATAAGGACAAAGAGTCTGGCGAGGGTCTTGACTGCGATTTAGGTTCTGACTATGAGGTACTGGTAACCAATTGTTACAAGGCCGTTGGAGAGGAGGAAGAGTCGAGATGGAAGCTTTGACTTCGATCTTGGCTCTGATGACAAGGTAATGGTAAATAGTTGTTCTCAGAGTGATGACGGGGAGGAGGAGCCCGACCAGAGTCTTGGCTTTGATTTCGGTTCGGACTATGAAGTGATCATAAATAGTTGTTACCAAAGAGATCCGTCACCATTTGATTGTGAACGATTAGCAAGTAATTCTTCCAAAGGTAGTGGAAGAGATACAGAAGTAGAAAGTACTTTGCTACCGCCTCTTTCTGTACACATCTTGTCATTCCCTTCTGGTGAAAGAATTTTCCAGAACAGACTTGCCTTGAAGGAACGTTTACCTGACAGTATGACAGCGGTTAGTCAGGAGGAGGGTCAGAAGGAGACGGGCATAGTACAGGTATGAGTGACATCGGTTAGACGAGGAGGGTCAGAAGGAGACGGGTACAGTACAGAGAGCAGCAGGGGCAGAGTTGTAGCAAAGCACCAGCGGGTACTTTGTTAACTACACATGGCGTGGACTTCAAAACATTTGAACCACTAAGACCACATCCGTAGCGTCGAAACCCACAGAGTCTGGCTGGGTTGGAGACTGAGGAACAATGTATGTTGGACATGTTGCAAAAACAAGCAAAACGGTTGTGGTCCCCGGAATGCCAAGGAGGGCCTGGGAGGTTGATGTCCATGTTGGAGGTTGATGCACTTCTGGCCGCTCTGGACTTTTCCAGACCATTAACCACTTGCGTTTATAGCGGCATTTAAACACGGCACGCAAGATTGTTTGTTTAGTGTTCAGTGTTCAATGTTAAAATTGTAGATATTCCTGGAAAGGATAGCGGGATAGCTGATGTAGATATTCCTGGAAGGGATAGCTGATGCTGTGTCATGTGTTTAGCTCGTGTTTGATTGCTAATGTACAAAGGGGGAAATGGGTCTTGTAAACTGGGGCTGATTTAGATTGGCATTGTATGTCTTGCGTACCACGTAATGAAAGATCCGTATCCGTGTCCTGATGTTTCATTCTTTCACGGGGAGGTATGTAAGGATCCTCCTCTTTAAACCTGGTTTCCCCTGTGTGTTCCCTTTATTTTCTGTTATTCGTTGCTATTATACCTTTTGTGCTGGACAGTTTCTGGGATTTCTGCCTTTCAGATAGACTATACATTTCATTAATAAACAAAACTGGGCACCCCCCCCTGGCTATTTGGTCTGACCTCGGGATACCCCTGGGCAGATGTGCTATTTGATCTGGCCCAGTGATATATTTTGATGGACTTGGCTGGCAGCCAATTGGCTACTTTGATCTCCCAGGACTTGATTGAAGCAGTCGAGGGCCAAAGATCTCAAAAACCTTAAGAATTATTAGTTAATTCACTTATGTTGTGACTCCGGGTCGCGGGGGGGCTGGAGTTGACCACACCATAGCCCAGGGTGTCATAACATGAGGGAGCGCTGCACTGTTGGAGGGTCAGTACTGAGGGAGTGCTGCACTGTTATAATAATAATTTTTATTGTCATAAATAGGCTTACATTAACTCTGCAATGAGGTTACTGTGAAATCCCCTAGTCGCCACATTCCAGCGCCTGTTCAGGGACACTGAGGAAGAATTCAGAATGTTCAATTCACCTAATAGCACATCTTTCTCGACTTGTGGGAGGAAACCGGAGCACCCGGAGGAAACCCACGCAGACACGGGGAGAACGTGCAGACTTCGCACAGACAGTGAGCCAGAGCCGGGATCGAACCTGGGACCTCAGCGCCGTGAAGCAGCAGTGCTAACCGCTGCGCCACCGTGCTGCCCTCCTCTGAGGGGGTTTAAAAGACCCCACAGCAACATTTGAAGAAGAGCAGGGTGACTCTCCCCCTTTGCCCCGAGGCCAATATTTATCTATCAACCAATAACAATAGATTATTTGCTCCTGAGCTATCACTGATTGTGACGTCTTACTGGGCACAAACGTGCTGCCGTGTTCCCGAGATTAAACGTGGCTACTCTTCAAACAGTGCTTCTTTGCTGTGAGTTGCTGTGGGAGACGTTGCCAAGCTGCATGTTGTGTATTTGACACATCTGGATTAACAGATGTAAGAACCTCCCCATCGGCAAGTTTAAAAATTATGTTGGTAAAAATTGACCTAAAATAATCTGCTGGAATTAGTGACACGACACTAACAATTGTCAGTGACCAGTCCATCACCCCACACCTTCCAGTAAAACTAACACATGCTGCTTCCAGTGAGGAAATCCTGCCACCAGCACATGTCACAGGGAATGAAGTGAGATGTACCCAATGCCTGATGTTTTATTGAAGATTGTGAATTATGGATTCCATTACATTCTATATATTATGTCTTCGTTCCTTTCTGAATATCCAACAATTGAAATCTAACATCTTTCATCTGCATTGCCAAGAATGGAACAACATTGAAACTTTCAGCTGGTGAGCAGCTATTTTAAATTAAATGCCAATTTTAAATTGTAACTTCTCTATTGTAGTGTATACTTTAAAAATGTCACAAATATTTTATCGCCCAGAAATTTTGGTATGAAATAGATTTCACTTTAATTCATCAGTCCCTCACATGCAAGATGTTTTAGATTACAACACCAGATTTTGACTGAAGCTGTTACGCGTGTACCCACACGGACAGCAAACACTCCGAGAAGATACACACGCCCAATGTTCCACCACGTGTACACTCACATGAACATACATTGTCTGTGCGGAGTATGCACGTTCTCCCCGTGTCTGCGTGGGTTTCCTCCGGGTGCTCCGGTTTCCTCCCACAAGTCCTGAATGACGTGCCGTTAGGTAATTTGGACATTCTGAATTCTCCCTAAGTGTACCCGAACAGGCGCCGGAATGTGGCGACTAGGGGATTTTCACAGTAACTTCATTGCAGTGTTAATGTAAGCTTACTTGTGACAATAAAGATTATTATTATTATTAACTTTGTACATGCACACACTACATACAATGGACATGCACATATATACACTCCACATGTGTGCATGCTCACACACATGCATACTACAAACAGTGCATACACACACTACCCACATTCCACCAAGTGCGCGCACACTACATACATTGAACACACATGTACACATATTCTGAGCATGTTCACACACCCACACACATGTCTATGCACTATGTACTACACGTGCATGCACGCGCACACATGTACAGACACTGACCACGCACACACAAACACTGTGCTCAAGCTCTCGCTCAGAATCATGCTCACACACACACCACACACACACACACACACACAGACTCACACAGTCTCGCTCCCTCTCTCTCACACACTGTCTCGTTCTCTTTTTCACATACTCAGTCACACACACAAAGACACCCACCCACATTCCCTCTCACACGTACAACACAAGTTTACACAATGGTGCAGACGCACACCCATGTGTACCGAACACAAATATCAGAACCAAAGAATATTTTGATGATCCTGGGAATCATCCCGATTGTGAAGACGTTTCTCCTTATCTTGGATCCATGAACTATCTGTGGACATCACAGCTGAAAGTGAGCCTCCAACCTGGAGACCCTTTTGCAAGATTGAGTTGGCTTTCATCTTTGCTGAAATAAATTTGTGTGGAAACAAAATACAATTATTAAAACCAATAAGTGCAAAAAGAATGCAATCTCCAGAATACAAGCACCCAGAATATATAACGTCCCTCGCAAAGGGATTCCACTTCAAACCATTTTCATAAGTTTCTAAGGTTCCAAAGTGCTTTGCTACACCCTGAGCGCGTGGAAGGTGCTGCAGAAATACAAGTCTCACGTTGTTTCTTGCAGTTCAGTTATTTTACTTCCTTCATCTGCAGATAAAAATCAAAGTGCTGGAAAAGCTCAGCGGGTCTGGCAGCATCTGTGAAGACAGAAACAGGGCTAACTTTTCCAGTCCAACATGATTCATCTTCGGAACTGTTCTGCTTAACTGAAGAACAGTCATACTGGGCTTGAGTTTCCCCACATTTTCTGGTTTTATTCCAGATTTCCATCATCCGCAATACCTTGTTTTTACAAAAACAAGCCCAGCAATGGCACTGCTTGACTTGATGAGATTTGATTTCTGTACTTCACCCCTCCCTCCCTCCATCCCTCCCGCACTAATTGGTAGAGGAACATTGCAGTTTGGTGACAGGCACTTGTTATTGCTTGAATGATCCTCGGTTTGAATTTGAGTTTGTGGCGTGCATGTAATGTTTAGCGGTAGGTACAGCTGTTAACTATTCGCTGATAAATAATCTTTTTTTTTTCCTTCAACCTGTCTCGCAGGTAGCTTACCTGTCACCATTAATAACTCATCCCTGAACTCCCCAGTGACTCCACTCGTCAATTGTCATTCTCGAGCGCTGTTTCTGATGCTCAACTCCACAGTCCCCCAGTAACTGACTCACTCTGCCAGCTGTACCTTTCTGAACTTTGTGGCCTTTCTGAACTGTAATTGCTTTGTATCAGAACTCCACTGTCCTGCTACTAATGCAGCTAATATAGCTTGTACGTGGCTTGGCAAACAGTGAGCGCAGCTAACATTCCAACCACTCGACTGTCATTAGCACAATGGGATTGGTGCCAAATTTCAGATCTTTGCTTGGGTGCTCGAGCGGTCCGCGGTGAACCCTGAACCTATTTGAATTCTCCTTCCTCTGAAACTGTTTCAGCTGCGTTCACACTGCTGCTTCAGATATGATTAAAGCTGCTTTTAGATGTCATGCAATTAAGGGCAGAACTTTGCCTCCAAGCTTTGGCACCATGTGTGTCCATGTGCACGCTGAAACTGGTAGAAAAGTAGCTCCTGGCACTTAAGCCATCTGCTTGGAACTTGTTTGGCTTGATGTAAACATTAGCCCTCAGAGACTGTGACAGTCACATGGCTCTCGGAAACCCAGTCTGGAATGATCACCTTTCTGTGGTGAACAGAGGTTTATCATCGTTGACATTGAGATTCATATAAATCTGTCAGATTCCAGAATAAAACAGCTCGGTGCTGGGTCTTTTAGATGAAGCATGTTCCGCAGTTTCCTCATTCGAGTTGCCCGAAGAGAAAAATTCACTTTTGCTCCAATAATGTATTAGTTACAGAGAAAAAAAAGACTCCCGTGTTCTTTGTGAAAAGGAGCTTTTTGGACCGTTGATCATTTTGTTCGTAAGTGCTGACACACTTGTTTCACCAGCACTGCAATTGCCCATTTTCAGAGCCTGTCCAGATCTCAACTTGTTACTTCAGGGACCATGTGTGTCTTATTGATCATCGATGTAAGATGGTCACTAATAAATCCAATGTGCAATTCAGGAGAAACGTCTTTACCCAGAGCGCGGTGAGAATGTGGAACTGGTCACCACAGGGACTGGTTAAGGTGAATCGTGTCAATACAATTGAGGGGAATCTGGATAAGCACACGAGGGAGAGAAGAATGGAGATGGTGATGGGGAAGAGGGGGTGGGAGCAGACTCGAGGGGAGCAGAAACACCAGAGTAAATGGGCTGATTGATAACCGGTTTGTGCTTAGCAATTCGCTCTCAGTCTAGCTCCACATACAGGACTAAAACACTTAAATGAGAGGTTCATCATTGTACAACCTGGGTATCTCGCTCAGATAGAATCTTCCAGCAGAGAAGGAGACCTGCTTGACCAGAAGATTAGGTTCTCGAGTTTCCTCGCATTACTTCGCAAATAAATCAAATTGCTGCAAATGTAACCTGCCTGAGGTAAAGCAGGAATGCAGAGCTCGGTAATTATACAGCCCAGTATAGTTTAATAAACAGAAACTGTGTTAACATCAGCTCCGAGGAATGGTCATCAGCTACGTTTGCTATGCGTATTTTACTTGTATTAAATCCACACGTTGTGCGGAGTCGGTAAGTTTACAGTTGTATGCAGACTAACAAAGACAATGTTAAAAATGCTTCTTTCAGATAGGAACTGAGTCCGAAAGTTTTTTAAAAATAACCACAACATAATGTTCAACAAAAGTAACGGTAGAGGAATCACAAATGGTGCAACCGAGGAAACTGCATTGTGTTGGGTCACTGGAGTGATGGGTTCCATATGCATCACAAACTGGAAGGCCAGATACTATCCATATTAATCAGAGGTCACACACTGGGTGGGGGGGTGGAGAGAAGGGGCATCTCGGGGTCTCGCCCAGGACTGGGTGCTGCCTCAAACCAGCCTTCCTTTTTGATTTTTGAACAGGAAAGGAATAAAAGTTAACAGTGAGCGAGGCGGAAAAGTGGAGCCCAGTCCACAAATATCAACCATGATCTTATTGAATGGCGGAGCGGGCCAGATGGCCTAGTCCTCCTAGTTCTTATGTTCTTGTGTTCCCTACTAGTGTTTGGAGGCTATTTATTTGTGGGAGATGCCTGGTTTGAGGAGACCATCTGAAGGAAATAAGGAGCAAAATAAAACAAAAACAGGCAGAACCAATCCATGGCTCAGGATAAGAAGGCGGCCATTGAGGGCTGTGATGAAGGAAAATATCTTCACTCCAAGAGTTTTGAACCTTTGAAATTCTCTACCCCAGGGAGCTGTGAATGCTCCATTGTTGAGTTTATTCAAGGCTGAGATCGATGGCATTTTTGGATACGAAGGGAATTAGGGGAAGTGGGGATAGTGAGGGAAGGGGGAGTTGAGGGCGAAGATTAGCCATAATTGGGCCAAATTTCCTCCTCGAGCTTCTTTTATTCATCTAAAAGGGAAATGATTGTTTCAGCTTTTCGCTGATGGCTCTGCTTCACCAAAGCCCAAAGTGCTCGTCTGAGGTTACGATGATTGAATCCTGCACGTTGTCGGACTTTGATACTGAGTCTTCCTCTTCGCTACATTATTTGTGATTGTATGACCCATAGATGGTTTTAGATCTGAGCATTTCAATCATTTCTAAAGGCCGCTAACAGGTTCATGGCGTTTTGGAGTATTGAATAGTTAAAAGACAAATTCTCTTTCCTCACATCCCAGTTTCTTATAACCAGCAAACCAGATGACAACCCTTTATGGAGCTCCAAGTGAGTGACAACTCTTTTATTCCTGACTACATAAGGCATCTGAATGATATTGTCATTTTTTGTTGTAAATTTTACTTTCCATTATAACTTCTGCAGTGAAGGGCTTTCACCGTTGAACAGTTGCTTTGTCCACCTTTGCAACGAAACCTGTCACCGATGTGACAAAAGAGCAATGCATTCCAGCCACTTGGAGATGATTGCGTTATTCTCCCTTTCCAAGAAAAAAAAACTCAGGTTAATCAGTTGCAAAGTGTAAAAAATATGAGGGAACCAGAGTTGTGCCAGTTAAAAGCCCCTTTCAGACCCTCATATGTTTCTAGCTATGGCTTAACAGGGAACAAAAGCAGAGAGAAATAGAGAACAGACGTCAATGTTTCTTTGCTGTTACATATCTGGCAAGCAGATGGAAACCGTATTGAGGGGGTATGCTGCGAGGACTGAGGCCATGGCAGCCAACATGTGGAATCTGGGTCTGAGTGACATTTTCACTAATGTTCTGTCCTTGTAGAACATCCTGCTGGCTTTGCTCGAAGGGATGTGCTTTTCCTGACTGGCATGAGTTCCAAGCTCAGCTGCAGTGATTGTTGCCCGAAGGGAGCTGTGTGAGAACTCACAGGGCTATAGAATGCAGTTATTTATTCAAATATCTGACATCTGCATGCAATGCACCCAAACATCTCAACTGCTAGTTGGGAATGTGTAGGAGGTGAAGAAAGACTTTCATTTCTATAGCACCTTTCACAACTTCAGGACTCCCAGAGCACTTTACAGCCAATGAAATGCCTTTGAAGTGCGATCGCCGTTGTGATGTAGGAACCGATCTGTACACAGCAAGATCCCATCAACAGCAATGCGATCATGACCAGATAACCTGTTTGTGTGAAGCTGATTGAGGGAGGAATGTTGGTCAGGGTGCCCGGGGAGGAACTCTCCTGCTCTTCTTTGAAATGGTGGCTGTTGGAGCTTCTACATCCACTCGAGAAAGTAGACGGGGCATCAGAAATGCAGCGCCTCCGATAGGGATTCACTCGGTACTGATCGTGGAGAGTGTAGCAAGGGTTTGTAGGAAGCGAATCGTAACAAACGTACCAGAGTTAATGGAAGGTGAGATGTTGGCGAGCAGATGTTACATCATTGCTGAGCCCTGGGTTGCTGTTGGTCATTAACTCCTCCCACCCTGGTCCAGTCTCTCCCACACTCCTTGGTGCGACGTTGGGCCCATCCCAACCTCCGCCCCTCACCCCAACCCTCTCCCTCTGAGCTCCTGTTTTTGGACACAGGAGAATGGTCGCCTGCCCTGCCACTGGAACCTCATCAGGAAGGACACGAGCTGCCCCAGGCATCAGAAGAAGCATCGTCGCCTAATCCAATACAGCCACCAGCTCAGACACTGGCACTGAAAATACCCGCGGAGAAGCAGCTTCGGCAAGTGGTGAGACACCAGGCTTGGGTGAGCTGTGCCAGGACAGGGGCAGAGGGTAGTTTGTGTGCCAGCTCACTGGCAGCCCCAGTGAACTCCTTATCTGGGTCCTCTGTAAACAAACTCTGTGACCTCGCCCTCCAGTGAGCTGGCACACAAACTACCCTCTGCCCCTGTCCTGGCACAGCTCACCCAAGCCTGGTGTCTCACCACTTGCCGAAGCTGCTTCTCCGCGGGTATTTTCAGTGCCAGTGTCTGAGCTGGTGGCGGTTGGGATGGGCCCAAAGTCGCACCTTCGGCAGCCAGATGGCAGGGTGAGGGTGAGGTGGGATTTGAGACGGTGCATGAGGCAGGGGCATATTGAATGTTCTCGGTGATGTCGGATACAATAGTTACTGCTGCTCCGTGGTGCAGGAAACTGCTTCCTCCGAGAGGTTGAGGAGATGCAGGTGTGCCTGTGCCCCGTCACTTCGCTGCTGCTCTCGCCCATTCTGGGCTACCTGGTCCTGCGAGAGGAAGGGAGGGGTGTCAGTGAGTGTGTTTGGGTGGTGTGTCTACCACAGCTGAATAGCTGGCAGTGTGTGGCAATCGAGAGAGGTGGATATCAGGCTGGCAGAATCGGTGGGTGTTTGAGGGTGAAGTGAAGACACCTGGAAGTGACCTCACTGGCCACCTATCTCCTATTCCCTTCACACGGAGTGCCTGGAGGACCTCCTGGGCCCCTGTGGTCACAGGGCCTCTCTTCACCCCCCTTTTTACCCCATGGAGTGAAATGAAAGTCACCCTTGTCCCCGAGGACCAGAGGCTGCTCTCCCATTTTGACAGAGAGTTGGCTGGTGGTGATTTAACCTGAGGATCAGCACACCTCAGGCCAGGAGCAAGCTTGAGAAGGCGGGGCCTTCATGGATAACCTCAGCCGGTCCGGGAATTGAACCCACGCTGTTGGCCTCGCTCAGCATCATAACTGAGCCAACAGGACCCCCATGGACTGAAGCCTCTCGCACTGCAGCAGATAACCTGAGGACCCTCGCTCTGACCTGTTACTCCATCAATATTCTCTTTCATTCCCTCAAAGACTTTCACAAAGAACTCCACCTGCTGTTGAGGGACAGGTTGCCTTGACGAAGTGCAGAGTAGCTGTGACTGGTGTTTGTCACACAGGTACCTGATCCCCAGTTGGGCCTGTACCCAGACAGCTGTGGGTCAACACTGGACTAAACACAACAAACATCAACAGTAACAGGTGGCACAACGTTTGGGTGCTGATTACACCATCACCATCAGGCAGGGGTTAATCGTGCATCGAGATTCCTCAACCCACTAATGGGCTACATCAAATTTTTAAGCCAGAGTTACGACACTGAATCCCAGTGACTGCCCAGAGTGTGACCCACACTTATCTCTGAATTCTTGTGCAGATCAATGGTGCTCGTGGCGAGGATAGATCGTGGGAACGATAAAAATCTGGGGCGCGATTCTCCGACGCCCACCGGGTCGGAGAGTCACCGGGGCTGGCGTGAATCCCGCCCCCTCCGTGTCCCGAATTCTCCGCCAGCAGAGATTCAGCGGGGGCGCGAATCGCGCCAGTTGGCGGGCCCACCCCCGGCGATTCTCCGGCTTGCGATGGGCCGAAGTCCGGCCGCTGTCAACCCTCGCCCGCCGGCGTGGATTAAACCTTTTGAACGGCGGGACAAGGCGGCGCGGGCGGGCTCCGGGGTCCTGGGGGGGCGCGGGGCGATCTGGCCCCAGGGGGTGCCCCCACGGTGGCCTGGCCTGCGATCGGGGCCCACTGATCCGCGGACGGGCCTGTGCCGTGGGGGCACTCTTTTTCTTCCGCCTTCGCCATGGTCTTCACTATGGCGGAGGCAGAAGAGACCCCCTCCCCTGCGCATGTGCGGGGATGCCGTGAGCGGCCGCTGACGCTCCCGCACATGCGTCGCCCGGTGAAGACCTTTCGGCGCCGGCTGGCGTGGCGCCAAAGGCCTTTCCAGCCGGCGGAGCGGAAACCACTCCGGCGCGGGCCTAGCCTCTCAAGGTGAGGGCTTGGCCCATAAAGGTGCCACCACCCAGCTCGCCACCACCCAGCTCGCCACCACCCAGCTCGCCGCCGCCCAGCTCGCCACCGCCCAGCTCGCCGCCACCCAGCTCGCCACCGCCCAGCTCGCCACCACCCAGCTCGCCACCACCCAGCTCGCCGCCGCCCAGCTCGCCGCCACCCAGCTCGCCACCGCCCAGCTCGCCACCGCCCAGCTCGCCACCGCCCAGCTCGCCACCGCCCAGCTCGCCGCCGCCCAGCTCGCCACCGCCCAGCTCGCCGCCACCCAGCTCGCCACCGCCCAGCTCGCCACCACCCAGCTCGCCACCACCCAGCTCGCCGCCACCCAGCTCGCCACCGCCCAGCTCGCCACCGCCCAGCTCGCCGCCACCCAGCTCGCCACCGCCCAGCTCGCCACCACCCAGCTCGCCACCACCCAGCTCGCCGCCACCCAGCTCGCCACCGCCCAGCTCGCCGCCGCCCAGCTCGCCGCCGCCCAGCTCGCCGCCACCCAGCTCGCCACCGCCCAGCTCGCCACCGCCCAGCTCGCCACCACCCAGCTCGCCGCCACCCAGCTCGCCACCGCCCAGCTCGCCACCACCCAACTCAATGAGAGTTACGAACATTCCACCCCATCCTGTCACTTTCCCCTCGTTACCCTCTCATCCCAATCCTCCGCATATCTCGCCGCCCACCTCACCGATTTCCCTTCCTCCCCCTTTTTCACTCCCCCCCCCCCCCCCCTCCCCGCCCCCCGCACTTCCACCCCCCCCCCCCCCTTCCAGCTCTCCCCCTCCCCCCTCTCCACTCTGCCCCCCCACCCCTCCTGATTGTCTCTGGTTGGGTGGCTCAATATTGTCCGGCCGCCTCCTATGAGACAACCTAATTGATGCCTCATTTTCCCTCTTCCCAACGGAGTTGATGGGCTGAGCCAGGGGCCAAGTGCTTGGAATTCACTCTCATTCCCAACTGGACACCGGGAGTATTTTGGTGAGCGGGATGTGCAGTGGACACGAGTGGTTTGGATGAATTTAGTTTGGGATTTTCTTGGTGGTGTAAAATCTGGTACTCGTGTCCAGTTCCCCAGACATCGGGCTGATGATCAAAGCTGGGAGACTGGAGAAAGCAGACGCTGACCCTCGGGGGGATGAGGGAGGCTGTCATGCAGCTCCATCAGGAATGATGAGCTGCCTGGGATGGCGAGACCAAGATAGGGCAAGGCTAGAAAATAACTCCCGACAGTTTAAAGAAAAATGATGGTGCAGCTGGGGGGGGCGGGCAGCAGTAACTTGTGTAGTGTAGCTGGGTTCCGGGCCAGTGGAGCTGGAGTAGATTATCTACTTGGCTCAAAAATCAAACCCTAACTGCAGTCAGTATCTGCTACCTCAGTTAAAACACACCAGCTTTCAACCAACTTCAAACCACATTCTTCTCTCTCCTTTCCAAAAGGCCTGTTGAATCGTCCTGTGAAACACACCAGCTGAATATTTTGCTCGTTCACTTCACACGCCCAGTTTCCGATCTTGTCCCAAAACCTGAATGTTAATTGCTTTACAGCTATCCCTGCCTTTTTCACTTCCTCCTCTCCTCACCACCCTCCCTCGCTCACCTTCTCTCTTATCACTCGTCTCCCTCCTCTCCCTTTCAGGCCCCTCTCTTCTCTCTTCCCCCCCCCCCCCCCCCCCCCCGCGCTTCTCTTCTTCCCCTCTCTCCTCTTTACCCCTCTTTTTTTTTAATTCTTACACAGGATGTGGGCTTCGCTGGCTAGACCAGCATTTGTTGACCATCCCTAGTTGCCCTTGAGAAGGTGGTGATGAGCTGCTTTCTTGAACCGCTGCAGTCCCTGTGGCATAGGTACACCCACTGTGCTGTTCGGGAGGGAGTCCCAGGATTTTGACCCGACGGCAGTGAAGGAACGGCGAATTGTTTCCAAGTCAGGCTGTTGAGTGACTTGGAAGGGGACCTCCAGGTGCTCGTGCTCTTTGATGCCACCTTCAGGTCAAGGACAGGTACTCTCACCTCCTCCTTGAAGCTCAGCTCTTTGGTCCATGATTGGACCAAGCTGGAATGAGGTGAGGAGCTGAGTGGTCTGGTCGACCTCCCTCTGACCTCTCTGATCTGTTTTCCCAATCCCTCCCCTCGGTTCCATTCTGTTTCCCTCCTTTCCCCTCTTGCCCCCTGAAGAGACTGACTCAAACAGAGTTTCCATGGTTGCTGGTGAACCTTCAACAGTTAGTAAAAGTAACTGTTGTTGCTTTCCTCGCAATGCGGGTGTTTATCGGGAAGCCCAATAAAGGGGACACACCATCTCCACAAACTCTTCACTGGAGCTTTCAATGACTCAAAGTTGTTGAGGCATTCTGGCATTTTGTCTAACCTCCCTGGAAGATGTATTCTCGATGAACAATAAGATACGAAACATTGCCGAGCACAAGCCTAGAGAGAATATATCTGGGGTGTGCCAGTATTGGATCAGATTATCTGTGCCTTGCTCATTGGTGCTTAAAGTTTTTTTTTCATATCCTGATATTTAATTTGGTTCAAAAGGCACCTCGGAAGACATATCTCGTAATTTGTATGAACCAACATCTCTTCCCATGAATACACAAGACTTGACTATTCCTGACCAACCGTGCCTTTCTAAGTGACAGGATATTCTGTCTCTCAGAAGTGTTTCCAATAATTTGCCCACCGATGTCAGGCTGACTAGCCGGTCTACAATTTTCCACCTTTTCCCTCGCACTCTTTTAAAATATTGGGACAACATTCACAGACATTCTGAGATCTCGTCTAGTGAGAATTAGAAAATGACGCTCTGATCATCCTCTACTTTCTCCCTGGTTTTCTTTAACAGTCTGGGATATAATCCATCTGGCCCTGGTCGTTTATCCATCCTCAAGGATGCCAGTCCCTTCAGTGCTTCCTCTCCCACAGTGCTTATTGTATCTAATATTTCACACTCTTCTTTAACCAGAATGCCTGAATCATCCCTCTCAGTGAAGATAAAGACCAAGCTCTCATTGAGAGCCCTGCCCACATCTTCTGAATCAACCCCCAAGTTACAATATACATCTCTGATTGGCCATACCTTTTCCTTAGTTATTCTCTTGCTCTTTGTAAAACATCAGAGGATTTTCTTAGATTTTACCTGCCAACATGTCTACACTCTGGCTGCAAGATTTTGCCTCTGAATACCTCCCACTGATTTGACACACAAATGCCTTCTAAAATCTGTAACCAGTCCACTCTGGCCAGCTCACCTCTCAGCTTTGTTAAAATTTGTCTTTCCCCAGTTTAGAACTTTTACTTCTGTTCTACCTGTGTCCTTTTCCATAATTATGCTAAATCTAAATATATTATGATCACTATCTCCAAAATGGCCCCCACTACTATTTCAACCACTTGCCCAGGTTCATTTTCTGAAACTAAATCTCGAATTGCCCCTCCTGTCATTGGGCTTGCTATGTGCTGGCTAAAACAATTCTTGTAAATGCAGTTGAAGAATTATATGCCCTCTGTGCCCTTCACACTGTTTGCATCTTAGTTGATATGAGGGTTGTTGAAGCCCCTGAATGATTATTGACATATTGTCTTTGCACTCCGAAATCTGTCCACATATTTGCTCTTCTAACTGCTGTGCACAATTTAGGCTCTGGCACACTGTCCGAGAAGTGTGTCTGACCCTTTTGTATTTCTGAGCTGAACCCCAGATGGCCTCAAGTGATGATTCATTTGGTATACCATCCCTCCTCACAGCCGCAAGTGATTCTTGAACTAAAGATGCAACCCCCCCACCTTGTTTATATCCTCCTCCCTAGTCTGACATGGCGTTCCATTGGTACGATTTACCACTGCTTTTTGATAATGTGAAGCAGTCAAGAGGAGCCTGCCAGGGGCACACAAGTAAGCCCCTGGGGGGAGAGGGACATGCCAGCCAGGGGTGGGCCCTCTGGGAGGCCTGTCCCTTCCTTTCCATGCCTCCCTCTTGTCCCCCACCCCCATCCTTGCTCATCCCCCATCCCATCATCTCCCTTATTCTCATCCCCCCCTACCATCTCCCTCTGGTCCCACCCCCATCTCCAGCCCGTTCACCCCCCCCCCCCCCCATCACTCATCTGTCTCCTCCACATCTCCTGCTCACCCCCCATCTCCCTCTCATTGCCCCCCCCCGCGTCTCCCTCTCGTTCTCTCTCTCTCTCCCGCTCCCCCTCATCTCCCACTTGCTCAACCCATTACCCCATCATTGCCCCCCCCCCCGTCTCCCTCTCGTTCCCCTCCTTCTCTATCTTCCTGCCCCCTGGCCCAGCCCTCTGGCCCTACCCCCAGCCTCCTGGCCCCTCCCCTAGCCTCTTGGCCCCGCCCCCGGCCTCTTGGCCCCACCCCCAGCCTCTTGGCCCCACCTCTTGGCCCCTCCCCCAGCCTCTTGGCCCCGCCCCCAGCCTCTTGGCCCCGCCCCCAGCCTCTTGGCCCCGCCCCCAGCCTCTTGGCCCCGCCCCCAGCCTCTTGGCCCCGCCCCCAGCCCCTTGGCCCCGCCCCCAGCCCATTGGCCCCGCCCCCAGCCTCTTGGCCCCGCCCCCAGCCTCTTGGTCCCGCCCCCAGCCTCTTGGCCCCGCCCCCAGCCTCTTGGCCCCGCCCCCAGCCTCTTGGCCCCGCCCCCAGCCTCTTGGCCCCGCCCCCAGCCTCTTGGCCCCGCCCCCAGCCTCTTGGCCCCACCCCCAGCCTCTTGGCCCCGACCCCAGCCTCTTGGCCCCGCCCCAGCCTCTTGGCCCCACCCCCAACCTCCTGGCCCCGCCCCCAGCTTCCTGGCCCCCTCCCAGCCCCGCCCCCAGCATCCCGGCCCCACCCCAGCCTCCTGCCCCCGCCTCCCGGCCCCGCCTCCTGCCTCCCGGCCCTGCCCCCTGCCTCCTGGCCCCTCCCTCTGCCTCCTGGCCCCTCCCTCTGCCTCCTGGTCCCTCCCCCTGCCTCGGCCCCTCCCCCATACTGAACACAAACTGTAAAAACTGAATTGCAAAGTCATTGTTGCAACTTCTGTTTATTCCAGATCTCACAGTTAGTTTATGTGACATACAGAATCCTCAATTTACTTCACTCCACTATTGGCAGCCGTGCTTTCAGCTGGCCAGACCCTAAAGTCAGAAATCCCCCCTCTAAACCCCTCCACCATTACCCACCTGTCCACCTACTGAGACTCTTTAAAACTACCTCTTTGGCCAATGTTTTGGACTTCATGTGGGCTCAAAGACAAATTCTGCTTGATAAACCTGCTGCAATTTACAGCAAGCTGCGGAATATTCCAGCCTCCATCCGGTCAGCTCCAGGATTAAGGAAAAGAAAACATACAGCACAGGAACAGGCCCTTCGGCCCTCCAAGCCAGATTTTCCTGGAATCTCCAGGAACTAAAGACTAACCCACAGGGCACTATTGGGCACAAACCTGGGGAAAGCCACCATCAAGGTGACAACAAAGATAAATATCGTGCACACTTTTGTTTCTTGTTAATTTATTAGCGGTGAACATATTGGAAATTTGCGTTTGACTGGATGGCATGGTCGGAGGTCATGTGATGAAACCCCAGGGATGTATCCAATCAGAAGTGGCGACTTTTGGCTTCTGATGTACCAAGTAATATTAGACGCAGATGTAGTTCCAGATGTGGATTGGGTAATGAATGGTGTCATCACACTGAGACTAAATACGAATCAATGCTGCTCTGTCACCTGATTGCTTTGGCAGATTAGCGAATCCTCAAGGAGCTGATCTCTCCCATTCCCTTCTTCAGGTCTGTTCTCGGTCCACTGCCTACAATTAATTCCAGCGTCGTGTTAAGGCTATGTCTCATAATTTTAATTAAATGCCCTCGGATCAAGAGAAATAAATTTTATTTGCATTGGACAAGGTTGTCAACGTTGAATCAACACAAAATACTTTTTTGTTTTCAAGCATTTTTCCAATTGGGGGGACAATTTAGCGCGTGGCCAATCCAGCTGCCCTGCGCATCTTTGGGGGTTGTGGACTCGAGACCCACGCAGACACGGGGAGAATGTACAAACTCCACACAGACGGTCACCTGGGGCCGGGTTTGAACCTGGGTCGGCGGCGGCATGAGGCAGCGGTGCTAACCACTGTGCCCACCCCCACAAAACAGGTTTTAAGGAGATTTCCTATTCCACAATGATTCCCAATTCCTGGTAAATGGCCAAGTCAAATGCGAGTGGAGTTCTCAAATAGTCAATCTCCTGCCACTAAAACCAAACACAAATCTGCTCTGTAATTTTCCAAAGCAGATTTTAGTGCCTCCTCCGATCTGTGGGTTGCTTTTTTTTTAACTTCAATTCAAGGTTTTGAACTGATAAACTGACGGCCAGAGATCTTTCTGAAAAATGTACCTATTACTATTTTTAAAAACTCTCAGCCATGGTTTATTTCTTCCTTTCAACATCACTGATCCTAGCCTGTCTCTTACTTTGCTGCGTCTTTTCATACCCTGGACGCCCCCCGATAAATGACTGCACCTCCCCACCAACTTTCAAACCCTTCCCAAAATTTCAAAGGGGTGACCCTGGGCAGGAGCAGAAAGTGAGCATTAATGTATATGACAGCTGCTGCTCCGTCCAGTGATACGACAAGGCGTTAGCCGTCACTCTCACTTACACTCCAGCCCTCTCCTCAGCTATTGTTTTGTCTCCTTTCCCCAGTCTTTCCGTTCCAATGCCGTGGTCTCCTACTTGACACCCATGACATGTCTTGCTGTGGCTAAGGAACAGGAAGTTGTTGTCATGAGCAATTTTAATGAATACACACACTGCCTGCCAAAATCCAAATTCTGTTTAGTTATTCATAAATAAACAACTCTTCATACTGTAATACCGCACAGATAAATCAGACCTCAAAGTGAAAGTCCACAATCAAATATTGTGCATAAATATGTTGCCGTCTTCTATTCGACAGTAACTTTTACTCAGCACGTTCAATGTAATGAGCCGCACCAAGGTGCTTCACAGGGGCTTTAGGAAGACAAGCAAGACATCTAGCCACATAGGGTAAAGTTCCCGTGTGTCTACTGCACTTGTCCTTCTAGGTGTTGGAGGTCGTGGGTTTGGAAGCTGTTGTCTAAGGAGCCTTGCTGAGTTACTGCAGTGCATCTTGTAGATGGTACACACGGCTGACACTGTGCGTCGGTGGTGGAGGGAGAGAATGTTTAGGTGGTGGAAAGGGTGCCAATCAAATTGGCTGTTTTGTCCTGGATGGTGTCAAGCTTCTTGAGTGTTGCTGGAGCTGCACTCATCCAGGCAAGTGGAGAGTATTCCCTCACCATCACGTTTATGACTTGTGCCTTAGAGATGGCGGACAGGCTTTGGGGAGTCAGGAGGTGAGTTACTCGCCACAGAATTCCCAGTCTTTGACCAGCTCCTATAGCCGCAGTATTTATATGGCAAGTCCAGTTCAATTTCTGGTCGGTCGTAACCCCAGGATATTGCTCGTGGGGGATTCAGCAATGGTAATGCTGTTTAATATCAAGGTGTGATGGTTTGATTCTCTCTTGTTGGAGATAGTCATTGCCTGGCACTTGTATCATTTGCTACTCATTAGCCCAAGCCTGCATGTTGTCCAGGTCTTGTTACATGTCGGCACAGACTGTTGTATCTGAGTAAATGGACCAGAAATTGAGGGAAGGAAAGTGAAGTGAACTTTAGAAGTACGATGTGCAAGACCAAAGCACCGTTATCTTCACGCTTTGTATTGTATCTGTTTTGTGTTATCTTTCCCAAATGCTCCTTCCATGTGAGGGGAGAAGAGAATGTTTCATGTGTTACTTAACCTCATCTGGTTATGATTTAAGACCATCAAGCCAGATTTTTAAAAGTTGTACCTTAGTCTGGGCACTTAACTCTCTTGAGACACATCAAAGAGTCTATGTTCTGGATCAACATGATTGTTTCTGAGCACATCAGCAGCAGCCAGCACCCCCCCCCCCCCCCCCCCCCACACACACACACACTTCCCCCCCCCACACACACACACTCCCCCACCCCCCACCCCCCCACCCCCACACACACTCCCGTGTATGATCAGACTCAGCCGCCCTGACACTGTGCCTTTGTCTGTGTGTAAGATCTTTAGCAGGAGTGACACTAAGCAGGCGGCTTCACTATCTTTACACGCAGCTCATTACAAAGTGCCAGCTAGGCCGAGCACAGCTCAGAGCCCTGGGTCCTGCCTTTCAGCACCGCTTTCATTAGCAACGAGCTTTGAGGAGAGCCCAGCAAATGCTGTCATTGATCCTCTCAGTGAGAGAGATATGAGTAGTATTCAGGTCACGCCCTGCAAGGCTTTGATGCAGCTCCATTTGAGTGTGCTGACAGGCGCATTCTGCCGATTCGCCCAGGCTGACACAATTCCCTCTGCGATCAGATCTTTGCTCTCTGCTGCTAACTACACCAATTTCCCACTGGGTCACTCGTCTATGGAAATATTAACACTTGTTTACTGGGCTTGTTGGCAGAAGGGTTCTGTAAATAGAGTCTCCACAACATTTATAGAAGGGACCTGTTTATTCCATTTAGATTCCCTCGGTCTTACCTTAACCCTTTGAGCGCTGAGTTCCTTTCTGGAACCTCCTTAATGTCACCTGTTGTGACTTTATCAATAAACTGGCCAATTTTCAGCTGTTGCTGACTATTCCTTGACTAGTAGCACCACTTGAAGTGGAACGATGTAAACCTGTCATCTAATAAATCCCTCACTCACTCTCTCTCCCTCCCTCCCTCATTCTCTCACCCACTCGCCCTCACTCGTACATCCTCGCTCTCACTCATGCACTTTCACTCTTGCACGGTAGCACGGTGGTCAGCACTGTCGCTTCACAGCGCCAGAGACCCGGGTTCGATTCCCGGCTTGGGTCACTGTGTGGAGTCTGCACGATGCTACATTGTCCTTAGTGTCCAAAAAGATTAGGAGGGGTTGTTGGGATATGGGGATGGGGTGGAAGTGAGGGCTTAAGTGGGTCGGTGCAGACTCAATGGGCCGAATGGCCTCCTTCTGCACTGTATGTTCTATGTTCTCCCCGTGTCTGCGTGGGTTTCCTCCGGATGCTCCGGTTTCCTCCCACAAGTCCCGAAAGACGTGCTGTTAGGCGAATTGGACATTCTGAATTCTCCCTCGGTGAACCCGAACAGGTGCCGGAGTGTGGCGACTAGGGGATTTTCACAGTAACTTCATGCAGTGTTAATGTAAGCCTACTTGTGACAATAAAGATTATTATCATTATTGATTCACAGTCACACTCTCACATACTGTCACACACACAACACACAACACACACCACACACCCCACACCCCACACACCCACACACCCACACCACACACCACACACACACACACACACACACCACACACGACACACACACACCACACACCACACACACACACCACACACACACACCCCACACACACAACACACACACACAACACACACACACAACACACACACACAACACACACCCCACACCCCACACACACACACACCGCACACACACACCGCACACACACACCGCACACACACACCACACACACACACCACACACACCCCACACAGACACCACACACACACACCCCACACACACAACACACACACACAACACACACACACAACACACACACACAACACACACACCCCACACCCCACACCCCACACACACACACATTGACTCACAGATATACATTAATTTGTCTCTAAACTGATTTACATTAAGCAGAGCACCAATACATGATTAAGAAACAATATTTGTTTTTTCAAAGATGTACGAGTTGAATTTTGTCCATGGATACGTTATTTTGCCGTGTGATACAGAATATTGCTGCAACAATCTGAGGTATTGTTAAATTGATCGCGTTCTTTGAGCCGGGTTAGATACCTCGAAAGAGTTGTGATGGAAACTCAGCTGCGTTTTTATTAACACTTAACCTAAATTTTATAAATTTGATGTCCACAACATGTAGGGGTAACAATACTAAATTGCATCCAGTTGTCCTTTAATGGGACCAAAGGACCTGGGGAGAAAACTTTAGACTGTCAAAACAGGGTTACTGGAAAGCAATCCTTCACCAGAATAACACACAACTTCAGCAAAAGAACAGCCATTTCCCAGCTGTCTTATTGCCCCTGATATCCTGCTCTGTGTGTATCTGTCTGCCTGCCTGTCTGTTGTGCTGTTCTTTGTGATTATGTTATCAGGATGGATGTCGTAGTGTTCACAGAAGCTAAGTTCATTAACAAAGCTAATTTTTATTTACACTACTTCAATTAAGCTCAAACACAATAATTATAGTAATCTATACTCTACTAACACTAGTCTCTACACTCTAACTCTAACTGCATGCTATCCTCTCTCGATCTCTCCTGTATACTCGACTCCAGCCTTCACTCTCCCAGAAGCCTGAGAGACCGTGCTTTATATAGTACTGCACCTAGCTCCATCTAGTGGTTAATTGTAACATAACATTAACTTTTTGTATACTGAACATTTCTATAATGTCACATCTGTCTGTGTGTGTCTCTGTTTTCTGTCTGTGTGTGGTCTGTGTGTGTGTCTCTATCTGTGTGTGTACGTCTGTGCCTACTTGGGTCTGTGTGTGTGTCTGTGTGTGTGTCTGTGTGTGTGTCTGTGTGTGTGTGTGTGTGGATGTGTAATGAAAGACTTCCTACGATCTGTTTTAATTAATGCCATCTTTGTCATCACTAATAAACAAATCAGAGGAGCTTGTGAAGATATCTATTTACTGTTACATTTATTAAGAGAAAGTAATTCTTGTGGCAGTGATGATAAAATAGTAATTAGGAGGGAGAGTTAATGTTCTGGGATGTTTTAATGGTGTTGAATTTTCCTCATCTCCAAGCTTTGAGAGGAAGTTATTTATATTTAAAGCGAGGTGGGGGTTTGCTCCTGGGAAAAGTATCCTTTCCCAATCCTCACTCCTGTTCTGTAACAGTTTTGCAGAAACTCTGAAGTGAAAGCTGCCTCCATTTCTTGCATCAGTTCCATATCGACCAACAGCTGCCTTGTATATCAACATCATTGCAGCCTCGAAGGTTCCCCCATGCTTCTTTCACAGGGTCGTTCCTGAGAAAGATTTCCCAGGTGTAAAAAACCCTCCAATTTGAGCAGTTAGATATCTGGGAAAGATGCAACATTTATAGAGCAGCAACGACTGGGTGTTTTAATCACTAATATCACAACAGGATTCATTTTCCCATTGGTGTGGGAAGTATTAAACATGTACAGTCAGAATGGAGACATGTGTAAATTTGGTCGTTAGCCGTGAATCCAGGCTGGGTTATTGATCTGCTGAAGCACAATTGTCGCCTTTTGCAGCTGAACTGTTTTTAAGCTCAAAAGTTTAGAAAAATAGAAACGATGTGTGAGGCAAGCCCCTTGGCTCAACTGATAGATTGTTTAGACTGCCACCCCAGAGGGTTAGGAGCACAAACTTCAGATCCAGTCACACTCCGACATGTTTCACATCTGTGGAAAAGAAACTGGTCATATTCCTCACCCAGACCGTGAGGTGTCGCAGCACAACGTTTGTAGCAGATTAATCTGGGATTGGAGGAATTGGGAAATCAATAACACCCATCAGTGTCATTCTGTCCGAGACTTCCCTATTGACAATGTAATTGAAGGAACGCTGCCCCACCCCCTCATGCTCTTTAACCCCTCCCCCCTACCCCGCCAACCTGACGTTCTCTTCCCACCCACAGGTGCTCATCCTCCCACCCACACCCCAACCACGCCCCTCCCGACCTGACACCATCCCTCCCCGATGCTCTGCCCCTCCTCAATCGCCTAAAGGGATAATGTTGATTGTGTGGAAATTGTTCTGCAATAGAAAAGTTTCCAGCCTTCTCGTCTGGGCCCAGCAAGGCGTGAACCACACACGCTAAGAGAGGCCTATTTGCCAGCGTTGTGCATTGTTTTGCGCTGGGACAGAAGGTGAGATGGTTCGAAGCCTCTCATCTCAAGATTGAAAAGGGAATTGAGCTTGTATCTCCATTCCTGAGTGATATTCATTGGTCATTGTTCAAAGTGTGTGCGTGGACGGTGGGAAGGACAGTATGGGAATGGTAAACCCACATCACACAATCACATTAGCTGGTCTTTATCTCATTGCCGAGGGATCTTGCTGTGCCCTTTCTATTCTTTTCTGGGAAGGGGGATTCGCAGGCTAGGCCAGCATTTTTATTGCCCATCCCTAATTGCCCCTGAGAGGTGGTGGGGAGCTGCCTCCTTCAACCACTGCAGTCCACGTGGTGTAGGTACACCCACTGTGCTGTCGAGGTGGCAGGATCAGGTTGGACCCAGTGACAGTGAAGGAATGACCAATATATTTCCAAGTCAGGGTGGTGAGTGACTTGGAGGGGAACCTCCAGGTGGTGGGGTTCCCATGTACCTACTACCCTTTTCTTTCAAGATGGTAGAGGTCATTGGGTTGAAAGGTGCGCTCGATTGAGCCTCAGTGGGCAGGTGCAATGCCTCGCGTCAATGGTACATGTTGCTGCCACTGTGCGTCGGTAGTGGAGAGACTGAATGTTTGTGGAAGGGGAGCAATCAAGCGGGGCTGCTTTGTCCTGGATGGTGTTGAACTTCTTGAGTGTTGTTGGAGCTGCGCTCATCCAGGCAAGTGGAGAGTATTCCAGCACACTCCTGACTTGCGCCTTGTAGATGGTGGACAGGCTTTGGGGGGTCAGGAGGTGAGTTACTCGCCGTAGAATTCCAAGCCTCTGACCTGCTCTGGTAGCCACAGTATTTGTATGGTTGGTGCAGTTAGGTTTCTGGTCAATGCTAACCTCGAGGATGTTGATAGTGGGGGATTCAGTGATGTTACTGCCATTGAATCTCAAGAGGAAATGATTGTATTCGCTCTCAATGGAGATGGTCATTCCTTGGCACTTGTGTGGCGCAAATGTCAACCCAAGCCTGGATAATACCCAGGTCTTGCTGGCTTTGGACATGGACTGCTTCATTATCTGAGGAGTCAGGAATGGTGCTGAACATTTTGCAGTCATCTGTGAACATTCCCACTTCTGACCTTATGATGGAAGGAAGGTCATTGATGAAGCAGCTGAAGATGGTTGGGCCGAGGACACGACCCTGAGGAACTCCTGCAGTGATGTCCTGGGGCTGAGATGATTGACCTCCAACCACCACAACCATCTTCCTTTGTGCCGGGTATGACCCCAACCAGCGGAGAGTTTCCCCCCTGATTCCCATTGACTCCAGTTTAGCTAGGGCGCCTTGATGCCATACTCGGTCAGATGCTGCCTTACATGGATACATAGAAGTTAGGAGCAGGTGGAGGCCTTTTGGCCCTTCGAGCTGCTCCGCCATTCATCACGATCATGGCTGATCATCCAACTCAATAGCCTAATCGTGCTTTCTCCCCATAGCCTTTGATCACCTTCGCTCCAAGTGCGATATCCAGCCGCCTCTTGAATATATTCAAAGTTTTAGCATCAACTACTTCCTGTGGTAATGAATTCCACAGGCTCACCACTCTTTGGTGAAGAAATGTCTCCTCATCTCTGCCCGAAATGGTTTACCCTGAATCCTCAGACTGTGAGCCCTGGTTCTGGACACACCCATCATTGGTAACATCTTCCCTCCATCTACCCTGTCTAGTCCTGTTAGAATTTTATAAATCTCCATGAGATCCCCCTTCATTCTTCTGAACTCCAGCGAGAACAATCCTAACCTAGTCAATCTCATCTGCCTTGATGTCAAGGGCAGTCACTCTCACCTCACCTCTGGCATTCAGCTCTTTTGTCCATGTTTGAACCGAGGCTGTAATGAGGTCAGGAGCTGAGTGACCCTGGCGGAACCCAAACTGAGTGTCCGTGAGCAGGTTATCGCTGAGTAAATGCTGCTTCATAACACTGTTGATGACTCTTTCCATCACTGTGCTGATGATGGAGAGTAGCCTGATCGGGCGGTAATTGGCTGGGTTGGATTTGTCCTGTTTCTTGTGTACAGGACACACCTGGGCAATTTTCCACATTGCCGGGTAGATGCCAGTGTTGTAGCTGTACTGGAACAGCTTGGCTAGGGGTGCGGCAAGTTCTGGAGCACAAGTCTTCAGTACTATTGCCGGAATATTGTCAGGGCCCACAGCCTTGGCAGTATCCAGTGTCTTCAGCCGTTTCTTAACATCACGTAGAGTGAATCGTATTGACCGAAGACTGGCATCTGTGATGCTGGGGACCTCCGGAGGAGACCGAGACGGATCATCCACTCAGCATTTCTGGCTGAAGATTTTTTTAAATTCATTTACAGAATGTGTCTATCACTGGCCAGGCCAGCACTTGTTGTCTATCCCTATTTTCCCTTGAGAAGGTAGTGGGGAGCTGTCGTCTCGAAATGCTGCAATCCATGTGGTGTAGGTACACCCACAGTGCTGTTGGGGAGTTCCAGGATTTTGCCCCAGCGACAGTGAAGGAACGGCGATATATTTCCAAGTCAGGGTGGCGAGTGACTTGGAGGGGAACCTCCAGGGTGGTGGGGTTCCCAGGTATCTGCTGCTCTTGTCCTTCTAGATAGTAGTGGTCGTGGATTTAGAAGATGATGTATAAGGAAGCTCGGTCAGTTCCTGCAGTGCATCTTGTAGATGGTACACACGGCTGCCACTGTAATAATAATAATCGCTATTGTCACAAGTAGGCTTCAATGAAGTTACAGTGAAAAGCCCCTAGTCGCCACATTCCGGCGCCTGTTCGGGGAGGCCGGTACGGGAATGGAACCCGTGCTGCTGGCCTTGTTCTGCTTTACAAGCCAGCTGTTTAGCCCACTGCGCTAAACCAGCCCCTGTTCGTCAGTGGTGGAGGGAGTGAATGTTTAAGGTGATGGATGGGGTGCCAAACAAGAGGGCAGCTTGCCTGGATGGTGTTGAGCTTCTTGAGTCTTGTTGGAGCTGCACTCATCCAGGCAAGTGGAGAGTATTCCATCACACTCCTGACTTGTGCCTTGTAGATGGTGGAAAGGCTTTGGGGAGTCAGGAGGTGAGTTACTCGCCACATGAGTTCTAGCTTCTGACCTATCCTTGTAGCCACAGTATTAAGATGGCTAGGTTATTCATGAAGGCTCCTCCTTCTCAACCTTGCCCCTCACTTGAAGTGTGATGACTCTCAGCTTAAATAACCACCAGTCAGCTCTCTCTCAAAGGGCTGGACAGCCTATGGTCTTTTGGAACTGTGACAACATTTACATTTACAACCCCCAGAATGTTGTTAATGAGAGATTCAGCGATGGTAAGGCTATTGAATGTCAAGGGGTGATGGTTAGGTCCTTCTCTTGTTGGAGATGGTCATTGGCTGGCATTTGTGTGGCACTAATATTACTTGCGCCTTGCCAGCTCAATACTGGATATTGTCCAGGCTTTGCTGCATTTCGACACTGACTGCTTCATTATCTGTAGAGTCATGGATGCTGCAGAACATTATGTAATCATGAGCAATCATCTCCACTCCAGACATTACGATGAAAGGAATGTCATTGATGAAGCAGCTAAAGATGGGTTGGCCTGAGGAACTCCTCCAGTGATGTCCTGGAGCTGAGATGATTGGCATCCAACCACCACAACCATCATGTGGTGATGCTTAATCCCAATGTTTGCACTGATATGCTGGACCGCCCATTATTGAGGACAGGGATGTTTGTAGAACCCCCTCCTCCGATGAGTTGTTTAATTGTCCGCCCCTCTTCATGACTAGATGTGCCAGGGCTGCGGAGCTGAGGTCTGATCTGTTGGTTGTGGAATTGCTTGGTTCAGTTTATGACTTGCTGCATTTACTGTATGACACACAGGCCGTCCTGTGGTGTAACTTCGCCAGGTCGATGCCTCATTTTTAGGTATGTTCCAGGGATGCCCTCGCAATCTTCATTGGCTGCTACGTTTCCTGGACCGTGACAGTGGCGATACTTCAATTAATATTCGGTGGCTTTGAAGTAATTTGGTGTCCTGAGGGTGGAGAAGGTGCTGTAGACGTGCAGGTCCGTTTGCTTCTTTCCCACATTGACTCTTGCCTTTAGTTGAGGAATGAGGACTTGGTGAGACAGTGAAAATGTCCTGTGAATAACAGACGAGATTTCCCAGAGAAGGCAAAGAGCTGTAGCTAACTCTGCGCCTGACAATTGGATTTGGATTACCGAGACTGTTCCTTTTTAAAAAGTGATCTGACTTTGGGCGAAACTGCATTTCCAGACATCTATTGAATCCCTCTTGTTTTGGCAGCAGTACATTGAATACACTGCCTGAGGCTATTGCTCCCAGTGGACTGGGCGGCCCGAGGAAAACGGTTGATCTCGTCCCACGTGTGTTTATTTTATGTTGGTTTCCACTGAGTTATATGGCCGGCGTTGCACAGCTCCTGAACCCAGACACCCAGCATCGCTTTCAGTGTGACAGGGAGCCGGACAGCCAAATGCAGCTGAATGTTTTGGTTCCCGCTCTGGCAGCTCGCTGTCCGTTTCACACTCCAGCTCTTTCCCATCTGCTAAGTGTTCAGGCTAATAAATGAAGCCCCACAATCCGACCCAGCATCATTTAGCGTCCAACAGCACTTTCAATTCATCCAGTCTGTGCTCTCTTTTAGAAGTTAGCCACAAATTGTTTACAGATGTAAGGAAGGACAGCTGCCAGTTATTTTCATTATTACTTGCATCTTTATGCGATAAGCAGTCTTCAGCGTACAGTTTCTGAGCTGCTGAAAGCGATTAAAAGTTTGCCATTGGTAATAACTATGCCTCACTATTTAGTTCCTTTGGTAGAGTTCTTTCTTTCCTGTAATACTTTCAGGTAGAGTTAGTTATTGATTATTTGGTTTGGTCCAAGGCCTTCAGAAGGTCGGCATGACTTTCCCCCCCCCCCCATCTTAAGTTTTGCAAAGCTGGTGTTTGCCGTGGACTGTTGCAAAGAGACACTGCAACTTTTATGTTACTGTACCAGGCATGTAGGGCCATTTAATTATCGCAGTGGCTTAATCCATGTTGACAGACTGCCAGAACCTGGGCTGGTGCCAAACACTTGGCCCTTATCTCCCAGTCATCAAGAAGCACGTTGGAACATGGTTTTGTTTGCAACTATTTACCACTTCTATAAACAAAGTTGAAAGAGGAGCGTTCATCTTGGGGACTTGTATAACACTGGGCTCATGACTGATAAACCACAATTCGTGTGTCGTGGTCGGAAGCTGCTCCCTTGGATCAAACAACTTAATAAGAGCTGTGGCAGATGTTTGTAGCTTTGGGCTTGATTGTGTTTTTTTATTTCAAAAAAAGATCTCGATCTTTCTCCTTTTTACATTTGGCAGAAACCGACTCAAATTTGACTTCTGTGCACTGTCGGTGCAAAGCTCTCTCAAGGTGTGTGCAGGCACCCAAAGACATCTCAACTGAAGAGCTGCCAATCTGGATGGCGAGGTTATGTCTGGAGCTGGTTTAAATAGCTGAGTGATTCTTCATGCAGGGGCGCAACATGCAGAGTTCCCTCTCATCAAAGTGCACATATATTTGGATGAAACATACCTTTTGGGGAGAAAAGGAAGCACGTTATCACTAAAGTGTGAACGCTTGGTCGAGATCTCAAACACTGTATCCAGAAAGGCCACACTTTGTAACATCACCATATCCTCTCATTAGTCAATGCTAATTATAATTTTCTGGGTTACATTGTTCACTTGGAACTAACATTCCTGGTCTGCTCGGCTCAGTGAAAAACAATTGCACTGAGAAAGGCAGACAGCATAAGGAATAAGCACTGTGAAGCTCTTCGCCAACTGAAATGAAATGAAAATCGCTTATTGTCACAAGTAGGCTTCAAATGAAGTTACTGTGAAAAGCCCCTAGTCGCCACATTCCGGCACCTGTTCGGGGGGGCTGGTACGGGAATTGAACTGTGCTGCTGGCCTGCCTTGGTCTGCTTTCAAAGCCAGCGATTTAGCCCCGTGCTAAACGGTCTGATATTTTACACTCGAGTGACCAGATATTCACACTGTGACCCATTGAATGGCCAGGGGAAGGCAGAGCTCTGTGATGATTGGCATGTTGGGCAACCAATGGCTGGAGCCTTGGGGAGGAGCAGTCCATGGTCATGTGACAGCATCTCCTGGAATTTGTCCAGCCGGAGTTGGCAACCCTATAAAGCCCCCCAATTACTGAAGACAGGCAACAGAGAAAAGGTATGCGGCACGCATGATAAGTAAAACTTGGACACTTTAAAATATGATTTCGTACTGATTGACGACCCAATAGACTTTAGTTTTGCATCAAGGGACCGATTGTCACCCGTGCACTCGAGGTTGCAGAATTTACTAACGACTGCCAGCCAAGTATATTTGGTGTGATGAGGGACAGAAATGGTTCTTTCTGCATTTCTGTGCATGATGACGATCTCCACAATCCCAACCCATTCTATATTCCCCATTCCCAATAATCCAACAGTAGCACCTTCGTCTCAAGTGTCATGAGCCTGGGCACGTGAGTAAGTTTTGCCATTAAGCAAAAAACAGTGGGAACTAGGTCATGGATATTTCACCCATAAGAAAAGTCCTCCTTGTGAATTCTGTTTCCCAACGTGGCTTGTATAGTGCAGTTCCCATTATCCAGCTGCCTTTCATACCTCGCATCTTATTTTCTGAACTTTTGTTGACTATTCTTGGGATGTAGGAATGATTGACAAGGGTGATAATTTATTACCCTCGGTTGGTTTCCCTTGATGAGGTGGTGGGGAGCTTTCTCCTGAAATGCCAGCAGTTATTGTGTTGGTGATGTTCCTGCTGCGGTGATGGAGAATTCCAGGACTCCCTGCTGCGGTGATGGAGAATTCCAGGACTCCCTGCTGCGGTGATGGAGAATTCCAGGACTGCCTGCTGCGGTGATGGAGAATTCCAGGACTCCCTGCTGCGGTGATGGAGAATTCCAGGACTCCCTGCTGCGGTGATGGAGAATTCCAGGACTCCCTGCTGCGGTGATGGAGAATTCCAGGACTCCCTGCTGCGGTGATGGAGAATTCCAGGACTCCCTGCTGCGGTGATGGAGAATTCCAGGACTCCCTGCTGCGGTGATGGAGAATTCCAGGACTCCCTGCTGCGGTGATGGAGAATTCCAGGACTCCCTGCTGCGGTGATGGAGAATTCCAGGACTCCCTGCTGCGGTGATGGAGAATTCCAGGACTCTAACACAATGAAAACAAAGGAACAGCACCGGGTGTCCAAGTCAGAATGGCATTTGTCATGGCGGAGAACTTGGAGGTGACGGTATTCCAGTAACATCCTTTCTAATTAATGCTTCTCCAACTCTTGAACTATCTGACTATCTTCTGGGTCTTGAGCCGTAACCTCTGAATAACTGAGAAATCTACATTCTGGGTTACAAATTGTCATAGTCAACTGCCTCTCAATATTTGGGAGATATCCACCCTGATCAGTAACATACCTACCTTACTTTCAGGTACCAAGGCTAATAGAACCTTATTGTAAAGTCCAAATTTCACCAGAACATCAAAGCTGCTGCCAGTTAAATACCAAGGACAGTCTCGTTTGCCTTCTATCGTCCTGCTAGTCACATGGTACAGTGATAATGGAGTTGTTGACAGAGCAATTGGTCTCTGTTAGTGAACCTGCAACAGGTCTGGACATGAAGTGAGGAGAATTCCCAATACTGGGGAACTTTGAGAGCCAGACGTCTAAAATCACTTGTTCTGCAGAGCACGCTTCACATCTCAAATTACACACATACTCTCCCCCAAAATATTATTCCTTAAAACGTTGCCATTGGTTCTCAAACTCCAAAGTTGGATTAACAACATGTTTGGATTTTTCACTGGTGAAGTGAGTCATCAGCTGAAACAATGTCACCCCCCCGCACGCATCGGCATTACTCCCCCCCCCCCCCCCCCCCCCCCAAACCCCTTCCCCTGTCCAAGTGAGGACAATTCACTATGGGGTCGCTGAGGGCTCCCCTCCTATGCAGGTCTACCCCCTCCCCTTGCAGCCCCCCCTTCCAGCACCACTACCCTTAACATCCCCTCCAAACTTTCAGCCCCTTTCATACCTGCGCGTCAACCCCCACTCTTCAGACCCACCCTCGTCCCCCCTCCCCCTCCCCCTTTCATGGGCATAGCCCCCTTCGGGCCCAACCTTTGGCAACGCCGCCCTGGCATTGTCCCTGCAGGCCTGGCAGTGGCAGACTAGTGGTGCCAGGCTGGCAGTGCCAAGGTGCCAGAGGGAGAGCCAGGGGGCCTCAAAGTTGGGATGGGGGGTTACCGTGTCCCTGACCACCCACGGGGGGGGGGGGGGGAGGGAGGGGGGGTCCTCACAAGGCCTGGGGAATTCACCCCCCCCCCCCCCGGAGTAGTTTTGTCTGGTTCATGTTCGTGTGGACCAATACTAAATGGTGCCCGGTCTAGTCTTCGTTGGTGAGACAGTTCGTTCCCAGGCGCCGGGAGAATGCGCTGCATGGGTATTCAAATGAGCTCATTCAAATATGTTAATCTGGATCTCGCCCAGTGCATTCCCGATCCAGTCCGCGATGTCGTGCGAGGTTCACCGGCCTCTTAGCACCACCAAGTTGGGCATGACGAGGTGGGTAAATCACGCCCTCTCTTTCCAAACCCCACATTCCTGCTTTTTTGATGGTAAGTCATTCATTATAACTGAACAAATTGACCAAACTCCCTTTTTCTTTGTGATTAAGAACGCCTGGTCTATCTGGTACATTCTTAATCGATCATTGCGGAGGGTTGAATATTGCAGGTCCACAGTTCCTTAAAAGTGGCAGCACAGGTGGAAATGGTGGTGAAGAAAGCATTATGGCATGCTTGCCTTCATCGGACGGGGTATCGAGTATAAAAGCTCGAAAATTATGTTGCAATTATATAGAACGTTGGTTAGGCCACATTTGGAATACTGTGCCCAGTTCTGGTCACCGCGCTACCAAGGAGGCTTTGGAGAGAGTACAGAAAAGGTTTACCAGGATGTTGTCTGGTATGGAAGGTATTAGCTCTGAGGAGAGATTGCTCTTGTCCTTCTAGATGGTAGTTTTGAACGTCCTGTCTAGCGAATCTTGCTGAGTTACTGCAGTGCATCTTGTATATGGTACACACGGCTGCCGCTGTTTGTCGGTGGTGGAGGCTTTGAACATTTGTGGAAGGGGAGCAATCAAGCGGGGCTGCTTTGTCTTGGATGGTGTTGAGCTTCTTGAGTGTTGTGGAGCTGCACTCATCCAGGCAAGTGGGGAGTATTCCATCGCACTCCTGACTTGTGCCTTGTAGGTGGTGGACAGGCTTTGAGGGGGAGGGGTCAGGAGGTGAGTTACTCGCCGTAGGATTCCCAGCCTCTGACCTGCCCTGGTAGCCACAGTATTAATGTGGCTGGGTCCAGTTCAGTTTCTGGTCAATGGTAACCCCCAGGATGTTGATGCAGTGATGGTGATGCCACTGAATTTCAAGGGGCGGTGGTTAGATCCTCTCTTGTAGGAGATGGCCATTGCCTGGCACTTGTGTGGCACAAATGTAATTTGCCACTTGTCGGACCGAGCCTGGATATTGTCCAGGTTTTGCTGCATTTGGACATGGACTGCTTCATTATCTGAGGAGTCAGGAATGGTGCTGAACATTGTGCAGTCATCCGCAAACATCCCCACTTCTGACCTTATGATGGAAGGAAGGTCATTGATGAAGCAGCTGAAGATGGTTGGGTCGAGGACACTACCTTGAGTAACTCCTGCTGTGATGTCCTGGAGCTGAGATGATTGACCTCCAACCACCACAACCATCTTCCTTAGTGCCGGGTATGACTCCAATGAGCGGAGAGTTTCCCCCCTGATTCCCATTGACTCCAGTTTAGCTCGGGCTCCGTGATGCCACACTCGGTCAAATGCTGCCTTGCTGTCGAGGGCAGTCACTCTCACCTCACCTCTGGCATTCAGCTCTTTTGTCCATGTTTGAACCAAGGCTGTAATGAGGTCAGGAGCGGAGTGACCCTGGCGGAACCCAAACTGAGCGTCCGTGAGCAGGTTATTGCTGAGTAAGTGCCGCACTGTTGATGACTCCTTCCATCACTTTGCTGATGATGGAGAGTAGACTGATCGGGCGGTAATTGGCTGGGTTGGATTTGTCCTGTTTCTGGTGTACAGGACACACCTGGGCAATTTTCCACATTGCCGGGTAGATGCCAGTGTTGTAGCTGTACTGGAACAGCTTGGCTAGGGGTGCGGCAAGTTCTGGAGCACAGGTCTTCAGTACTATTGCCGGAATATTGTCAGGGCCCAGAGCCTTTGCAGTATCCAGTGCCTTCAGCTGCTTCTTGATATCATGTAGAGTGAATGGTATTGACCGAAGACTGGCATCTGTGATGCTGGGGACCTCCGGAGGAGACCGAGACGGATCATCCACTCGGCACTTCTGGCTGAAGATTGTTGCGAATGCCTCAGCCTTGTCTTTTGTACAGATGTGCTGGGCTCCTCCATCATTGAGGATGGGGATATTTGTGTAGCGTCCTTCTCCAGTGATGTGGCAGGACTGCAGAGCTTGGGTCTGATGTGTTCGCTGATGTGGAATCGCTTAGCTCTGTCTGTTACTTGCCGGTTTTGCTGTTTGCCACACAAGTAGTCCTGTGTTGTAGCTTCACCAGGTTGACACCTCATTTTTCGGTCAGCCTGATGTTGCTCCTGGCATGCCCTCCTGCACTCTATTGAACCAGGGTTGATCCCTTGGCTGGGTGGTGATGGTAGAGTGGGGGATATGCCAGCCATGAGGTTGCAGATTGTGCTTGATACAATTCTGCTGCTGCTGATGGCCCTCAGCACCTCATGGATGCCCAGTCTGGAGTTGCTCGGTCTGTTTGAAGTCTATCCCATTTAGCACGGTGGTCGTGCTACACAACACGATGGAGGGTATCCGCAATGTGAAGACGGGACTTTGTCTCCACAAGGACTGTGTGGCGGTAACTTCTACCAATACTGTCATGGACAGATACATCTGCAGCGGGCAGGTTGGTGAGGGTGAGGTCAAGTATGTTTTTCCCTCTTGTTGGTTCCCTCACCACCTGCTGCAGTCCCAGTCTAGCAGCTCCGTCCTTTAGGACCCGGCCAGCTCAGTCTGTGGTGGTGCTACCGAGCCCCCTTGGTGATGGACATTGAAGACACCACCCAGAACATATTCTGCGCCCTTGCCACCCTCCGTGCTTCCTCCAAGTGGTGTTCAACTTGGAGGAGAACTGATTCATCAGCGCGGTGGCCGGTACGTGGTAATCAGCAAGAGGTTTCCTTGTTTAATCCAAAGCCATGAGACTTCATGAGGTCCAGAGTGGATGTTGAGGACTCCCAGGGTAACTCCTTCCTGACAGTATACCACTGTGCCACCCCCAGCTCTGTTGGGTCTGTCCTGCTGGTGAGACAGGACTCACCCAGGAATGGTGATAGTGGTGTCTGGGACATTGTCTGTAAGGTGTGATTCTGTGAGTGTGACTATGTCAGGCTGTTCCTGACCAGTCTGTGAGAAGCTCTCCCAACTTTGGCACAAGCCCCCAGATGTTAGTGAGGAGGACTTTGCAGGGTCGGCAGGGCTGGGTTTGTCGTCGATTCCGGTGCCTGGGACATTTCAGAGTCAACTGCATTTCTGTGGGTTTAGAGTCACATGTAGGTCAGATCAGGTAAGGACGGCAGATTTCCTTCCCTAAAGGACATCAGTGAACCAGATGGGGTTTTTTAATTTTATATTTTTAAAATCTTTTTATTGGCATTTCCCATATTTATAAACAATTGTATATATACACATCACATTTGTCTCGCCCGCGCTAATTTCCTTTATTATACAGAGAGGTTTAGTTTGCCCTTCGTTTAACTGACCCTACGTGCCTTTCATTGCCCTCTGGATCGGTCTATGGTTCCTCTCCCTTCCCTGTTGTGCCCCCCCCCCTCCCCGTTGTGCCCCCCCCCCCCAGGCTTCAGTTGTGCTTTTATTTTATTTTCCAGACAGAACGGAAAACAAAAAAGCCCCCCACCCCAGGATTCTCCGGTGTGCAATTAGGGAAGCGAAAGCGAGGGCGTGGGCCCCCTTCCCCATGTGTAGCTCTGGCTGCTCCGATACCCCGAAGATTGGCACTACAGGGCATGGCTTCACCCTCACCCCCACAACCTTGGACATGGCCTCGGAGAAGGCTGTCCAGAACCCAGCAAATTTGGGACAAGCCCAAAACATGTGGGTGTGGTTGGCCGGGCCCCTCTGGCCCCGCTCACATTTGTCCTCCACCAGATGGGTTTTTACGACAACCGACAATGGTTTCATGGTCATCGTTAGAGTTTTAATTCCAGGTATTTTATTGAATTTAAATTCCATCACCTGCCGTGGGGGGTTTCGAACACAGATCCCCAGATCATGACCCTGGGTCTCTGAATTACTAGTGACAATAAACCACCAATCTCCCCATGCTATGCATTGCTTCACAGCTGAATACTGTGGGTGGCACTGATGTTTTGTGCTCGTGGGTACTAATAATGTGTGCCCAATATAGAGAGGTGGATCAGTGGAATCACCTGATACCTAGATGCTTTAAAAATTGTTCTTAAATATAGCGAAGACTGGATTCTGTACGGCAAGGCAGTTGCAGAGTCCAGGGTCAGCATGCTAATGTACTTTTGGTCTCATTGTGTTGGTATGCTGTAACACATTGAGAAACATCTATTACTGCACGTTTATAAATCACAGCAAATAAACATTGACATCCCCATTCCAGGTCGCAACCCTTGGCCTCTTGGATTTGATGCTCCCAGATAAGGGTGCCTGAATCTTGGTCATTAGAAGCTAAAGGGGTTGCAGCCTCTGGTGATTATGGCGAGGCTGCTGTATGACCCCTGGCAGCTACCAGAGGGAGGCAGGGTCATCATCATTCCTCTTGCCTTGGATCTGAACTCTGATCCACAGGAATACATAACCGTGTTTTAGAATCGAGGCGCTGCAGTGCCCAACAATTTCTCCGACCCCTCCCTTTCACAGTCACCCAGTCTTTGTTTGACACTGCCCGTCTCTCCCTCCCCCTCACAGTTTAAAGAGTAAAGTCCTTTACGAAACCAGCTGGAAATATTTGATGAGCGTTGTCTTTCTTATCCATGAATCATTTTATTTACTGTACGTTGGATTAAAACAAGACAGGACCGCCTTTTCTTAAATCCACGCAGCAAGCTGAATATAATATTCCAGCTCAACCTCCAGCCAGACTTTCAGTTGAAAGACTTTGAAATGTATGTCAGTAAATCTGATTAGAATATTGTAAAGTGGCTGACTCATCTCTTCTACTTGTCCATTGAAGTTTCTTCGAAAAATACCAAGTTAGTTTTTGAAGAAATTATCTAAAGTAAGAAGTGAGAGGGCTGGAATCTGTTCTGGCATTCTGCGACAATTTGAAAGACTTTCTTTACACTCCAGTTAAGCTGACAGAAAAGGGATCTTGTCTTTTTAAAGTCAGCGTGCATAACACCAATTGTCGTGACATCTGGAAGGCTTGTTTTATCTGCAAGCACAGTTATAGACAAATGAAAGCAGACAGATGTAAGACTGGTGTGGCATATTCGCCTGGAGCACTTATTCGCTGTACATCTTCCAGTGTGTCAGAAAGAGGCAGCGTTTACAGAATGAAAACGTTCTGTCACATCTGCACACTAACTGCCGAGCTGGCTGTTTAACCCTGTGAAGCAGAGGCAGACAGGTATCCACTCCTCCACCATTACACTTCGCACCAGCTTTGGCATTAGTGAGTGATAGTGATTAGGCGGGCGCTGTTGTTTCTGTTGGGAAAATGGATACCAGTTCACCCCATGCTGAGCTTCCAGTCTTGTGCTGATCCTGAGATATGCTAAATAGATAGAGGTGTCTCGGGTGAGGGACAGGAAACATGGGCTCGGGGCTGCATGCACACATTGGGTGAGAATTAAGGATGACCAAAACAGAGAGAATCCAGAGTGGAAACAGATGGAAAATAAAATCATGTACTCTATTAAATATATTGATTAGTGCTTTTTGTTCTGCAGTTTCCAGAATTCAATTAGACTATATTGAAAACTTGCGTTTATGATTTTTTTAAACATGCATTCCTGACATAAGCAACCTGTAATCACCACGTCATTGGTTGACGGTTAGGTGACGTCAGTATAACTGCCAATCGCCTAACCAGGTGATAGTGACACTGCATCGACTAACCCATTGTGCATTTGGACAGTGGTAGTGTCAGCCCCCTTTCAGCCTGTACTGCCACTCCACTCGATCATTGCTGATGGTATCTCAGCTCTATCTTCCCGCTGTGGCTGTACCTTTGCACAACAAAAATTTGGCAATCTGGGTTTTGAAAATGCCAATTGATCCACAACCTCAACAGCTTTTTTGGGGTAGAGTTTCAGACTTGCTCTCCCCTTTGTGTGAAGAAGTGCTTCCTGATATCGCCCCTGAACGGTCTGGCTCCAATTGTTAGGTTCTGTCCCCTTTTCTGGACTGTCCGCATCAGAAGAAATCTATACTCTCCGGCGTTGGGTAAATTCACCATAGTCCCAGATGACCATAAGCTGCTTTTCCCTTTGAGGTGGTGATTTAACCTGAGGATCAACACACCTCAGGGGAGGGGCGAGGTTGGAGTCTTCATGGATAACCTCTGGCCTATCAACTCCTTCAACCATCTTAAACACCACAATCTTCTATTTTGAGAGAAATCTGTCCCAATTGATGAACAAAACTGTTGTAATAATTTAATAAAATGAAATAGCGAGTGGAGTTTGCACGTTCTCCCCGTGTCTGCGTGGGTTTCCTCCGGGTGCTCCGGTTTCTTCCCACAGTCCAAAGATGTACAGGTTAGGTGGATTGGCCACGCTAAATTGCCCCTTAGTGTCCAAAAAGGTTAGGTGGGGTTACTGGGTTACGGGGATAGGATGGAGGTGTGGGCTTAAGTGGGGTGCTCTTTCCGGGGTGGGTGCGATGGGCCCGCGATGGGCCGAATGGTCTCCTTCTGCACTCTGGGATTTTATGATAAAAATTAACAAAGTTGCAACACTGGATCAAATACTTTAACTGTAACATCCTTAAAGATGTAAAGTACGATGCTATACTACTGGTGATATAGGGCTGGATTCCTCGACCGCGCCCACTGCAAGATCGCCACGGACGGGACGCGAAACATGCAACGTCGAGTGGGAATTCTCCGTCGCCAGGCAGATGCGGCCGAAGAATCATAGTTTCTATTAACTTTCAGAAAGATTTTGTTAAAGTTTCACCTGAAAACCATTAGTTAACCTAAATTCACAGAATCTAGGGCAGAGGTTTGTCGCTAAGAGGAATCAAAGTGATGTGTAAAGTTTGAGTGGGGTGCAGTGAGAGTTGATGACTGAACTTCTAATATTCCGAGTCTATATAAATTGAGACAGGAGATGGCGAAAGTGACTTTAGAAACATTTGGATTGATTGTATAATCTGATACTTTGGCTTTAAATCGACAGTCTGATATTGCAGGCTGACACATAATGACTTGTATTTTACGTTTAGCAATGAAGAACCTCAACAGTCAACTTGCTGGAAACTTCCAACAGGTTTTTAATTAGCTTTTCAGCAGCATTTCCTGTGATCCAGAGTTTGGTCCAGCATGGCGCCCTCTACAAGGGATCTGTGGTAGGTGTGACTAGGAAAAGCAACAACCAAATAGATTGAAACAGTCTCTCTAGGGTCCCTGTGTTGGAGATTGAGGGTTGAGGGGGGGGGGGGGGGGGGCGGGGTGCAAAATGGACCCACCCAAAAACAGGTCTAATCACCACACCCCTATCACTCAGCTACCAATAACCTCTACCAATTAGGATTCCTGTTAACATTCATTGCGCCCCCCAACGACCTCACACACTTAGCACTGCTGCAAGGGTCACAGGTTGCACACACTGCCAGCTATTGATCCGTAACAGACTGCCCGATTCTTACTGACACACCTTCTTCTTTCTTGTCGGACAAGTACAGCTAGAGTCAGTAAGAGCTAACCGGAGAGAGGTCAGTACGAAGTCTTACAACACCAGGTTAAAGTCCAACAGGCTTGTTTGGATGTCACTAGCTTTCGGAGCGTAGCTCCTTCCTCAGGTGAAGGCACAGGTCGGCACAGCTCAATGTTCACCCCCCGTAAGTGTGCCTGAGCACCATGAACATAATTTTGGGCTCAAGAGATACTTGTAATGTCCAAGTAACGGGTACTGACAAGTTTGTTTCCGCAGCCAGAGTGTCTAAACCAGGACAAATAAAGTAGGAGGCATAAGTTAGAATATTTCATCCATTGTAAGTTACTGTACAGAAAGAAATATAGGATTTAGAATCACACAACCTCAGAATTGTTATGGTGCAGAAGGAGGCTATTCGGCCCATTGCATCAGCACCGGCTCTCCAATTGAACATTATGGCTCAGTGCCGTTCCCCTGCCTTTTCCCCATACCTCTGCACATTGTTTCTATTCAAATAATCATTTAATACCCCCTTGAAAGCCTCGATTGAACCTGCCTCCACCACACTTCCAGGCCGTGCATTCCAGACCCCAACCATTCACTTTGTAAAAATGGTTTTCCTCACATCATACTTGCTTCTTTAGCAAATCACCTGAAATCTGTGCCCCGCTCGTTCTTGATCCTTTTCCGAGCAGGAACAGTTTCTCCCCGTCTACTCTGTCCAGCCCCCTCATGATTTTGAATGTCTCTATCAAATCTCCTCTCAGCCACCTTCTCTCCGAGGAGAACAGTCCCAACCTCTCCAATCTCTCCTCATCACTGAAGTTTCTCATCCCTGGAACCATTCTTGTGAACCTCTCCTGCTCTCTCTCCAATGGGTTCACATCCTTCCTACAGTGTGGCCCAGAACTGTGCACAATATTCCAGCTCAGGTCTAACTAGTGTCTTGTATAAATTCCGTATAACCGCCTTGCTCTTGTACTCTGTGCCCTCATTAATAAAGTCCAGAATACTATAAACTTTGTTATAGCCACCTGTCGTGCCACCTTTAATGATCTATGCACATATACACACATTGCTCCTGCAATCCTTGAAGAATGTTACCCTTCATGTCATATTGACCCTCCATGTTCTTCCTCATACTTCGCCACATTGAACTTCATCTGCCCCCCACCTGCCCACTCCACCAACCTGTCTTTGTCCTTTTGAAGTTCTACACTATCCTCTTCACAGTTTACAATGCTTAGAGGTTTTGTGTCATCTGCAACTTTGAAATTGTTCCCTGCGCACCAAGATCTAGATCATTAATATATATCCGTAAAAGCAAGGGTCCCAGTACCAACCCTTGGGGAGCACTGCTACAAACCTTCCTCCGACCCGAAAAATATCTATTGACTGTAACTCTGTGCTTCCTGTTATTCAGCCAATTTTGTATCCATGTTGCTGCTGAGAATTAAACGAGACCGACTGAAAAGGGGGGGAAAAATTAATTAAATTCTGCAGGAATGAGACTCCACACTTGTAGAATAAAAGTTTCCGTCTCGGACAGGTTATTTTCAATAATTGAGACTTATCATAAGATTAGTGATGCACTTACACCTGAATGCACCAGTCATAACTTTGTGATATTTAGTTGGTGGCTAGATACCACAGCTTTGCATCCTTACGTGGATTTTAGTGATGAGTTGATCGGTGAGGGTTGTTACAGTGTAGTTTATGGAGAATCAGGAAAACGCAGACTCCAATCTCTGGGCTTTTCCATTTTAACTGCTTATGTGCATGTGCAGACTCTGGATGTCGCTGTCCAATTTGTTCTCTCATACCTGTGATCTCCGATACCAAGTTCAGGCCCATCAGTCCATTAGAAAAGTATCCCTCTGGTACTTTAGTGGAAATATTAATGTACTTGTTTTAAATGGGTTAAAATACCAGAGAGGACAAGAATTCAAGTCAATGCATCAAGCTCCAGCAACTCACAGCACAGAACTGTAGTGAAGGAAATTTAATAATGTTAAATGTAAAAATATTACACATAGGTCAAAGAAATGTGAGACGTAACTATGTATTAAAAGAGGCAAAATTAGCACAGGGAGATGTGGGAAGAAGCCGAGGAGCATTAACAGCATAATAGTCATAACAAAAGTTAGGCTAAATCCTTAACAAAACCACGCTTAGTGTGGTTAGTTACTTGTGTATTGGAAAGATGTTTGAGACAGACCTCAAAAATTGATCTCAAGTGTGAAGGAAATGAATTATAAGAAAATGTTGGTGAAAGTTAAGCATTACAGTGGAGGAAGGAGGAACTCGATGGGGTTTCCTCAATGAAGTATATAAAATATTAAATACTATAGATAAACAAACCCAGATTGCCACTTCAAACTCTGCCACGAGAGTAGGACCAGATGAAATGAATGAAAATGAGAGAAAGGAAAATTTTTAACAGGAGTCCAGGCAAACCTCGTTACTCGAGAAGTATAAATATTTGGAGTATTCTACAATGTTGTATAATGGAGGTGAAAATATTGGGGTTTTCAAGTACAATTCAATGCCATGATGGGAGAGTTGACGATGAAGGACCAAGTTTAATAGGTTGAATGTTTTTTTTTCTCAGCCTAGACTATTGATGTATTCGCATTGTCAGCTTTTCAACTCTTCAGACTAAGCTAAAAGAATTGTGTGGAGTCCAGTCCATAGTAAGAAAGAAGGATTAAAAACATTGATAGATTATGTCCATATTTGTGTTCACTCGGATTTTATTAATTTCAAAAGCAGCTCGTGCATTGGTCACTTCATTTCTTCCTGTACTTTGGAAGCATTGCACAGGGACATCAGGAAATCAAAATAGGCAGTAAATCCAGTGGTTGGATATTCAGGGTGAAGTTTGCAAAAATGTGTTGCAGGTTTAATGTGCCACAAGTTGCTGACTTAGTTTGTGGTGTGTGAAGAGGGACAGGATGATGAATTCTCTGTGGGCCAGAACCCACTGCTGCTTATAATCAAATCTTTTGCATGTTCACACTGCAACTTTCAGTATTTTGTGCTGTTGAATTGCACAAGTTTAGCCAGAATAATCACTTCAATTGAACAGAATCTGTTCTAAACATCTCTCAATCTTGTTACAATATCGGGGACAAGATTTGAAATAATGGACATGGAAGCCCTCATTTTAACTGGTGACTGGTTGGGGTTTGTCTGGTGGATTGGGAGGGGGGAGGGGGTTTGGAGGTGAGAGAGACAGTGGGGAGCGTGGGCAGGGGACACTCCCGGTTTCTTTTGGGACCCCAACCGCAAGGAGCCTGTTTAAAAAATAACAAATATAAGAAATTAAATCTAACATAGGGCTCTTTGTGCTCCCCTCATGTCCAACACTGAAAATCAGTGCTGTAATTTGCATCAAACCACATCAGGATCCAAATTTGTCAGTGAAGGTGCATTTTCTTTTTGAAAAACATTTTATCCAAATTTAAAATTTTAACAATTAGACATATAAAACGCATAACATTAAACACATAACATTTACAAAATAAAACAAACCCCAAATAAACCGAACCCCCCCCCCCCCCAACCTCCCCTACCCTCTAGCAATTGGCTGCAACCAGCTCCCCAAAATGCAATACAAATAAACCCCGCCTCTTGTGGAGCCCCTCATTCTCTCACCCCTCCCACCCCCCCACCCCTCCCCGAGCAAATTTCACCTTCTCCAAATCCAAGAATTCCATTAGATCGCCCACCATACCGAGGCACAGTCTGAAGAAGCTGACCACCACCCCAACAGGACCGGCCCGAGAGCGATCAACGAGGCAAAGGCTACGACATCTGCCCCCGCTCCTGTCTGCCGTTCCAGCAAGTCCGGCATCCAGGGGACTGGGCTATAAGTCCACATGTAGAATTGCCGACATGGTGCTAAAGACGACCCCCAAAACCTTTCCAACTTCGGGCAGGACCAGAACTCGTGTACGTGAAGGCTGATTTTAAATCATATTGAGGTTCCCCATTGGCCTGTGACCAGCATAACCAACTCTGCCTGAAACACACCTGTTAAAATGGGACAAGACCTAAACGGGAATACTGCAGGAAGTTCTTCACTGCCAACTTAGCCGTCTATCTCCACCTCATTCCAATGGGCTAGTTGTTGTGTTGCAATTATTCCATGGGTAACAATGTGTACCCTCAATATTCAGTGCGATGCAGGTATCACCACCAGCGTGGAAGGTTAACTCAAACACAATGGTGCCTCTTTCAAATACTTCAAATCCTCCCAACCTTGGCGATAACTCAGCTCTGGTAAATGTGTGAGAATATCAGGAGCTCAGTAATAATCCACAGACAAACCTTCAGTAAAGCATGTGTCTGAAAGACCCAAAGAAAATTCTATTTAATTGACAAATAATCAGAAAATTCACTACAAGCTTCGGAATTTAAATAATCCAAATGATGACAAAACTCCATTGCTAACTTGTGCTGTTGAACAACACTGGGAAATAACTAAATGGATAAAACAAGGAGTACTTTGTAATCTCCAATTAATGGAGCAATTGCTGCCTTGGGTGGTATTGCTGCCTCCAAGCCAGAGTGGATTTCCACCCCACTCTAACACAATGACACTTTGAGTTAAAATTAAATGTATTTTTTAAAAGTTCTTATTAGTTTAGCGCTGGGAGAAGATGATGACTTTCACCGTCTCTTTTTACAAAAGATATTAAAGCTTTAATTCATCAATCAGGCATGAAGATTTATTGCAACGTTTTAATAGGATATTTAAAATGATATATTCTTTGGTAAATGTTATTGGAAACCAGGCTTCAAATGAAATGTGGCACAGGATAAAGAGAGCCATCAAATGTGTTGTGGAAATCGAAGTGAAGTGCAGCTGAGACTAGTGTACTGGTGGAAATTCGCTCACTAACTACTGTATGTGGCTGACAAGCTCTGACTGGCCCATATCTGCCTTGCTGTGGTCGGTATAATGGTTTATTGACCAGTGTGTGGATTTATGGTTAAGGCAACACTTTGGGCAGACTATGTGTAGTGAAACCCTTCAAATGGTTGACACTGGGTTATAAATCGTTCGACTGGATAGTAAATATTTATAACCTACCTTAGAAGAAATGGATTTAAGGTTCCCCCCTTTTTTTTTTTTTACTCGCTTACTTTAACTAGTATAGTCCTCTCCCCATGTATAACGGTGGTTATTCTTCACCAGAACTGGTCTGTTAATGTCAGACCATACTCTCCAATTCAAGGCCCTGAATCCTGTCGCACCATTGATGGCAAATGCTGAGGGTGTTAGTCCCTATTCAGGAGGCAGTAACATTGCAACTTCCAAGGACCCAAATCCAGGGATTGTGCTGTGCCTGAATGCCCATCACTTGCACCTTGTTATTAAGATGCAAACACTCCCATCTCCCTGGCACAGCCCCGCTCCACTTCCACACCCTTCCCCAATCCACACCGCCCCCTACCCATCACCCCCACATCCCTCCCACCCTGTACCATATACAACCACCAGCACCCCCACCCTGCACCGACCCCGAGCACCAACATCCCCCCCCCCCGAAACTTTGAGAGGAGGGTGGGGTGGGCCATGTTGCTACTGGCAGCTTGTCCCAGTCTGGCCAGCAGTAGCTCATTCAGAGGAGGGTCCTCGGGTGAGGAGCAAAATCTGTGAGTGGGGGGAGGTGCTGGGAGGATGGAGGGGATGAGGGGGTCAGTGATATGGGGGCTGATGGGGTGTCGAGGATTGGAGGGTGAGTAATATGGGGGGGTCAGTGATATGGGGGGGGTCAGTGATATGGGGGGGCCAGTGATATGGGGGTGAAGGGGGGTCAGGGATATGGGGGGATGGGGCGTCATGTATTGGTGGTGCGTAATATGGGGGGCAGTGGTTTGGGGGGTTTGGGGGCCAGTGATATTGGGGTTGAGTGATATTTGGAGGGCGATGGGGGGTTAGTGATTTGGGGTTTGAAGGGGGGGTCAGTGATATGGGGGTGATGGGGTCAGTGATATGGGGGTGAAGGAGGAGTTAGTGATAGGGGTGGTGAAGGAGGAGTTAGTGATAGGGGGGGTGAAGGGGGGGATCAGTGAAATGGGAGAGATGGGGGTCAGTGATATGGGGGTGATGGGGAGGTCAGTGATATGGGGGTAATGGGGTCAGTGATATGGGGGTGAAGGAGGGGTTAGTGATATGGGGGGTGAAGGGGGGATCAGTGAAATGGGGAGATGGGGGTCAGTGATATGGGGGGTGAAGGGGGGTCAGTGATATGGGGTGATGGGGGGGGTCAGTGATATGGGGGTTCTGGGGGTGTCAGTGATATGGGGGTGATGGGGGGTCAGTGATATGGGGGTGATGGGGGGTCAGTGATATGGGGGTGATGGGGGTCAGTGATATGGGGGTGATGGGGTGTCAGTGATATGGGGGTTCTGGGGGTGTCAGTGATATGGGGGTGATGGGGGGTCAGTGATATGGGGGTGATGGGGGGGGGGGTCAGTGATATGGGGAGTCAGTGAATTGCCTGGTCGACCATTCACCCTGCTGGATGAGATTTGGCCAACTGATGCGAGATCCCTGTGGGAATGGGAGAAGGAATGGGAAGGCCTTTGGTCCCACGTCTGCACCAAATCCTGCAGAATCCCAGCCAGCGAACTTGACAACTTTGCATAGATCTTGCAATGTAATCCATCATACTTACTGGCCTGACGCAGAGTAGGCGCCATTAGCCTACTCCCGTAACAGCCTCCCCGAACAGGCGCCGGAATGTGGTGACTAGGGGCTTTTCACAGTAACTTCATTTGAAGCCTATTTGTGACAATAAGCGATTTTCATTTCATTTCATTTCATTTTCATTTCATTAGCGATTAGGCAGATACCCAGGGTGAGTTTTATTCTCCTTCTCTCCAGCCTCTGGCTACTGTATTTGAAATCTTCCATTGCCGTCCAGAGTGAGAGTAATTGAAACTGCACAAACCATAACACCTTTCAGTTGAGTTCGCACCACCGGGGAGACTTTTGTCAGCTTTGAATGAGGACAACGCGCCTCTGACAATGTACCGATTTTACAGAAATGCAGTTCCCAAACACGTCAAGATTCTCAGATCTCCTGCTGAGGAGTATTGGGCCACAGGCTTAATACCCAAAACGGCTTTGATGAATAAATACCAAATATGTGTGCTTTCGAGGCAAGTACGGAGAGAAAACTAGGCAATTTTCCAGGAGGTGGATGTGGTGGAGGCAAATGATCAGAGAGTTAGAATTATCTGTGCCTGTTTTCCAACATCTGCCAGCAGTGGGCAATACGTTCTCGGTCTGGGAACAAAATCTTGAGCTAATTTTCAACCAGAAAGCGGAGGGCAAATGAATGAGTCCAGTGCCCACCCCATGTTGCTGCTTTCCTGGCAGGTGGCTCTGTATTGTATCTGCTTCCTGCTGACCATCAACCCACCCAGACTGCTTTCCCGGCCATGCCAGCAGTCTCCAAGGCGCTCCGCCCCATTTTTCCTCTTGGACCCCAAATTTCCTGGTACAAACTGGGCTGGCAGAGGAGTGGCTCCCTTGCCCTCCACCACCTTACCCTGTGGCGCACCATGAAGACACTCCTGCTCCAGCAGTTCTTTCCTTCTTGCCCCACTCCTAGTCTGTGGATCCACCCAGCAGCCACAGCAGAGGAGTAAAACCTTCCCCAGACGCTCCTGCACCTCTTGCTCTCAAATACTTTGCCTTCCAGGTGGAGAAAAGACCGAAAAACCCGTCTTGAGTGGGAGCCATCAAATGTGCGACTGTGCATTCCATGGCCGCCACCGGAAGTCCCCTAATTATGTCACTTCTGTGCTATTGTAGTATTTAAATTCTGAATGATGGGCTGCTTCCTGGCCCCAGTGGCCTAGGACACTGCTACTGCACATTTTGTCGCCATGGTACTGTGCAGTGATATAACAAAGAACAATACAGCACAGGAACAGGCCCTTCGGCCCTCCAGGCCTGTACTGGTAACTTCCTACTTCATTAACAAAGTCACACGGAACAGTAACAATTCCTCTCCCAATCGAACTGTGCTCTCCCTTTTCTTTGTTTTATAAAGTGAACCGCTTTGTAAAAACCTGTGCCATTTCATTTCTGACATATTTTATTGTGGCTCTGGTGGATGATCTGTGTTATTATTTCACCTTGACTTATTGTTCAAGAATTCAGTGTCAATTTTAATTGAAATGACACCAGCTGTAACACCAGCAGACCATGTCCTTGACAACTCTTCCAACACAAACGCTTCCTTCTTCGATTCGTAGCTTTCAGCTCATTGAGGAGTGAAAGAATCAGGCTTCGGAGCTGGGAGTGCGGTGATTCCTGTTGGTATTGATCTGTGTACTGCTAAATAGTTGAAGTCTGACGAGGTAGATGCACTATGTGGGAGCTATGTCACACTAACCTGAGAAGATCCAAGGTCGATCCCTGCTTTGTATTGAGATGGATGATCTCAAGTAGGTCAACAGTGAGGTCATGACCATTGACCTCCGTGTGGTTGGATTCAAGAGAGCATATGTCAAAAAGGATGGCTGCTCTTCCCCCTGTCCAGTGGCCCCCCAGAGACGCCAGCAGGCAAGCTGGATGCCGGGTGAGGACATGATGATTGCAATATATTTGGATTTCAAAAATAAATTCAAGAAGGCGTCACATAAAATGTTACCGCACAAAATAAGAGATTGTGGTGTTAGGGGTAATATATTAGCATGGGCAGAGGATTGGCTAACTAACAGGAAACAGAATCAGGTTACATGGGTCATTTTCAGGATGACAAACTGGAGTGGAGTGCCGCAGAAATCATTACTGGGCCTCCACTATTTACCATCTTTACTAATGAATTGGATGAAGTGACAGACCGTATTGTAGCCGTATGTGTTGCTGATACAGAAATAGGGCAGATTGTGGTGAGGGGTGCAGAGAGAGGCTGCAAAGAGTTACAGACGGGTTAAGTGAGGGAGGCGGTGGCATTGTTGCATTGTCACTGAACTAGCAAATCAGAGATCCAGAGTCATGCTCTGGGGACCCAGTTTCAAATCCCGCCACTGCAGATGGTGAAATTTGAATTCAATAAAAATCTGGAATTAAAAGTCTAGTGGTGACCATGAAACCATGGTCGATTGTCGTAAAATCCCATCTGGGTCACTAATGTCCTTTAGGGAAGGAAATCTGCCGTCCTTACCCGGTCTGGCCTACATGTGACTCCAGACGCAAGGCAGTGTGATTGACTCTGAACTGCTCTCTCAAGGGCAATTGGGGACGGGTAATAAATGCTGGCCCACGTCGCATGAACGACCCAAAAAAAAATAAGTGGGCAACAATTTGGCAGATGGAGAATAATGTAGGAAAAATGTATTGGGCGCGATTTAACTAAATGGGAAGCAAGTCCCAGAGCGAGTGTGTTGAACTGCATGTCTCCCAGCGCTCGCAGCGGCGAGACACTCAACGCTATCGCAGCCTCATTGGGGAACACGTGGCGGCGGCTGCACAAAGCTCAGTTTTCTATACTGAGCGGCTCGGCTCGCCAGGACTGCACCGTGCAGCCGGAGAGAGGATGCCATTTTTAAATGGCGTTTCAATCTCTCAATCCAGCGACACAACCCCTGACACCCCCCCCCCCCCAACTCACTATGAGGGGGTCCCAGGGCCCCACCGCACCCCCCCCCCCCCAAACACTCCCATGCAGGGCACCCCGGCCAGATCACAGCTGTGTGAAAAATGCCAGCTTGGCACCTTGGCAGTATCCTGGCAGTGACCCGATCAGCTGGCATTGCCACCTGGGCACCATGGCAGTGCCAGGCTGGATTTGGCAGTGCCAGGGCACCACCCTGCCCAAGGTCATGATTCTGATCCCCTGGGAGACTCCCACGAGTGCCCTACTGCCTGGTCCCGTTTATTGAGACCAGTACTGAACGGCACTCGCCCGAGGTCTCCGAGCGAAGGGCATAGATCCCACCAACTCAGCAAATTGCACATTAAAGTGAGACTAACTATCTCGCTCGAATATGCAGATTTGCCAAAAAGTAATCCCACTCACAATGGGCGGAATCCGCATGCAACGTCTCCGAGCCGGGGCGATCCCGGGAGTCGGTCTCCCGGCTTCTATCAGCTATGTTGCACCGCATGCGCACTGCTTTTCAGGTGCAACATGGCCGTTCGATCATTCCCATGGTTTTCCATTTGGCAGGAAGAAAATAAGAAAGTGGAATATTACTTAAATGGTGAGAGACTACATAATTCTGCTGTACAGAGAGTTTGGTGTGTCCAGGTACGTGATTCACAGGAAGTTAAAATGCAGATACTGCCGAAAGTAGGTAGGAAAGCAAGAGGAAAGTTGGTGCTTATTGCAAAAGGGATAGATTATAAAAGTAGGGAAGTCCTGCTGCAGCTGTACAGGGCATTGGAGAGACCCCACCGAGAATACTGCGGACAGCTTTGGGCTACTTCAGGGCCACACTTGCATTGGAAGCATTTCAGAGAAGGTGCATTAGGCTGATTGCTGGGGTGAAGGGGGTTGTCTTGGGAGGAATGGTTGAACAGGTTGGGCCAAGATTCATTGGTGTTTAGAATAATGAGAAATTGTTTCATTGAAACAGTTAAGACTGTGAGAGGGCTGGACAAAGTCGGTGCAAGAGGATGGTTTCCGTCCTGGGAAATCTAGAACCCAGGGCCAAATTTTACAACACCAGGTTTGTTTGGAATCACTAGCTTTCGGAGCGCTGCTCCTTCCTCAGGTGAAGCGCTTCGAAAGCTAATGATTCGAAACAAACCTGTTGGACTTTAACCTGGTGTTGTAAGACTTCTTACTGTGCTCACCCCAGTCCCACGCCGGTATCTCCACATCACATTTTATAAGTGGTGTTACCTTTCCGGCCAAGTTGGGGAGGAATGTGTTCTCGGAGGGTTGTGAGTCTGCGGAATTCTCGGGGAGCAGTGGCATGTGGACCATTGAATATATTCCAGGCTGAGTTGGACAGGTTTTTGATCGACAAGGGAGATCAGGGTTATGGGGGGGCAGGCAGGAAGGTGGAATTGACGCCACAATTGGATCAACCATGATCTTCTCGAATGGTGGAGCAGACTTGTGGGGCCAAATATTCGTGTGCCTTGGGGGAATGCTGTCCCCCATGGTGGAATAGCCTTCATGGGTCACACATGAAGAAATGAGAGCTTGCGGGAGACACCGCTATCCCAAACATCTTTGGTTGCTTGTGTTCCAGGAACATCGCATGAGGATACTGTGACTTTAAGTGGCAGACGAGAATTGGGCAGGGTGTAATGTTCCTCAGAAGCTGATAGTCTGAAGTATCTCGAAATTGAAGCTTTTATTTTCCTGTTGGTGGCAGAGTCAAAGCGTGTGTGTGTGTGTCTTCTATAAACTTCTGGAACATTATCGTACAATTAACCTGGGATTTCTGAATCTTGTTCATTTTTCCAGCAGCCTCTAATAGCTGCTGCTGCTGCTAATCCCCTTCGAGTGCTTTCTTTATTCACATCTGAGAGCCCCTAGAAGCAATATGTTTTTTTTGAGTGGAGATGTTTTTTGTGCATCAAAGAGAGTGGGCGAGGGAGGGCAATTTCAGTTTTACATGCTGTTAATGCCGGAATGGAGACGGGAGACGGTAATCGCAGATGGACAGGCAAATGGTCATTTGTACCTGCGAGTGTCAAAAAGCCCTCTTCAAATGGATGGTCCCAGCTTTAATTGCACGAGTTCACAGGCAGCCGCTGACTTAGATGTACCTGGACCACTGGAGACTCGAAGCCCTGTTGTACCTTTGCAATGGCTTTTCACTTAAAACCACCATTTGCGCTTCATTGAGTCCATCACCCAGTGTTTTTCCCCTGTCCTTGTGTTTTGTTCTTTTAGCTGTATTTCTATCTTTCTTCCTCCACTGAACATGTACTTTCGGTGCTACCTGATTAAAGCAGACTGCTAGCTTCCCGTGTGTTTTGCTTTCATTTTAAACATAATCCACACCACGTTTACATAGCTATTGCACGTGAGGAAAATGGTCCATAAACTGGAGGCCAGGCATCCATTGAACTTATCCCACACAAACAAACCATTCGGCCCAGACATTCTGTGCTCGTGTTTATGCTCCACATAATCCTCCCCTCGCCCCCCTCTTCCTCTCCCCCATCACCATATCCTTCTGTTTCCTCATGTATTTATCCAGCTTCCTCCCCATAATGTATCATAGACTATTCGCCCCATCACTCCCCGTGGGAGCGAGTCCCACATTCTCCCCACTCCCTGTGGGAGCGAGTCCCACATTCTCCCCACTCCCTGTGGGAGTGAGTCCCACATTCTCCCCACTCCCTGTGGGAGCGAGTCCCACATTCTCCCCACTCCCTGTGGGAGCGAGTCCCACATTCTCCCCACTCCCTGTGGGAGCGAGTCCCACATTCTCCCCACTCCCCGTGGGAGCGAGTCCCACATTCTCCCCACTCCCTGTGGGAGCGAGTCCCACATTCTCCCCACTCCCTGTGGGAGCGAGTCCCACATTCTCCCCACTCCCTGTGGGAGCGAGTCCCACATTCTCCCCACTCCCTGTGGGAGTGAGTCCGACATTCTCGACACTCCCCGTGGGAGCGAGTCCCACATTCTCCCCACTCACTGTGGGTGCGAGTCCCACATTCTCCCCACTCCCTGTGGGAGTGAGTCCCACATTCCCCCCACTCCCCGTGGGAGCGAGTCCCACATTCTCCTCACACCCCGTGGGAGCGAGTCCCACATTCTCCCCACTCCCTGTGGGTGCGAGTCCCACATTCTCCCCACTCCCTGTGGGAGCGAGTCCCACATTCTCACCACTCCCTGTGGGAGCAAGTCCCACATTCTCCCCACTCCCTGTGGGAGCGAGTCACACATTCTCCCCACTCCCTGTGGGAGCGAGTCCCACATTCTCCCCGCTCCCTGTGGGAGCACGTCCCACATTCTCCCCACTCCCTGTGGGAGCGAGTCCCACATTCTCCCCCACTCCCCGTGGGAGCGAGTCCCACATTCTCCCCACTCCCTGTGGGAGCGAGTCCCACATTCTCCCCACTCCCTGTGGGAGTGAGTCTCACATTCTCCCCACTCCCTGTGGGAGCGAGTCCCACACTCTCCCCACTCCCTGTGGGAGCACGTCCCACATTCTCACCACTCGCTGCGGCAGTGAGTCCCACATTCTCCCCACTCCCTGTGGGAGTGAGTCCCACATTCTCCCCACTCCCTGTGGGAGCGAGTCCCACATTCTCCCCGCTCCCTGTGGGAGCGAGTCCCACACTCTCCCCACTCCCTGTGGGAGTGAGTCCCCCATTCTCCCCACTCCCTGTGGGAGCGAGTCCCACATTCTCCCCGCTCCCTGTGGGAGCGAGTCCCACACTCTCCCCACTCCCTGTGGGAGCGAGTCCCACATTCTCACCACTCCCTGTGGGAGCAAGTCTCTCATTCTCCCCACTTCCTGTCGGAGTGAGTCCCACATTCTCACCACTCCCTGCGGCAGCGAATCCCACATTCTCCCCACTCCCTGTGGGAGCGAGTCCCACATTCTCCCCACTCCCTGTCGGAGTGAGTCCCACATTCTCACCGCTCCCTGCGGCAGCGAATCCCACATTCTCACCACTCCCCGTGGGAGCGAGTCCCACATTCTCCCCACTCCCTGTGGGTGCGAGTCCCACATTCTCCCCACTCCCTGTGGGTGCGAGTCCCACATTCTCCCCACTCCCTGTGGGAGTGAGTCCCACATTCTCCCCACTCCCTGTGGGAGCGAGTCCCACATTCTCCTCACTCCCCGTGGGAGCGAGTCCCACATTCCCCCCACTCCCCGTGGGAGCGAGTCCCACATTCTCCTCACACCCCGTGGGCGCGAGTCCCACATTCTCCCCACTCCCTGTGGGTGCGAGTCCCACATTCTCCCCACTCCCTGTGGGAGTGAGTCCCACATTCTCCCCACTCCCTGTGGGAGCGAGTCCCACATTCTCCTCACTCCCTGTGGGAGCGAGTCCCACATTCTCCCCACTCCCTGTGGGAGCGAGTCCCACATTCTCCCCACTCCCTGTGGGAGCGAGTCCCACATTCTCCCCACTCCCCGTGGGAGCGAGTCCCACATTCTCCCCACTCCCCGTGGGAGCGAGTCCCACATTCTCCCCACTCCCCGTGGGAGCGAGTCCCACATTCTCCCCACTCCCCGTGGGAGCGAGTCCCACATTCTCCCCACTCCCCGTGGGAGCGAGTCCCACATTCTCCCCACTCCCCGTGGGAGCGAGTCCCACATTCTCCCCACTCCCTGTGGGAGCGAGTCCCACATTCTCCCCACTCCCTGTGGGAGTGAGTCTCACATTCTCCCCACTCCCTGTGGGAGCGAGTCCCACATTCTCCCCGCTCCCTGTGGGAGTGAGTCTCACATTCTCCCCGCTCCCTGTGGGAGCGAGTCCCACACTCTCCCCACTCCCTGTGGGAGCGAGTCCCACACTCTCCCCACTCCCTGTGGGAGCACGTCCCACATTCTCACCACTCGCTGCGGCAGTGAGTCCCACATTCTCCCCACTCCCTGTGGGAGTGAGTCCCACATTCTCCCCACTCCCTGTGGGAGCGAGTCCCACATTCTCCCCGCTCTCTGTGGGAGCGAGTCCCACACTCTCCCCACTCCCTGTGGGAGTGAGTCCCACATTCTCCCCACTCCCTGTGGGAGCGAGTCCCACATTCTCTCCGCTCCCTGTGGGAGCGAGTCCCACACTCTCCCCACTCCCTGTGGGAGCGAGTCCCACATTCTCACCACTCCCTGTGGGAGCAAGTCTCTCATTCTCCCCACTTCCTGTCGGAGTGAGTCCTACATTCTCACCACTCCCTGCGGCAGCGAATCCCACATTCTCCCCACTCCCTGTGGGAGCGAGTCCCACATTCTCCCCACTCCCTGTCGGAGTGAGTCCCACATTCTCACCGCTCCCTGCGGCAGCGAATCCCACATTCTCACCACTCTTCTGGGTAAAGAAGTTTCTCCTGAATTCCCGATTGGATTTATTGGTGACCTTCTCCGGTTGAAAGATGAGTACTGCCCCTCGCTTGCCCCGCCTGCGAGTTTGGGAAAAAAATGCGAATAGCAACAACCGCCGATCGTCCCAAGATCAGCTCATTGTGGTAGTACCAGGTATTGCGGTACCTAAGAGGTGGATGACCATTGGTTAGACCCAGGAGTCTACCATTGGCTGTTGTACATAGCTCCGCCCTGACAGGCGGAGTATAAGAACCGGTGCCGTCCCAGCAGCCTTCACTTTCTGTACCGAAGCTGCTGGGGAAGAGTTCTAGCAGATTAAAGCCTTCAGTTATGGAATCACTTTGTCTTGAGAGTAATTGATCGCGCATCACTCATCAGTTAAAAGGACATCGAAAGCAGTTGAATGTGAATGGCCGTTCTCATTCCAGCAGGGTGCAGTTGGCATGTTCCGAGCCCATCACAATCCGTTAATGCCAGCCCACTGCCGCAGGCGCATCCCACCAACATTGTGTGTTCTCCCACTTTCTCAAACATCTGCTTCACAATCTTTCCTTTGTCAATCCGAGCTCATGTGATCTGCTGCCCAGATTGCCATGTTCTTCTGCATTAATCACCATCCAAGTCAGGTCATGCACGTTGTTTCAAAGTGTTTCATTTCTGTTTCCTTCGATTTCATTAGGATGAGAAAACTGATGTGTGTGCCGTGCGCGCATGCATCAGTGTCGTATTTGTGTGTGTGTGTGTGGGTGAGCCAGAGGCGTTTGTGCGCCTACACTGGTCTCTGTAGCCAGAATTATACAGCCCTTCCAATCCGGTGGAATATTACGGTACCCTGAAGTAAACGGCAATTTAAATGGCCCTGGACGTTCGCTGTGGGGTGACATGCCGTGACCTGTGGGTACACGCCCGTGTACGTGTGGGTGCGTGTGCCTGGGTCTCTATATATCCGGGAAGAATATTTCTTATCTGTTAACACGGTTGAATAGTTACTTTTCACTCCCTTACAACTTCAACACTGTGATGTATGAGGATAAAGCGGGTATCGTTCATGGCTCAATCTCGTTAGGATATAAGATACTCCTTTCACAATTCACAACACATCCCGTACAATTACAGACTGATATTCCAGTCCATCATGCAACCATAATGACTTTCTCTTTTGTAGAAAAACCCTGTAAAATACATAGTGGTACAAAAAACTCAATCAGATCAGGGTTAATCTGTGAGTCAGGAGGTTACAATGACCGAGAGTTGACCTAATAGAGATCTTTTGAAATGATAGGATTTCTTGTACTCTAACCGCTAAAGCGCTGTTGTGCCTGAGGATTTATTGAAAATTTCAATTCAGATTGATAGATATTGGTTCGGTAGAAGGATGCTTTTTCTTTTTTACATTGGTTCGTGGGTTGTGGATCTCGTTGACAAGTAATTGTTGTCCATTCCTAATTGCCATTGAGAAGGTGGTGGAGAGATGCCCTCTTTAACCACTCCAATACATCTGGTGTGGCTACATCCACAGTGCTGTCAGGATGCTAATTCCAGGATTTTGAACCAGCAACAGTAAAGGAACCATGATATACCAGGGCGGTGTGTCAGTGATCTGGAGGGGAACTTGTAGGTGAGGTTCCCAGGTATCTGCTGCCCTTGTTATTCTAGGTGGTAGAGGTCATGGGTTTGGAAGGTGCTGTTGAAGGAACTGTGGTGAGTTCCTGCAGTGCATCTTGTAGATGGTCCACACGGCTGCCAATGTGTGTCGGTTGTGGATGGGGTGCCGATTAAACGGGCTGCTTTGTCTTGGATAGTGTGGTGTTTCTGCAGTGTTGCTGGAGCTGCACTCATCAAGCCAAGTGGGGGGTATCCATCACACTCCTGACTTGTGCCTTGTAGATGGTGGGCAGGCTTTGGGGGGGTCAGGAGGTGAGTTACCCTCCGCAGGATTCCTAGCCTCTGACCTGTTCCTGTAGCCAAGGTATTTATATGGCTGGTCCAGCTAAGTTTCTGGTTAATGGTTCATATCCCCCAGGATGTTCACAATGGGGGAATTCAGTGATAGTAATGCAATTAAATGTCAAGGGGAGATGGTCAGATTCTCTCTCTTTCTTGATGGCCTTTGCCTGGCTCTTGTGTGGTGCAAATGTTACTTGCCACTGATCAGCAGCAGCTTGAATGTTCCCCAGGCCTTGCAGCTTGCCAGCATGAACTACTTCATAATCTAAGGAGTTGTGAATGGCACTGAACACTGCACAATCATCAGCGAACATCGCTACTTCTGACTTTTTAAATTCATTCATGGATGTGGCTACGCCAGCATTTATTGCCTTCCCTAATTTCCCTTGAGAAGTTAGAGGCTCTATGAAGGAGGGAGTATAATTGATGAAGCAGCTGAAGATGTTTGGAACTAGGACACAACCCTGAGGAATCCCGTCAGTGATGTACGTGATTGTTCACCAGCCACCACAACCTCTTCCTTTGTGCCGGGGATGACTCCAACCAGTTGAAGGTTTTCTCCCTGATTCCCATTGACTCCAGTTTGGCTCTGGCTCCTTGATGCCATGCTCTGCCTTGATGTCGAGGACAATCACTCACACCTCACCTCTGGCGTTCAGCTCTTTTGTCCATGTTTGGATCAAGGCTGAACCCAAACTGAACCTTTGATCAGTTTATTGCTGAGTAGGTGCTACTTGATAGTGTAATTGACGACTCCTTCCATCAGCTCACTGATCATCAGAGTAGTGAGGCCGTGGAATGCCCTACCTGCTACAGTAGTGAACTCGCCAACATTAAGGGCATTTAAAAGTTTATTGGATAAACATATGGATGATAATGGTATAGTGTAGGTTAGATGGCTTTTGTTTCGGTGCAACATCGTGGGCCGAAGGGCCTGTACTGCGCTGTATTGTTCTATGTTCTATATCAAAAGTAGACTGTTCGGGTGATAATTGGTTGGGTTGGATTTGCCCTGCTTTTTGTGTACAAGACACACCTGGGAAAGTTTCCACCTTGCCGGGTGTATCCCAGCATTGCAGCTGTACTGGTACTGCTTGGCTAGGGGTGTGGCAAGTTCTGGAGCACAAGTCTTCAGTGCTATACAGACCCAAGCCAAGGATGTTGAAGGGGGATGAGGGGGAAGAGTGACACAAGTGCCAACAGCAGGATACCAGCAGTTTAAAGTTTCTCACCACCTTCCCGTTTGAACACAGTAGCTCTGTCTATTGCTTGTGACAATATGCCTGTTGTCAATGAAGAAAGGTCGAGTAAAGAAACATGATAAATTGATCCCAAGTAGCAGAAAGATTCTTGAAAGCCCAGATGCCACTACATCTACAACAAATGAAATCTTTAACTCGAGTATAGTTTGTAAATTGTGTTGGTGTTTGGGTTGATGGCAACAGTAAGTCTTTCAAAGGGATTTTATTAACACTCCACTTTTCTGCTTCATACTTTATGGAAATTGAAAATCCCTTTGATTCCATAAATCGTAACAAGACAGTACAGAAAATAATATCTGATCATATCTGTTCAATGCACAAGCTTTGAATCATTTGCTTTCCTGTGCTGATGCCAGTTCCTGCAAGCTCTCTCTCATCCCCTAAACTCATCAAACACAACTTTAGACGATTCATCAAATCTCGCAATTTAACTATTCAATTAGGTTCTGACATCTGTCACATGACATTCCCATCACCCGTGCCCCCAGCAGCACATCACTGATCAGATCCCAGTGGAATATATTATCATTTCAGCCCCTATCAATCCATATAGCTTGCTAATTAAATGAAAGCAAAATACTGCAGCTGCTGGAAATCTGAAGTAAAAACGAAGTGCTGGAAAAGCCAGCCGATCCTGCAGCCTCTGTGGAGCGAGAGGGCCGTTAACGTATCTGACTCTTGTTTGGGACCCGAAGAGCAGTCATTGTGGACTCGAAGGATTAACTTTCTTTCTCGCTCCACGAATGCTACCAGACCTGCTTGAGTTCTGGAACCTTCCAATCCTAGTCCCAGGCAGATTGTTATTCAACTCGATTTCTAAGGAGTTATTTGGCACAGTGTATTTACCGGGACTCTGGTCCGCAACGTATACGAGTTTGTGCAAAGAGAAATTCTAACTTAGCATCGTTGTCAATCTCCCCAGAATGGTACAAGAAAAGTGAAGGACATGAAATAGCCCATTGGCTCGCTGACACTCACTTCTCTCTCAGCCTAACTTCTGCCAGAACCTATTTCCATCCGTTAAATCATTCTTGTTCAATTGGAATAGCTAAGCCAGAAGTTGGTTATTAATCAACCACATTGCTGTGGTTCCCAGGCCAGCTAAGGGTGGCAGATTTCCTTCCCTAAAGGATATTTGTGAAGCAGGTGAGTTTTTACAGAAATCTGACAGTTACATTGTCATCATTCTTGAAACCTTCATACCACAGCGTTATTGAATGAACTGAAGTTAGATCTTCCAGAATTCAAGGTGAGGTTTGAACACATGTTTTGGGATGATGGTTACAGTGACATTTCAGCCAATCTACCATTTGCAGGTTTGAAAGCCCTGAATAATCTTCCTTCTAAAATACTGCCTGTTAGCTTATTTCAAATAAACACTGCTCTGAGTAAAGAAATACGTGCTGATTTCAGCCTTCAGATGTACTTTTCATGAATGGAACGCAAGCTGCCTGGTTTTCTGTCTTATTTACTCTCTCAATCCAAAGTTTTATTTTTGGTAAACTCTACAGGTTTATATACCTGGGTGGCAATGCTCCGGTTTGCTCATTTTAAATCAGCGTCTTGTAGCTTTTTGAATCCAGTGCCACATAAAACACGCTGACCTGCTCGTTATCCCCTTGCAATCTGGGGCAGGGGCTGTGCACAAATTCGAACATTGGGACAGTGGCGATTCAAAATGTGCTTTGCTGCTAAGTGCTTTGGGAGGTCCTGTAGTGAAAGGGGTTTGGAAAATGCAAGTCTTTCCAAGTCAAATCGCTTACTTACACCTGCCACATTTATATATCGACATCTCTGTCAGACCAAAGTGGATATATATAGTTTAAGAACTTGTGAAAAGTCAATTACCCATGCTCCCAAAATTAAAGAGTACCTTTGAAGTCTGTCCAAGATGCAGACTGTTTAATTTTTGGAAGTGTGTTACATTATCCTTGCTCTCTCGCATCCGCACACACTGTCTGCTTTATTATTCCTCATTATCTCTCACAGATTTGAAAATTTAGCATTTATTTCTGAAATAAAATACATTTTGAGTATTCCTCAAAAGACCCATCGGATTCACCTTATCAGTGTGATGGGAGTTTCAAAGTTTCACGTTGGAGGAATCTTCTAGAAAGAGCAGCTTGTGCTTCGCACGATTCACAAGAAACGTGCAACATTCGCCGGTGTATTCATTCCACAGTCTCGTATTGTGAGCATTCGATCGGAACCAGGGGATCATTTTCTTTCTGGGGTAGTTTGATTCTCTGTCAAGTTTCTGATCATTGAGCTAAGGGATTTCAATACTGAGAAATTGTGATGTTTTTGAAGGATAGGCTCACAGATCACAAAGGTACATGCAAACAAGAGCTTTATTGGAAAGGTGTTTTCTCACAGGCTGCTAGAATAGATTGACTGTTAGTCCACCCAAATCCCCTAGTCGCCACACTCCGGTGCCTGTTCGGGTACACAGAGGGAGAATTCAGAATGTCCAAGTTACCTAACAGCACTTCTTTCGGGACTTGTGGGAGGAAACCGGAGCGCCCGGAGGAAACCCACGCAGACACGGGGAGAACGTGCAGACTCCACAGAGATGGTCGCCCAAGGCCGTAATCGAACCCAGGTCCCTGGCGCTGTGAGGCAGCAGTGCTAACCACTCTGCCACCCCTCTCCATGGTCATTAACTGAAAAAAACAAATCAAAGTATCCCTCAGTTTTCAAAAGGATTCAGCTGCTTCATCAATGAACTCCCTTCCATCATAGGGTCCGAAGTGGGGATGTTTGTGGATGACTGCACAATGTTCAGCACCATTCGCGACTCCTCAGATAATGAAGCAGTCCCTGTCCAAACGCAGCAAGACCTGGACAATATCCAGGCTCGGGCTGACAAGTGGCAAGTTATATTTGCGCCACACAAGTGCCAGGCAATGGCCATCTCCTACAAGAGAGGGTCTAACCATCGTGCTTGACATTCAATAGCATTACCATCGCTGAATCTCCCACTCTCAAAATCCTTGGAGTTACCATTAACCATAAACTGAACTGGACCCAGCCATGTCCACCCCCCCCCCCCCCCCCCCCCCCCCCAAAAAACATGTCCACCATCTACAAGGCCCACGTCAGGAGTGTAATGGAATACTCTCCACTTGCCTGGATGAGTGCAGCTCCAACAACATTCAAGAAGCTCGACACCATCCAGGACAAAGCAGCCCCGCTTGATTGCTCCCCTTCCACAAACATTCACTCCCTCCACCACCGACGCACAGTGGCAGCTGTGTGTACCATCTACAAGTTGCACTGCAGTAACTCACCAATGTTCCTTAGACAACACCTTCCAAACCCACAACCACTCCCATCTAGAAGGACAAGAGCAGCAGATACCTGGGAACCCCACCACCTGGAGGTTCCCCTCCAAGTCACTCACCACCCTGACTGGGAAATATATCGCCGTTCCTTCACTGTCGCTGGGGCAACATCCTGGAACTCACTCGCTAACAGCACAGTGGCACCACATTGTAACGTTTAAGAAGCAGCGCACCACCACCTTCTCAAGGGAAACTAGGGATGAGCAATAAACATTGTCCTTGGCTATGACCCCCATATTCTGTATATTACTTTAAAAAAAATACCCCATGCTCACACACACTCGCATCCACGCCCGCATGCACTCACTCAGTTACACGTACGCACAGACTCACATACATGCACAAACTCACATACACTCGCTCATGCATACATATACACATGCAAGCACTCACATAACGCACCGCACACACTCACATACATACACGCACGCAGCCACCCGCATACACACACACTCGTACATAAAATGGACACACGCAATACAGGCACACACCTACACAAGTACCTTAGTGTTCCAAGAATTGATTTGTGATAAGTTGAAATAGCCTACACCTATTTCCTATCAGGCACACTCATCCTTATACAGACACACACTCTGACTGTCTCGCACAGACACATGCACACCCTCACACACACACAGACTCTCTCTCACTCTCACGCACACAGACACACTCTGACACGGACACACACATGCTCACAAAGACACACAAACTCATACTTATGACCCACGCAACTTCACATATACAAACTCTTGCTCGCACTGTTACACACAAATGCCTTATTGTTACAATAATGAATTGTAATAAGCTGACATTAATTTTTCATCAATTGGCTTGTGTAAAATCTTCATTTTGATTATTTCTGTTATTTCTGGGTTGGAGAATCCGAGCCCACAGCCCATCTGAGGGCAGCAATGAAGGCTGTGGTCGGTTGTTGAAGGCTGTTTAATTTCTGCACCTTACTGTTAGTATGTTCACATTTTCCATTAAGTGTTTAGTTCACTTTGCATTTAGCATTTTGCTGTGATATGCACATTTACTGTGACATGTTCTGCTTCCTGTATTCCTCTGTCTAATCAATTTAGCTCAAATACGAGTATGCTGGAGATAATATTAATGGAGGGACTCTGCTGCTTGACTTGGTTCTAAGTGATGCCATTTACCCAATTGTATAATTTAGAGAGCCATTCACAAATGTATGACACACAGCTGCAGCTTTGTGAAGGTAATACTTTGTTCATTTAAAAATGTGTGATTTGCTTCTTTTGGATGTTAATTTTGAATCTGCCCCCACCACCCTTTCAGGCAGAACATTCTAGATCACAGGAATTCGCTGTGTCAAAATAAAAATCGCAGCTCCCCTCCAATTCCTAAATCTATCTATCTCTGCTTTCTGACCCTCCTGCCAGAACTTTCCCTGGTCCCCCTCTCAAAATCCTTCACAAATTTGAAACTTTCTATTCAATCTCCTCTGAACCTTGCAGAACAATCATCTTCAGTCTTGCCATGTGACTGAATTCCCTCATGCCGGGTGCCATCAACTCAATTTCCGAATTGTGGTGCCCGGAATTGAAGACAATCCTTCAGCTGAGGCCTGAGCAGTGACTGGGAAAGCATGAACATTGACGTGTAGATTTTTAAACTCAGATTCTCGACCACATCCAATGTTCATTGTTGTGCGCACCTAACAATGAAGAGCACAAGGCTACAGGAAAGTGACGAGGGCAGCTTCAGAGCAAACCGAACAATAAAACATTCTGACGTCGGTCCTTGGTGAAAAGGGTTGGTTTAAAGTGGTGTCAAAATGAAGATATTGTCAAAATATGCGTTGAAAACATTTGCAATGTTTTGATGTCAAGCCATTCACATTGGGATATCTGGAGGAATTGCAATTGTTCCTAAATTCAGTGTATTTCCAAATGTTTTAATATCTTACTCTTTAGCTGGTGAAATAATCACTAACCTCTCTTTACAAATCTGGGGAGAACGTGCAGACTCCGCACAGACAGTGACCCAAGCCAGGAATTGAACCTGGAACCTGGAGCTCTGAAGCAACAGTGCTAACCCCTGTGGTACCGTGATGTCCATCACAGGTGGCCGTGCCTTCAGGTACCTGAGGGATCCGTCTCTACCTCCCTCTCCCCCTCTCACTCACCTGAACACTTACTTTGTCATTGTCCTAATGGACAGTGGCTTGGTGTCAGATTGTGTTTGATAATCCCGCCTTGGGGATGTTTTAACACGTTCATGATGGTGTATAAATGCAAGTTGCTGGTGATATGTGTCGACGTACGGCTGATGGCTCACGTATCATCAATGTTCAAACCATGTCACCAATCATATTGAAAACAAAGTATTGCAGATGCTAGCGGCGCGATTCTCCCAGCCCCGCGCCAGGCCAGAGAATCCCCGCAACTGGACCGCGCCGCCCCCACGCCATTCTCCGTGGAGCGGAGAATCGGTGCCATTGGTGTCGGTGCGTTTGGCGCGGCGTCGGTCGCGGGCCGCTGTATGCGGCTGGGCCGCTGATTCACCGGCCCGGATGGGCCGAGCAGCCGCTCTAAAGAGGCAGAGTCTCGCCGGCGCCGTCCACACCTGGGCACAGCCGGCGGGAACTCTGCGCGCGGGGTCGGGGGGCGGCCTGTTGGGGGGCAGCTGGGCTCCGACCCTGGGGGGAGCCTCCGATGGGGCCTGGCCCGCGATCGGGGCCCACTGATCGGCGGGCTGGCCTCTCGCTCCCTGGGCCTACTTTCTTACGTGTCGCCGGCCCCTGAACTCCCGCGCCATGTTGCGTCGGGGCCGGCGCGTTGAGGGAGGCCACCGCGCATGTGTGGGTTGGCGAGGCGCATCGTTCATGCCTGGATGGGAGGCTGGAGCGGCGTGAACCGCTCCAGCGCCGTGCTGGTCCCCTGTAGGGGCCAGAATCGGTACTCCCAACGACCCATTCACGCCATCGTGAAACGCGTTGTGGACACTCTGCCGCCGAATGGGAGAATCCCGCCCAAGGAATCCAAATAAAAACAGAAAATGTTGGAAACACTCAGCAGATTGGGCAGAATCTGTGGGGAGGCGGGGAGGGGCTTTGCGTTGTCGTTCAGCTTGATGGCCTTTTATCAGAACCGAGAAAGGTTAACCTCGTGTCTCTGCCGAGTGTCTACTGAGTGTTCCCAGCACCTACTGTTTTTATTTTATTTGAAGTCATACTGACATTTCTTTACTCCATTCTTAAATGAAAACCAGCTTGCAGTCTGATTTTCTGTTATGATTTTAGTACGTTAATTAACTACTTATTTGGTTCCTCAGTTTGGTTTGCTATTTGAGTTGGGCCTGCTGTACGTACGCAGGTTTGTTTATTCGTGATTTTCTATTCCCTGCCTAAACCTATTTTCACCTAATGGTGTTCCTTTATATTGGCAGCAGACAACAAAGTAACAGACTGCCCTGCAGTTCATAACTGCAGCAAAAGGCAAGACACCCCCAAATCTCACCTTCAGTAGGTCCGAAAACAAAATTCATTCCATGTCCCCGGAACGATGACGGCAAAGTGTATTTGCCGAGCTGCACCAAAATGTCGAAATCACCTGCAGCATAACGCAGGCCGTTGGTATACCTGCGTTACGGTTAAGGTGCCTAGAAATTCAGTCTGCCTCTCCATACATTCCTCTTCCATTGTTTAGAGTCACAGGACTTTTATTTTGGTCAAGGTTTAGTTCTGACCTTCTGTGTACAACATTCGTCAGAAAGCGTAGCTCACTCTGTTGGTGCTTGTTTTCAGATGTGGTCCTTTTGTACAGCGGGACATGTAATGGAAAATTAACTGCGTAGTAACAACTCATTTTAGCAATGCTGCCTTTGTCTAGCCTTTCGAAAGCACTCGAGTGGCTTTTCAGTTACATGTGGGCACATTATAACTTGCACTCTGCTGGCCAGGAAGTGACTGCCGTTAAGCAATCCACATCTATTATATCCCTCTGTTTTTTTTTTAATCTTGTAATTTGTTATGAAAGATGTATTAGCTCCAACATTTTCTGTACTGGGAACATGTCGCTTGTAGAATACCATCATTACTGACGGTGCGAGAGGATCCATTTGTTACCGACACTTTGGCTGTTTCTTCATTCCTCCGATGACTGTTTATGCCGCAGGAATTATAATTGGAAGAGTCAAGGGTGTTAATGAAAGTTTGTTCTCCTACAATAACTCCACGCAACCCCTGTTTGTGTAGATGGATCAACAGCCCAAATGCAATGGAGGAACAAGCTGGTCCCATCCTTAATCATCCTGCACAGTTTCACACAATCCTTGTATCAGTCTCTGTAAATGTCAGACCTTTATTGCAAAGTGGGGTCGTTGCTGCAGGGTGAGCCACGCTGACTGCTGAGATTACCAAAGGCAAACAATGTGCTGGTAGCACTGAAGTACATTCCCAACACTCCTTTCCAAACTAAATATCACTGCTTGCTTTGCGAAGGTTTGAAGAGTCGACTCTGAAGAGACATTTGTTTAACAAACATCATTTTTTTTCCCCCTGCCTCTGCTTCTTTCAGCATCAGGACCCGTCCCAGACTCTTGCCATTCTCGGCTCTACCGCTTGCAGGTAAATCAGACAAAGTCACATTAACTCCTGCTGACAATTTGAGGCTATGGCAGGGCATTTAACAACATTTGCCTCTCCCCTGAAATAGCCATTTACACATAAATAATGGTCAGCAGTTTGCCTCACCATTACCTTGACAGCAGAATGTGGCCCAGAATCTCTGCCCGCCACCCCCCTCTGCCCAGTGGGCAGATACAGGCTGGTCCAATCCGTCTCTTGATTGAACTCCAGCCGATCTCTGATTTGGGCAGCTCTGGGTCAGTTTAATCTCCTCCTGACCACCCTGTAGCGTTGCGGAGTTGCAGACTATTGAGGAAATGGCGGTTAAACGTTCGAAACACAAATCTGAATCGGTACAAAGTTGTTCCTGAGCATAAATCCTCCACAACCTTACGTGAATGAAGTGTAAAAAAAACAACCGGTGTTGCTTTTATTTAGGTTCCATAATAAAAATCGTAATCTCAGCTTTTTATTCCATTACAGATGTTGCAAATCACACAGCTGTTCTGTGTCACATTTTACTGATTTGAATCACCGCACTGTTGGCTTCTATACCTTCACCTACCTGGGTTTTACACTCTGGAATTCCCTCTCTAAATGTCTTTGTCTCTCTACCCCTCTCTCTCCTTCTCTTTCTCTCTCTCTCTCTCGCCCATTAAGACACTTCTTAAAACCAACCACTTTGGCCAAGTTCTTAATATTTCCTTCACAATATCCACTGGTGTTGTGTCACAGTGGCAGTCGGGCGTGGCAAGGTAGCGCAGTGGTTAGCACTGCTGCCTCACGGCGCCGAGGTCCCGGGTTCGATCCCGGCTCTGGGTCGCTGTCCGTGTGGAGTTTGCACATTCTCCCCGTGTCTGCGAGGGTCTCACCCCCACAACCCAAAGATGTGCAGGGTAGGTGGACTGGCCACGCCAAATTGCCCCTTAACTGGAAAAAAAATAATTGGGTACTCTAAATTTATTTTAAAAAGGTAAGAGTGGCAGTTGTGCTGGCAGACAGTGTCAGTAATCTTGTTTTTTCTGATATTGTGGAGTCATATTAATGTCACAAACCGTATTTGTTTACTTCTTTGAACCATGGTCAGTGTGACCTCCTCATCGTTTTGGAACCTGACTCAGCAAGTAGATTCCTCTTTCGGGGGACATTGCAGGTGACAAGCAATAGCCTATTGGTCTGTTCCCATGCTGGGACATTCAGCAACCTTGTTCCCAGTGACCCCAATCTCCGAGGAAGCTTTTCTACAACCTCGCTGAATGAACCAAGTAATAATAATCTTTATTATTGTCACAAGTAGGCTTACATTAACACAGCAATGAAGTTATTGTGAAATTCCCCTCATCGCCACATTCCGGCACCTGTTCAGGTACATAGAGGGAGAATTCAGAATGTCCAATTCACCTAACAGTGGAGTCTATTCTGGGCGATCGTGTGATGCAATCTCTTAATCTGCTAGCCCGTGGCTTCAGGCTGGCCAAGCTCACGGTTACAGGACTGATTAACTTTGTACAAGGATTATGACTTCATAGCTTCACTTCCGCTGGAGTCAGACCCGGGTCCCAGTGATAGCTTTCCACTTCCTTAGCTCAATTGTTTTGTATTTACTTAAAAAGACACAAAGGGCAGCACGGTGGCACAGTGGGTTAGCACTGCTGCCTACGACGCTGAGGATCCGGGTTCGAATCCCGGCCCTGGGTCACTGTCCCTGTGGAGTTTGCACATTCTCACGGTGTTTGCGTGGGTTTCGCCCCCACAACCCAAAGATGTGCAGGGTAGGCGGATTGGCCACACTAAATTGCCCCTTAATTGGAAAAAATAATTGGGTACTCTAAATTTATTTTTTTAAAAGACACATAAGCATACACTTCCTGTTAGAGAAGTTGCCTGACAATCCCTGCAGTGCAGAAAGCCACTTGGCCCATCGTGTGTGCACCAATCCTCCAAAAGAATATTCTACCGAGGCCCACTCCCCTCCCTATCCCGTAACCCCACACATTGATCACGGCCAATCCACCTAAACTGCATATTTTTGTTACATCCGCACGATATCCCGTAAACTTTACAGCCAGTGAAATACTTTTAAACTGTAGCCACTGTTGTATTTTTAGGAAAATGACAACTGTTTAGTACTCCACAAACTGCAAGGTGATCTGTTTTATGATGTTGTAGATTAAATATTGGACTGGACACCAACAATTCTTGTGCAGTTCTTTAAAATTGTGCCACAGAATCTCCTACATCCAACTGCCAGGACTCCCTCAGTACTGACCCTCTGACAGTGCAGCACTCCCTCAGTACTGACCCTCTGACAGTGCAGCACTCCCTCAGTACTGCCCCTCTGACAATGCGGCACTCCCTCAGTACTGACCCTCTGACAGTGCAGCACTCCCTCAGTACTGACCCTCTGACAGTGTAGCACTCCCTCAGTACTGACCCTCTGACAGTGCGGCACTCCCTCAGTACTGACCCTCTGACAGTGCAGCACTCCCTCAGTACTGACCCTCTGACAGTGCAGCACTCCCTCAGTACTGACCCTCTGACAGTGCAGCACTCCCTCAGTACTGACCCTCTGACAGTGCAGCACTCCCTCAGTACAGACCCTCTGACTGTGCAGCACTCCCTCAGTACTGACCCTCTGACAGTGCAGCACTCCCTCAGTACTGCCCCTCTGACAATGCGGCACTCCCTCAGTACTGACCCTCTGACAGTGCAGCACTCCCTCAGTACTGACCCTCTCACAGTGTAGCACTCCCTCAGTACTGACCCTCTGACAGTGCGGCACTCCCTCAGTACTGACCCTCTGACAGTGCAGCACTCCCTCAGTACTGCCCCTCTGACAATGCGGCACTCCCTCAGTACTGACCCTCTGACAGTGCAGCACTCCCTCAGTACTGACCCTCTGACAGTGCGGCACTCCCTCAGTACTGACCCTCTGACAGTGCAGCACTCCCTCAGTACTGACCCTCTGACAGTACAGCTCTCCCTCAGTACTGACCCTCTGACAGTGCAGCACTCCCTCAGTACAGACCCTCTGACAGTGCAGCTCCCCCTCAGTACTGACCCTCTGACAGTGCAGCACTCCCTCAGTACTGACCCTCTGACAATGTGGCACTCCCTCAGCACTGACCCTCATACAGTGCAGCGCTCCCTCAGTACTGACCCTCTGACGGTGCAGCACTCCCTCAGTACTGACCCTCTGACAGTGCAGCACTCCCTCAGTACTGACCCTCTGACAGTGCAGCACTCCCCCGGTACTAACCCTCTGACAGTGCAGCGCTCCCTCAGTAGTGACCCTCTGACTGCTGCTCTCCCTCAGTACTGACCCTCTGACAGTGCAGCACTCCCTCGGTACTAACCCTCTGACAGTGCAGCGCTCCCTCAGTACTGACCCTCTGACAGTGCGGCACTCCCTCAGTACTGACCCTCTGACAGTGCGGCACTCCCTCAGTACTGACCCTCTGACAGTGCAGCACTCCCTCAGTACTGACCCTCTGACAGTGCGGCGCTCCCTCAGTACTGACCCTCTGACAGTACAGCACTCCCTCAGTACTGACCCTCTGACAGTGCAGCAGTCCCTCAGCACTGACCCTCTGACAATGCGGCTCTCCCTCAGTACTGACCCTCTGACAGTGTGGCACTCCCTCAGCACTGACCCTCTGACAGTGCAGCGCTCCCTCAGTACTGACCCTCTGACAGTGCAGCACTCCCTCAGTACTGAGCCTCTGACAATGCAGCACTCCCTCAGTACTGGCCCTCTGACAGTGCAGCACTCCCTCAGTACTGGCCCTCTGACAGTGCAGCACTCCCTCAGTACTGGCCCTCTGACAGTGCAGCACTCCCTCAGTACTGGCCCTCTGACAGTGCAGCACTCCCTCAGTACTGGCCCTCTGACAGTGCAGCACTGCCTCAGTACTGAGCCTCTGACAATGCAGCACTCCCTCAGTACTGGCCCTCTGACAGTGCAGCACTCCCTCAGTACTGACCCTCTGACAGTGCAGCGCTCCCTCAGTACTGAGCCTCTGACAATGCAGCACTCTCTCGGTACTACACGACCCCTATTGTGCTGGATTTTGTGCTTTTAAAAAATGTATTTATGGGCTATGGGCATTGCTGGTTAGTGCAGCATTTATTTCTGAAGCCTGTGGAATGAGGATTGAACCCCGGGGTGTTTATGGCTCTGTCGTGTGAATCCTGCCCACTGAACAACAGCGGAGACTTGTGGCATTGCTCATGTTTTATATAAATTTCTCATTACCTTTCACTTTCATACCCTATTTTCTGGTGTCATATCTTTATCTGCTGCATTTGCAGACTCAACATCAATGCACCGCATTTATTTAAAGGAACCATGAGGAGACTTGTGAATAGATTCAAATTTCACTTTCCTCTGATTCTCCTCCTACTGTGTCTGGTGTCTGGCTGCTTTCCAACATGTCGAAGTTGCAAAAGTCATTATCTGGCCGTTCTGCACGTGAATCTGCCTCTCTCCAATCTCTGCTCTCTGCGACCTTGTGCCAAACAATTATTTTTACAAAACTGTAGAGTCAAAATAGCTTTCATGTTTTTGATGGCAGCATTGGAAGAAGACAGGTGCTGAGCTCATGTTGAATTGGAGTGCTCTCATCTGTGTGCACCGCTGCCCGCGTGTCGCTGCCCGCGTGTCGCTGCCCGCGTGTCGCTGCCCGCGTGTCGCTGCCCGCGTGTCGCTGCCCGCGTGTCGCTGCCCGCGTGTCGCTGCCCGCGTGTCGCTGCCCGCGTGTCGCTGCCCGCGTGTCGCTGCCCGCGTGTCGCTGCCCGCGTGTCGCTGCCCGCGTGCCGCTGCCCGCGTGCCGCTGCCCGCGTGCCGCTGCCCGCGTGTCGCTGCCCATGTGTCGCTGCCCACGTGTCGCTGCCCACGTGTCGCTGCCCACGTGTCGCTGCCCGCGTCTCCATATGTACATCTCTGAACATACACCTCCGTACGTCTGTCTCAGTGTGTCCGTCTCCGTGTGTCTGCCTGTCTCCTTGTGTCCATCTCTGTCTCCATCCCCATGTGTCTGTCTCTGTCTCTGTCTCTGTCTCCGTCCCCATGTGTCCGTCTCTGTCTTCGTCCCCATGTGTCCGTCTCTGTCTCCGTCTCGTGTGTCTCTGTCTCCGTGTGTCTGTCTCTGTCTCGGTCTCCGTGTGTCTGTGTCCACGTGTGTCTGAATATCATGAGTATTTTTGTCTGATACAGGCAGCAGATAGTGACATAAGCAAAGGCCAGACATTGTTTTACATTCGGTTATCTGTTATAGATTGTTTTGTAAATGTTCGTACACCGTGCATTTCAAATGTACAAATCCTTGTTGTTTGAAGATAACATGAAGGAACCTTTACATCGTGGAAGCAGCGCTTTGCTTGTTGACCTGACCTAATGACAACACTTACCCCTTTGTAGACAGGAGGGGAGTAATTGAAGGGACTAAGAGACTTGATGTTGTTCAACTACAGAATGAGATGGGCATTAAGAATAAAAATGCTGTCATTACAAATGGCAAGTTTACTTAAGGTGTGTAGCTGTTGAACAGATGCAGCTTGACTCTGTGGCAATTTCTCATCCGATGCACTAATACTTGAGCTTAGCAATTTGCTGAAGTTCAGACCGGCAGAGGTTAAGGCATCAAAATTGTCTGTTTGAAAGCTGGAAAGGTTACTTGGTACTTAGGGGGGGTCAACTAGCTAATAATCATCATGGATGTAGAAGATATTACACTCATCGTAATGTGTTCCTGAGTTCATTCACAAGTGTCAGAATGTCAGAATTCACAGACCCCATTGCTGAAGGTGAATCGTGACAGCTTTAATGCACGACTACCAGCCCCATATGCTATTTATTAAATGTTCATTACTGTCTAAATATAACATTTTAGATTTGATTGAAAATGAAATTCCTCCTTTTCCAACAAATCCCTCGACCAGCACCCCAGAATACTCAGCACAAAAAGCAGTGCATTCGATTAGCTCATTTCAAAAAGGGTTTCACTGCAAATGGAATTCGAATCCTCGAGTGTAGGAGGAGGCCATTTGGCCCCTTGTGTCTGTTCTAGCTCTTTGTGCAGATGATCTCATTAATCCCACTCCCCCCAATCTTTTGCCAATTGCTTTGTAAATGTTTTCTTATCAAACATTTCCCCATTTCCCGCTGGAAGTCACTGCTTCATTCTTGTCTCTTTCCACCCGTCCGTCCATCATTTGTTCTTTTCCATCTCTTTTTCACTCCTTTTTCTTGCCCCCCCCCCGCCCTTCCTGTTCTCCAAGAGAAGACGAGCATTGAAAGATGATGACATTTAATTTATTAAACCAGTTCTAAAAGGAGAGAAGTGAATTGTTGAAGATTATGCAGAAATTGTGCAAGATTTTAATTCTCTATGTGTGTGTGTGCGTTGGCTTTTCTTTTTAGTCTCCACACAGTCAGCCGCAGTAATGCTGTAATAGCCTTGTGTTTTCTTGGCATTATGTCAATAACGGGGACAATTAGATTAAGTAGATATCCTATTACCTCATTCTTTTGCAGCACACAGCAGAACAATGTGTTTTCTTCTGTGTATAAATGTTAGTCAGTAATTGTGCAGTCTAATGAACAAATATCACCCCTGGATAATCAACTCAAATGACTTAAACACATGGAAACCCCTCCACTTAAAATCAAAATGCTCACACTATTTAAAACCTTGTGCTCATTTTCAGGAATCGGATTTGCCTTTCCTTAGCATAATTCAAAATGGTTTAATTCAGTTCATTCACAGATCTTTCAGAATAAGGATCGTCTTTCATACCCTGAACCTTGCGTTCGGTCTCTTAGCCACACCTGTGATGGGAAAGAGGCAACATTCATTGAATAATAGAATGTAAGATCGCTTTGCTCAGCTGTTTGTTGAGGTTTCTCACCCTAGTTTCCAGATTCCTCCATGGCTTCACTCTCTTCCTATCTCTGTCATCTCCTCCAGTCCTACAACCCCTCTGTGCTCAATCAATCCCAGCCTCTTGAGCATCCTCCGATTTTAATCTCTCCGCCAGTGGCCTTCAGCAGCCGGGGCCCTGAATTCTAGAATTCTTCCTTCACCTCTGTCTCTCCCTCGCTCTCTCTGCTCCTTTAAGGGACTCCTGAATCCTATCTCTTGGACCAGGTTTTGTGCACCTGTCCCTAATATCTCCTTATGGAGCTTGGTGTGGAAAGTTACTGATTTATAACACTCCTGTGGAGCACCTTGGGATGTTTTACCACATGTAGGGTGCTATGTATATGCAGACTCTGAAAACTGCACAGGAACACAGCCAAGTGTGGGAGTGAGTTCACATCGCAGCAGACGGTAGGGCAATCCTTATTTATTGTGCTCGTTTGTAATTATTAAATATTAAAATCTATCAACGTGATTAATGGAGTGGTGATAACTGCCGTGTGTCTTCCTGTTTAAGGATTTAGTGAAAATGTTTCCTCTCTTCACTAATGGGAACACCGAGCACAAATTGGGATTGTCATACCTTTTTGGGAAATATTTTTTATTTACTATTGCCATTGAAGAAGATAAATTTATACCCTGACCTGTTTTGATGTTGAATCAAACACTCCCTGTCTCATGCTCCAAGTTCCTCTACCAATCTCCAACAAAACTGGAGGCAATGGGAATCGGGGAAAACTCTCCGCTGGTTGGAGTCATACCCGGCACAAAGGAAGATGGTTGTGGTGGTTGGAGGTCAATCATCTCAGCTCCAGGACATCACTGCAGGAGTTCCTCAGGGTCGTGTCCTCGGCCCATCCATCTTCAGCTGCTTCATCAATGACCTCCCTTCCAGCATAAGGTCAGAAGTGGGGATGTTTGCGGATGACTGCACAATGTTCAGCACCATTCACGACTCCTCAGATAATGAAGCAGTCCCTGTCCAAATGCAGCAAGACCCGGACAATATCCAGGCTCGGGCTTGTTGTGTAATTTGGAATAACACAAGCTGCCACTTGATGCAGTTTTGAGTAAAAGATGCTCCAGACTTTGAAGTGAGTTCAATGTGTTTTATTGAACTATTAGCACAGTTCTCAATGAGTTCGACTCTCTGCTAATCTAAATGTAGTAACTCAGTCTAACTGAACCAGCCTTGCTCTAAGCCACGTGCTGGGGTGTGATGCTGTGGATACACCCTGTCTCACTCTGTAGATGTTGGTCTGTGGAAAGAGGCGGGGTGTGAGTGCCTCATCCCTTTTATAGTGAGAGACCACCCCTGAGTGTCCTGACTGTTCATTGGTCGTGTCCTATTCTATGTGTTCATTAGCTGCATGTTTGCATATCATGACCGGGCTAACAAGTGGTAACATTTACGCCACATAAGTGCCAGGCAATGACCATCTCCTACAACAAGAGAGGACATACCAATCTCCCCTTGACATACAGGAGGTTGAGAGTAGTGAGGTCATGAGTAAGGTTTCAAAGTTGCAGGAGTGTACCGGCAGGCAGGAAGGTGGTTTAAAGTTTGTCTTCTTCAATGCCAGGAGCATCCGGAATAAGGTGGGTGAACTTGCGGCATGGGTTGGTACCTGGGACTTCGATGTTGTGGCTATTTCGGAGACATGGATAGAGCAGGGACAGGAATGGTTGTTGCAGGTGCCGGGGTTTAGACATTTCAGTAAGATCAGGGAAGGTGGTAAAAGAGGGGGAGGGGTGGCATTGTTAGTCAAGGACAGTATTACGGTGGCAGAAAGGACGTTTGGTGAGGACTCGTCTACTGAGGTAGTATAGGCTGAGGTTAGAAACAGGAAAGGAGAGGTCACCCTGTTAGGGGTTTTCTATAGGCCTCCAAAAAGTTCCAGAGATGTAGAGGAAAGGATTGCAAAGATGATTCTGGATAGGAGCGAAAGCAACTGTGTAGTTGTTATGGGGGACTTTAACTTTCCAAATATTGCCTGGAAACGCTATAGTTCGAGAACTTTAGATGGGTCCGTTTTTGTCCAATGTGTGCAGGAGGGTTTCCTGACACAGTATGTAGATAGGCCAACGAAAGGCGAGGCCATATTGGATTTGGTACTGGGTAATGAACCAGGAAAGGTGTTAGATTTGGAGGTAGTGATAGCACTTTGGTGATAGTGACCACAATTCGATTATGTTTACTTTAGTGATGGAAAGGGATAGGTATATATTGCATGGCAAGAGTTATATCTGGGGGAAAGGCAATTATGATGCGATGAGGCAAGACTTAGGATGCATCGGATGGAGAGGAAAACTGCAGGGGATTGGCACAATGGAAATGTGGAGCTTGTTCAAGGAACAGCTACTGCGTGTCCTTGATAAGTATGTACCTGTCAGGCAGGGAGGAAGTGGTTGAGTGAGGAAACCGTGGTTACTAAAGCAGTCGAAACACTTGTCAAGAGGAAGAAGGAGGCTTATGTAAAGATGAGACATGAAGGTTCAGTTAGGGTGCTCGAGAGTTACAAGTTATATAGGAAGGACCTAAAGAGAGAGCTAAGAGAAGCCAGGAGGGGACATGAGAAGTCTTTGGCAGGTAGGATCAAGGATAACCCTAAATCTTTCTATAGATATGTCAGGAATAAAAGAATGACTAGGGTAAGAGTAGGGCCAGTCAAGGACAGTAGTGGGAAGTTGTGCGTGGAGTCCGAGGAGATAGAAGAGGTGCTAAATGAATATTTATCGTCAGTATTCACACAGGAAAAAGACAATGTTGTCGAGGAGAATACTGAGATTCAGGCTACTATACGAGAAGGGCTTGAGGTTCATAAGGAGGAGGAGTTAGCAATTCTGGAAAGTGTGAAAATAGATAAGTCCCCTGGGCCGGATGGGATTTATCCTAGGCTTCTCTGGGAAGCTAGGGAGGAGATTGCTGAGCCTTTGGCTTTGATCTTTAAGACATCTTTGTCTACAGGAATAGTGCCAGAAGACCGGAGGATAGCAAATGTTGTCCCCTTGTTCAAGAAGGGGAGTAGAGACAACCCCGGTAACTATAGACCAGTGAGCCTTACTTCTGTTGTGGGCAAAATCTTGGAAATGTTTATGAGAGATAGGATGTATAATCATCTGGAAAGGAATAATTTGATTAGAGATAGTCAACACGGTTTTGTGAAGGGTAGGTCGTGCCTCACAAACCTTATTGAGTTTTTTGAGAAGGTGACCAAACAGGTGGATGAGGGTAAAGCAGTTGATGTGGTGTATATGGATTTCAGTAAAGCGTTTGATAAGGTTCCCCACGGTAGGCTACTGCAGAAAATACAAAGGCATGGGATTCAGGGTGATTTAGCAGTTTGGATCAGAAATTGGCTAGCTGGAAGAAGACAAAGGGTGGTGGTTGATGGGAAATGTTTAGACTGGAGTCCAGTTACGAGTGGTGTACCACAAGGATCTGTTTTGGGGCCACTGCTGTTTGTCATTTTTATAAATGACCTGGAGGATGGCATAGAAGGATGGGTGAGTAAATTTGCAGATGACACTAAAGTCGATGGAATTGTGGACAGTGCGGAAGGATGTTACAAGTTACAGAGGGACATAGATAAGCTGCAGCACTGGGCTGAGAGGTGGCAAATGGAGTTTAATGCAGAAACGTGTGATGTGATTCATTTTGGAAGGAATAACAGGAAGACAGAGTACTGGGCTAATGGTAAGATTCTTGGCAGTGTGGATGAACAGAGAGATCTCTGTGTCCATGTACATAGATCCCTGAAAGTTGCCACCCAGGTTGAGAGGGTTGTTAAGAAGGCGTACGGTGTGTTAGTTTTTATTGATAGAGGGATTGAGTTTCGGAGCCATGAGGTCATGTTGCAGCTGTACAAAACTCTGGTGCGGCCGCATTTGGAGTATTGCGTGCAATTCTGGTCCCCACATTATAGGAAGGATGTGGAAACATTGGAAAGGGTGCAGAGGAGATTTACCAGAATGTTGCCTGGTATGGAGGGAAGATCTTATGAGGAAAGGCTGAGTGACTTGAGGCTGTTTTTGTTCGAGAGAAGAAGGTTAAGAGGTGACTTAATTGAGGCATACAAGATGATCAGAGGATTAGATAGGGTGGACAGTGAGAGCCTTTTTCCTCAGATGGTGATGTCTAGCACGAGGGGACATAACATCAAATTGAGGGGAGATAGAGATAGGACAGATGTCAGAGGTAGTTTCTTTACTCAGAGAGTAGTAAGGGCGTGGAATGCCCCGCCTGCAACAGTAGTGGACTCGCCAACACTAAGGGCATTCAAATGGTCATTGGATAGACATATGGACGATAAGGGAATAGTGTAGATGGGCTTTAGAGTGGTATCACAGGTTGGCACAACATCGAGGGCCGAAGGGCCTGTACTGCGCTGTAATGTTCTATTCAATGGCATTACCATCGCTGAATCCCACACAATCAACATCCTGGGGGGTTACCATTGACCAGAAACTGAACTGGGCTAGTCATATTAACACTGAGCCTATCGGAGCAGGTCAGAGGCTAGTGAGTAACTCACCTCCCGACTTCCCAAAGCCTGTCCACCACCTACAAGGCACAAGTTTGGAGTGTGATGGAATACTCTCCTTTGCCTGGATGAGTGTAGCTCCAACAACACTCAAGAAGCTCGACACCATCCAGGACAAAGCAACCGCTTGATTGGCACCCCTTCCACAAACATTCACTCTCTCCACCACCAACGCACAGTGGCAGCCGTGTGTACCATCTACAAGATGCACTGCAGCTACTCACCAAGGTTCCTGAGGCAGCACCTTCCAAACCTTGAAAAAGAAGCTTAACTCGGAACAAAGAATTATAAAGATGATTTCTTGAGGTATGGTTTTGTCAATTGTGCCAATGCAAAGCCCCTGTGTGCTATATGCAGGGAAGTACCGGCAAATGAGAGAAGTTTCCGAATTTGAAAGAAAAGTGGTGGGTGAAAAATTCCTTTTCAGATTGAGACCCCAGAGTCAGTTATTAACTTACAAATGATTCCGAGTTAAAAGACTACACTGCTGTAGCTGTCCTGTGATACCACATTAAAAATAGGCCTAAGAGTCCATGAGGCTGTCAGCACCCTCTCCCTGGAGTATCCAGTACTGAGTAAAACACGCATTTTGTTGCTATTGCCCTTCACGATGACCTACATGTCTCGGGTTAGATTTTCTGTGTTGTGAGGATGAAGACAGCACAAAAGAACTGGCTGAAGTCGGCACTTGATATGGGGGGGGGGGGGGAGTTTGAAAAAGACCGATTTACAGGACCCAGCTGTATGTCCAGCCAATCTCAACATCGTACTCACTCGCCAATTCTTTATCACCCACACATCCCAAGATTTAAAAGCAATTTTCTCACAATCTACTGCTTGATGCCTCACGCCAAATGGCCATTGCTTGAAGAGGCTTCGTTGGAAACACACACGTTCCAGTTTGCAGGCTTTGATATGACCAGAATAATTTCTCTGTGAGGTGCAGCTTGTTGCGCAGCGTCCGATATTTAAGCGGTAATGCCCTGAGGAGGGTAACGGGTCGAACCATGAGCTGACATCTACTCAAAATAAATAGGAATTTAAAATGACTGTGGTCACCAAACAAGGTCACAGTTCTTTACCTGTGATACGCGTTGGGGAAAATGACTGGGGTCCCAATCTATTGGCAATGGGTTGCCAGATATGCTGCTGAGGCTGGGCTCCCGTGTTCATCAGCTGAACTGTTTCTGACTTAATCTGACCAGTGTGTCAATTGTGTCTCAGTTCACAAGAGCAGAGGTTAAGGGGCTCAGAGCGAGAGGTGAAACACTAATGCCAGGCATTGGTTATCGCTAAACCTTGTGATTTTTTTTTTTTTACAAAGAATTCCAGCTTGCCCCTCCCCGTCCCATGTTTGATTTTTGAAAAGACGGAACCATGGATTTTGAGGTGCTCCAGGATTATTATAGGTGATGCTTTATTTTAAAGTCGACACTGCAGTCACTTACCAAGCTGTAGCTGCACTGACTGCACACACGACAGACAGTGAGCTGCATCTCAGCAGGGCTGAGGCTGGGGGGCACTCGCTTCAAATTGATCCATCCCTTCAAGTGCTATTCTTGACATTGAACGTTCAGCTCCTCTTCACACCATCGAGTGTGCAAAGAGACAGCATTGCAAGAGAGAAGCTTCTCTCTCCTCCTGTCCTTCTCTTTAGATGTTAGCAATGTTTTAGACCTTTTTAAAAAAAAAAAAAAGTCTGTGAAAATCCCCTGCCAAATACTCCTAAAGGATTTTGATAGTAATCCTGTAAGGTATATAACTTTTATGGTATTTGCAATTCATCATATGGGATTGGAAAGATTCAATTCAAGGAAGTAGCAGAATTTAATAGGATCCTTTAGGATTTTGGAAAGGGGTAGTTTTAGTACAGGGGAGATCTTATACAGAAATTCGAACTTTCTTCTATTATGGCCTTAAGACGGAGCTGTCTGACAATGAGCATCGCTCACCGGTTGTTGGAAATGTGAGTCATCAGTGCTTTGTGAGTCAGGATGCTAACAACCACCAGTACGGCAGTAAAAAAATAATAGTTACTCCCAAACAAACAGATTATTGATTCTTCTACCGCAATCTTTACATGGAACTCTATTCTTTTCATGTACCCCATCTGTTCCCATTTGTGTTATGCCCCAGTTTGGAGCAGAGATTTTGAATTGTCTGCAGAAAATGCTTTCTGTGAGGACTTGTCCACCACCTTCCGATGCTGTTGCAGAGTCTTTCTATCAATTGTTATCCTTGGGATTGAGACTGCAGAGCTCTTTTGTGTGGAGGTACCTGTAATTCTGTCCTTTAATTTGTGGGTCGTTTGCATCAGTAATACAAAGAATAAAGAGACTGAAACTTGCATTTTATGTGAAATACAATATGTGCCCGTCTGTATCAACAGGTATAAATATTCACAACAGGCAACGCACATGCACTTAGCAAATTGATTATTGGTGCAGGGATCGTTTTGTATGTTGTATCTATGACAGCTGAATCAGTAGCTTTTGTGACCCAGCTGGTGAACTCCATCTACAACAGGACGAAAGTATCTGGTGACCACCTCCCTTCATTCAATCAATGGTTTCATGGCATCTTATAGGGCCAGGATCTGAACTGGATTGCGTTCCCGTGATAACGTGAAGCCCCTGTGAGAGTTCGAAGATCTTCAGAAAGTTCAGGAAGGTGACAGAAGTATAGACAACAAAGTAAGTTTCGAGGAGGATTTTGAAGAAGTGGTTGATGCAGTGCATCCTTTGGGCAGCAAATCAATGAATGTTCTGCTCCTGCGTTATTGATACTGCATATGGAAGTCATGGTATCAACTGATGGATCTCAAATATTACTGAGACAGAGTGGGCCTCGGAATGGAGATGGGGAGAAATCTCACATATTGACTGCAAGATACGATAATGCCAATGATAGTTAGCTTTAACTGTGCTGCAGAAAAGCTCTCCCAAGTAGTCCCAGATGTTAGCGAGAAGATCTTTGCAGAATCATCTGGGCTTGAGTATTGTGCAAGTTCCCGAACAGTAACTGTATGGTGGGCCAAGGTATAAAGGAAAAGATAATGGGAATTTGTCAGAAAGGTACAGTGATAATTACGAGCGACTTTAATCTGCATTCACGACACAAAGATAGGTCGGGAAAGTAAATTGTGAAGAGGACATAAGGCGGCTACAAAGGGACAGAGGTTTAGTGAGTGGGCAAAAGTCTGCAAATGTGGGGAAATGTGAAATTGTCCATTTTGATAGAATAAGAAAGCCTATTATCTAAATAGCGAGAGATTGCAGAGCTCTGAGGTGCAGAGGGATCTGGGTGTCCTAGTGCATGAACTACAGAAGGCTAGTATGCAGGTACAGCAAAACATTAGGAATTCTAATAGAATGGTATTTATTGTGAGATCACACCTGGAATATTGTGTACAGTATTGGTCTCCATATTTAATGAAGGATGCAAATACTAGAAAAAGCAGTTCAGAGAACGTTTACCAGACTGATACCTGGAATGAAGGGGTTGTCTCATGAGGGACGGTTGGACTGGCTAGGTGTGGCGACTGTCCCTTTAAGGGCAACACAGCAGAGTAATGGTCACATGGCCTGTGTGACCAATCTGGCATTTTGGCCCGCCTGAGAGTGCCCTGTTTTAATCAAAGTCTGAAAAAAAAGTACTCACCAGAATGCCTCTCATTGGCTGAATAGACTCATTTGACTCTTCCCTGGAGGACTTTATACAATAGGCAAAGTGCCTTGGGTATTATTTCCAAGCAAACGAGATAGGGGAGGAGGCGGAACACAAGAAATTCTTCTACGTGTTCGTGGAAGTAAGACCTATAACCTTATTCGCAATCTTACAACACCAAGCGAGCCCGACTCCAAATCATGTAGTGAGCTCGCAGATTTAATAACAATAATCTTTATTAGTGTCACAAGTATGCTTACATTAACACTGCAATGAAGTGAAAATCCCCTAGTCACCACACTCCGGCGCCTGTCAGGTACACAGAGGGCGAGGGAGAATTCAGAATGTCCAATTCACCTAACGGGCGCGTCTTTCGGGAATTGTGGGAGGAAACCGGAGCGCCCGGAGGAAACCCACGCAGACACGGGGAGAACGTGCTGACCCCGCGCAGACAGTGACCCAAGCCGGGAATCGAACCCGGGACCCTGGAGCTGTGAAGCAACAGTGCTAACCACTGTGATACTAGTGAAGGCTCAATTGAAACCTCAACCATCAGTCGAACTCTAGAGATTTAAAATTTGATTCGAGGGTGAGAACCCCAGGCAAATCAATGCTAACCTGAAGCAATTATCAGAGTATTATGATTTTGGAGCCACTCTAAATGACATGTCACGGGATAGGTTAGTCTGTGGCATGAACAACGACACTATTCAATGCAGATTGCTTGCAGAGGTCGACATGAATTTTAAACGAGCAATGGAAATAGCTGGCTATGTAGAGCACTGAAAAGGTGCATCAGCTGCAGAGCACACAAAATGACGCCGTTTACCAGTTAGGGCAGGAACCTGCAGTCAGCCGTGATGCCAAAACCACTGAAGCAGCTGCGAAGTGGGAAACAATTTCAGTCACCAAGAGAACAAAAAGATACAGAATAGTCAGTAATGTTTCAAGTGGAAAGTTACCGATGTGGAGGTGACCACATTCCTGAATCAGGTCGGTTCAAGAAGACGGAGTGTTTTTATTGTCACGAAAGAGGACATTTGTGAAAACAGTGCAGAGCTAAATCAAAATCACTGGGTAGTAAATCAACATTGTACAAGTATAGAATGTGGAAGAGCTCAGCACCAGTGATTCTGATATTCACTCTCTGTTTAGTCCACAAACAGACAGGATAAACTCTATTGCTGTGACACTCCAGGTAAATGTGAAGCCTCTTAAGATGGAAATGGATAGAGGGACATCAGCCATGAGTACCTAAAGGGAGAGAGTCCAACCATTGAACTTGAAGAGTCCTTCTGCCAAGTTGAAGACTTACCTGGGAGAAGCAATAAAAATAAAAGGTACCAAAATGATATCTGTACCCAGCTCCCAGTGATAATAGTGACGGCTGAAGGACCAATTAAGCTGAATAGTTGTCGCTAAGACTGGACCCCTATTATGTCAAGTGGACGTGGAGGGAAAGTTTGTTCTGAAACACATGGACTACGTGAGGAGTAGTGAGATGCTCCAGCCATCAGTGTTGCCATCAAGAAATGTTTTCAAATCCGTAAGCATCTGATCGACCTGTTATCAACATAACTGATGCCCCGTGGAAGCAAGCAGTAATGAACTGGCAGTGCCAGAAGAGGTACCCGTTATTACAATACCTATTAACATTGATCCCGTGGAAACATCTCAGACAACAGAATTATGCTGCACTACAAGAAACAGAAAACCTCGTCAGAGACTCGATTTATAATTGTCTAACTCAAGTACATCATGTTTAGTTAGTATTTAGGACTGAGTCAATTAGTTATTGAAGATTGTATAAAGGAATTAAAGGGGGAGGGAAGCGATGATTGTCCCTTTCAGGGCAACACAGCAGATTAAGGGTCACATGGCCTGTGTGACCAATCGAGACTGAGCGTATGGAATCACCCCATGGTGAGGGAGGCTCCTAGGCACAGACATTTTGGGAGCGAGCTTCAGCCATGTGGTTGATGTGCAATTCTTATTAATAAATGCCTTTTGTGTTCATGAATTGAATCTGTGAGCATTCATCTTTACACGAGGCTTGTATCCGCCGGGGTTTAGAAGAGAAAGAGGCAACTTGATTGAAACGTAGAATATCCAGGCGGGTCTAGATGGGGTGTATGTGAAGAGGTTGTTTCCTCTTCTGGGAGAATCGAGAACTGGGGGTCACCATTTAAGACAGAGATGAGGAGAATTTTTTTCTCTTGAGGGTTGAGAGTCTCTGAATGCTGTTCCTCAAAAGGCAATGGTAGCTGAATAGTTTAAAGGCAGAGCTACATAGGTTCTTGATTAACAAGGGGGGGGGAAAGGTAATCGAGGGTAGGCAGGAATGTGGGGTAGAGGTTACAATCCGATCAGCCATGATCCTATTGAATGGCGGAGCAGGTTGAGGGGCTGAATGGACTATTCCTGTTCCTAATTCAAATGTTCATATGTTTGCCTTGATCTGGTGCCTGTGTCATTGCTAATGGGTTTGCTTGATGGGAACAAAGACAATGGTTGACGAAAGCTGTGGAAGATAATTTTCTTTTTGTGAATCCTCCAGGTCCTCCACCACCATCTCTTCCAATCACCCTGCCCTCCGTCTCCCCTGTATGCTCCGTCTCCCCTCGCTCCCTTTTCCTTGTCTGCACACCCCTCTCCCTTACTGAGTCAGTGGGGAGGCAGTGGCATAGTAGCATTGTCACAGGACGGTAATGCTCTGGGGACCTGGGTTCAAATCGCCCTACGGCAGATAGTGAAATTTGAATTCAATAAAAATCTAGAATGAAAATGATGACCATGAAGCCTTTGTCGATTGTTGTAAACCGTACTAATCTGATTCACTTAAAAAACCTGCCGTCCTTACCTGGTCTGGCCTACATGTGACTCCAGACCCACAGCAATGGGGTTGACTCTTAAATGCCCTCTGAAGTGGCCCGAGAAAGCCACTAAGTCCAAGGGCAATTAGGAATGGGTAATAAATGCTGGCCCACATTCAATGAATGAGAAAACAAACAGATGACAGTTGCTACAGCTTGGAGCAAAGTGTGGCAGTCCCAAGTTGATGCTTCATTGGATTATTTTTAACCATCTCTCAACAACACTTTATCTGGAAGTTACTAATTAGTTACTATCAAATTATGGCTGCCAAGTTGAAGATGGAGAAATCTAAACCATAAGACCATAAGACATAGGAGCAGAATTAGGCCACTCGGCCCATCGAGTCTGCTCCGCCATTTAATCATGGCTGATATTTTCTCATCCCCATTCTCCTGCCTTCTCCCCAAACATAAGATTGTCAATAATAAATTCAATTTCTTTGCCCAGAGAGGGGATGTGGACATCACGACCACAAAGAGTGTTTGCCGCCAACGGCATGGATATATTTAAGGAGAAGTTGGATAAGCAGATGTGGGAGAAGGGAATAGAAGGATATGTTAATAGGGTGAGGTGAAGTGGGTGGGGGGGGGGGGGGGTGGGGGGGAGGATTGTGTGGAACAGAAGCACGAGCACAACCCTGGTCGGACCGAGTGGCCTGTTGCTGTTCTGTAAATTCCACATAATTCAACTTCAGTTGAACAGAAGAAATGAACAAAAGCAAAACTCATTTCTTTTGGAACGTGAGAAAAGAAATTGCAGTCTGCCTGGATTTTTGGTGATCGGAACTCTCAGAGGATCAGACCTGCTCCGATGCCTTGCGTTGCTGTGTGCAGAGATTCAGCAACTGAGAGACTTGGAGGGCAGGGTGGCATCGTCTGTCCTGCTCATTGAGGCTTCTGCACACATCCGCTCTTTCTGAGCCAGTCCATTGGCACAGTGTGCGAGCCTCCGTCGCAGAATCCCTAACCATCTTGAAAATCTTTCACACAAAATTGAGTTTGAATGTTGCAAAATCAGGTCTGTGACTAAGAATCCGATCTGATTTCTGCTGTACAGCTGTCAAGTAATTTGACCAAATTTAATTGGGTTATTATCTTGGGGATTGTGACAAGGCTGGGATGCATGAATGTTACATATGTTTGAATTGCTAATCATTTTAGAATTTGGACCATGAGACCGGGAACAAAAGGATACAGTCCTTTAATTTGGAAAAGACAGCAGCGTGGACAAGTCTGACTTTAATTAGATAATATAAGATGATGAGAGCTGATGATTGGTTTTTATTGTAGTAAATGTAATGTGGCTTGTTTCGTTATCTGTCTTTGTGCTGGGGGTAAAATACAGACATTTACATCTGTGGTATTTACAGGTGGATTTCCCCTTCCTTGATGGATTTTGCTGCTTGGCAGAAGGAAAAGGTGCACCAGGCCTCACGCACTTGATTCCTCCCATTATTACTCTGCTTTAATACTCTCTGCTTAAAGGGGTGATCGCACTGTTTGGAGGATGTCCGAAACTTCCTCTGTGAGAGATGTTCCTTGGCCACTTTAACAGCGCTTGTTCTGCAGCCAAAGCTCTATAGACTTGGACGAAGACATTTTTGGGGGGTCGATGTGGGAAAGGTGTATTCATTTAGAGGCGGTCATGTTCTTGCATTTACAAAGACACGAAGCATTGGCTACAGCCTCGATTTCCTGCGTGCCAGCAGATGTAGCCACCGCCCGGCTGAGCATCAAGGATTCATCTCACTTAAATGAACTCGGCATTTAGCTGATTTGTCACCTTCGCCCAGAGTTATTACAAAGGGTCAAACTTGTATATTTGCTCCCAGCGCAGCAACAAAATAATGAAAAAAAGAGTTGATCCAGAGTCGTGACTCTTTTAAGACAGTTATGCGTAATAGCTTCAAAAAATAAAAGCATGATCACTCTTTCACCGCTGACCAATTCTCCCTTTCAAAAACCCAGTTTTAAGAAAATCACCACATCAGCCCTGATGTGTTTCGGCCTGGCTGGCCCAGCTTGTGTGTTGTTGAATACAAACTGCAATCCCGTACAGGCAGAGGAAAAGAGGTCCAGAATTCCCTGGGTTAGAGCATCTCACAACCTGCCTTAGTTAGACTGGTTCCAATACCTGATGTTTTTGCTCACTGTGACCTGCTGGGAGAGAGAAGGGTGCAACCATAACAGGGCATCTGCGATTCAGGGAACAACTTGACGAACTGTCCATCTCCCTAATCAATGAGATTCAAGGATTGAGAAAGAAACAGCAAAGCAATTTAAAAAGAGATTGAATTATAGTCAAATCAGGTACCGAAAGAGAAATAAAAGGAGGGGAAGAAATATTAAGAGAAAGAGAGAAAAAGAGACTAAAAGGAAATGCAAGGACAAAAAACGAAATATAACATTTTAAACGTTACTCGTCACAGGAATGTGACTCAAATTGTTCCCTTTCTGGGTCAGAGAGGTCGGGCTGTATTGCAGTAACAAGCCTCCTTGTTACAAACAGTCCTTACGCGTTAAGTCCCAGGTCTAACTTGCTGTTTGATGGGTAAGTAGTACCAAGGTGCATAAATGTCCTGCCACGTGTGAGGAGATTGAGTGAGAGAGCTGTTGTTTCCATGTGATTAATGGTGGTGGAATGACACAAAATGATCCAGAAATGTTTGACGATTCATTTAAAAAAAAATTTAAGGGTGCCCAATTCTTTTTTTTTTTTCCAACTTAGCGTGGCCAATCCACCTACCCTGCACATCTTTGGGTTGTGGGGAGTGAGACCAACACAGACACGGGGAGAATGTGCAAACTCCACATGGACAGTGACCCGGGTCTGGGATCGAACCCGGGTCCTCGGTGCCATGAGACAGCTGCGCTAACCACTGCACCATGACGCCTTAACCTGAGCCCTGGCCAATTTACATGTTAATAATGCTGAGGATCAATGAACTCACCATTATTTTCCCAGCAGATTCTAGTTTGTTAATATATTCGTTCAGTTGACCCGCCCTCTATCCTTTCAAGTCAATTCCAAACGGTGAATGGATGGTGCTCCATTACAAATGAGGCAATGGAACAGCCTCCATGACTCCCCATTTAATATTCAATGTTGCAAAACAGAATCGGAAATATTAACACACTTATATATTTTTTCATCTTGTGTATATGGATATATGAGTATGTATTTATATATACACGTCTATGTATATGTGTGTGTGTGTGATATATATTATGTGTGTGTGTGATATATTATGTGTGTGTGTGAGATATTATGTGTGTGTGTGATATATATACACATTGCAAGGCAAGGCCAGCAGCGTGGGTTCAATTCCCCGCACCGGCTGAGGTTATTCATGAAGGCCCCACCTTCTCAACCTTGCCCCTCACCTGAGGTGTGGTGAGCCTCAGGTTAAATCACCACCAGTCAGCTCTCCCCCTCAAAGGGGAAAGCAGCCTGTGGTCACCTGGGACTATGGCGACTTTACCGTACCTTTAATGTATATGTGTGTGTGCTTGTGTGTAATATATGTTTGTATATTGCACGCATATATAGTTATAGTGATTTGTGTTGTCCAAGTGCCTGAATGAGTTCCGTACAAAGTACTGATGTGATTGTGCTAATTGTAGGTAGACTGGAGCAATTGTTGTCTGGTTTGTTTTATCAACAGTAGTATTTAAGTGATGACACACAGTAATTTGTTCATCCTGCTGTCAGCGTATAAATATATCTGTACAAGATTCATTTACAGTGACGCGGAGGCAGTTGTATAACACAGACACTGCGCAGAGCACCTAACTATGAGATAAAGTGGACCCAGTGACTTATGCAGTAATTATGCGATAATTGTCATTAACCTTGCAAAACAGTAGTTTACCCATATTGTTTAAAAGGCTCCAGGATGCATAATGACAAGGTAATCTGTCAAAGCGCTGAGGGAAATATTAATGAGATTTGTGGAGGACTGTATGAAAATCTGCAGAAACTAGCTGCATTACGTTAATGGAGAGATGGAAACACACTTTCACAAGGGCTTCTAATGACATCTTTGGCTGGCTCTGAAACCTCCTGCAATTGGAGGCAACTGGGAGAGTTAACAAATTAAAGGCTTTGGGGATCAGATGTGTTAAACCTCAATCCTATTGACCAGACTATGCGTGAATTGTGTAAAATTTGACAATTCAAACAAAGTTTGATCACTTTGAGATGTTTTATAAGTGCAACCATGTAATCATTTAGAGTTTGAAAGAGGCATCCTTTGGAATCCTATGTGGAATGGATGAGGAAATCATTGTGCCGAGAAGTGAGTTGATGTGGATGATGTTAGGATTGCACAGACGTGGATTTGCTTGAACAATGTCTTTGCGGAAGATGTGAATGAAGATATAAATTACAAAAATAAAATAAATTGTTCAGATGTTTAGGTGGACAAGGTTGTACGATAGGTAATGTGCAGGAAGTGATCAAATCAAACTTTAAGGACTGATTTTTCACTGAGTCGGGTGACATGGAAATCCTTTAAAAATGGCAGATGGGTCCCAATGCCAGGGTTCCTGACCCTATTTCTGGGCTGTCTCATTTTCAGGTGTGCTTTTAAGGAGTACGGGCTGGTTCCTGTCAAAGGCCCGCAGTAGCGCTCCTGACCTGGTAGACTCCATTAGGGAGAAAGGCATGTTTATAATAATCTTTATAATAATAATCTTTCATTGTCACAAGTTTGAAGTTACTGTGAAAAGCCCCCAGTCACCACATTCCGGCACCTGTTCGGGGAGGCTGGTACGGGAATTGAACCCGCGCTGCTGGCCATGTTCTGCATTACAAACCAGCTGTCTAGCCCACTGAGCTAAACCAGCCCTCCTGTCACAAGTAGGCTCACATTAACACTGCAATGAAGTTACTGTGAAAAGCCCCTAGTCGCCACCCTCTGGCGCCTGTTCGGGTACACAGAGGGAGAATTCAGAATGTACAAATTACCTAACAGCACGTCTTTCTGGACTTGTGGGAGGAAACCGGAGCACCCGGAAGAAACCCACGCAGACACGGGGAGAACGTGCAGACTCCGCACAGACAGTGACCCAGCGGAGAATCGAACCTGGGACCCTGGAGCTGTGAAGCAACAGTGCTAACCACTGTGCTACCGTGCCGCCCCATGTTCTACCCCTCTGCAGTTTTCACAGCTGGTCCAAGTTTTTAATGAGCTGTAGTTCACGGCTCCTCAGAGGAATCGTCCACCCCAGTCTGTATGAAGGGGCCTTTTAAAAGGGGCGTTCTAAAGGTCCTCTGATGCCTATCTATGGCATTTCACTGTTCAATTGTTCAATTTAAATATGAGATGAATACATTTTAGATTTATTGTCATATGTACTGAGGTATAGTAAATGTATTGTGTTGCGTACAGTCCAGGCAGATTGTTCCATACATGAAAAACATAGGATATACAATAAATACACAATGTAAATACATAGTCACAGATATTGAGGAGTGTAGAGAAGATGTGTGGAGAGATCAGTTCAGCCCATAAGAGGGTCATTCAGGAGTCTGCTAACAGCGGGGAAGAACCTGTTTTTTAACCTGTTAGGCGTGTTCTCAGACTTTTCTATCTCCTGCCTGTTGGAAGAGGTTGGAAGAGAGAATAACCCAGGTGGAGTACGAATGGGAACAGGGCAAAGGCAGGTATTTGAAGCTGTGTAACAAATTGGCTGTGATCTCAATAAATTGGTGGAATAGCCTTGAGGGGCTAAATGATTCTTCTTGTTCCTACTTTCTGAGCAGAGAGAGAGGGAATTAACTATCATGGAGGATTGTGTGTTGACGGTTCAGGAGCAGGGCTTGAACCCAGGACCTCGGAATGTAGGGTAACATACACATTGTCTGCTGACGGAGTTTCAGATAAAGAAATTGGGCTTAGTGGCTGGCTGGATGTTATATTCACCAATAGGCACGGACGTATTTGACCTGAGGAGGCTGCCCCATGTCAGACGATGTGAACAACTTCAGTGAAAGCTCTTGCTCTTCATTGTGAGGCGTTATCTCAATTCCACCTGGTTAGAACAGAGCCAGGATAACAATCCTACATCGCTGATAGAGCGCAAAAACAGGCCATCTGGCCCAAGTGGGCTCTACTGTTTTTTATGCCCTACGCCAGCGTTCCTTTTCATCTCTCCCCATCACATACCTTCCAATTCCTTTCTCCCTCGTGTGTTTATATTAAGGGAGTTTCTTCTGAATTCCCTATTGGATTTATTAGTGATCATCTTCTATCTCTAGTTTTGATTTCCCCCACAACTGGAAAAACTTACTCCACATCAACCCCCTCAATACTTTACAGATATTTGAAAGGGGTATCTCAGCTTGTGTCATCTTACCGTTGTTTAGATCACTGATAACCCAGGACAATGGATGGATATTGGTGCAGTCAGCAATAATGCTGGCTTAATACTGGGAAACGCTGGTTACATTTGTTTCATTCATGAGCACGGCTGCAGTGTGAAGTTCCTGGTATTGGAAGAGCAGTGAAAAACAGATGTTGGTCCTTTGGCCTTACCTTTTGAATCAGATTATGGAGATTACAGGCTACTGCTTCTGAAAGGAAGCAACGACCCATAAATTGATGTCCAGTAGTCACCAATCTATTAATACCTAAACATGGTGCACAATGTAAATTTTACTTTAATATTTCTTTCTTTCCTTCTTGGGTCCTTTTTGTTGAAGTATTTATCTGTATTTGCAGTCGATTGCTCTTTTAAACTCATTGTGTTGGATTGTAGTATTTTATTTTTATCTGTTGCATCTGAGCTCGTGGCCAGTGAGCTGAGATGATTTATTCACATCCCTACATTTATTGTGTCTGTTCTTTGAGGTCACTGCACTGCTTTTATTTCAAAATCGTAGCTTGTTACAGCATAATAACAAGTCTCTTGGCAAGTCAAGTCAGATTTCCCGGCACAAATTATCATCTAATCTTGCTCAGTTGTTTATTACCCATATCCTATAAATATTCCTCTTTTTTTTTTTTTTTTTTGATCAACTATTTAATTCCCTTTTAAAAGTGTTCTGCTTTAACAATGTCTTGTTGCAGGCAATTCTATGTGCCACTTTCTTTGACAATTTTTTTCCCTAATCTCTCTTTAGTCATTTTTCTCGTCATTATCAGTCTGGTCTCTCTCACGACTGCCCCATCAGCCAGTGGAAATAATTTTTCAGTCCTCCCGTCACATCACCCCTTAACCGTCTCGGGAGAATTGGAGCAGGAATGGGCTATTCGGCCGTGTGAGTCTGCTCTGCCACTAAACTCGGTTGTGGCTGATTTTATATTCACCTTAACTCCGCCTTCCTTTTCTCGGACAAGAGGCCATAGTTTTAGGCTCTGGTATGGCCGATTTAAAATGGAAATGAGGAGCAAAGACTCCACACTAAACACATTTACGGAGGAAATAGATAGGTTTTAATTAGTAGCAGGATGAAGGGTTCGGGGGAGCGGGAAGAAAGCTGGCAATGAGGCCAAGATAAGACCAGCCATAATTGTATTGAATGGTGGAGCGGGCTGGAGGGACAGTGCTGCTCACTCCTGCTCGGAGTTCTTTTGTTCTTATGTTCCTGCCGGTCCCTCATCCCCCAGGCGGCATGGTAGCACAGTGGTTAGCACTGTTGCCTTACAGCTCTGGGTTCGATTCCGGCCTCGGGTGACTGTCTGTGCGGAGTCTGCACGTTCTCCCCGTGTGTCCGTGGGTGTCCTCCGGGTGCTCCGGTTTCCTCCCACAGTCCAAAGACGTGCAGGTTAGGTGGATTGGCCGTGATAAATTGCCTGTTACTGTCCAAAAGGTTAGGTGGGGTTACGGGGATAGGGTGAAGGTGCGGGAGGTGCTCTTTCCAACGGCCGGTGCAGACCCGATGGGCCGAATGACCTCCTTCTGCACCGTAGGGATTCTATGATTCAACTGTGAAATTCTGGACTTCTCTTAAACCCCTCTACTTCTCTCTCTCACCCTCCCTATCCCCTCCTCATTTAAGATTCTCTTTAAAACCCAACTCTTTAACCAAGCTTTTGGTTCCTGTCATGTGATGCAGACATGCAGCTATTGAACACAAAGAACAGGACATGACCAATGAGCAGGCAGGACACTCGGGGGTGGTATTTCACTATAAAAGGCACGAGGCACTCACACTCTGCCTCTTTCCACTGATGAACATCTACAGAGTGAGTCAGGGTGTATGTACAGCATCACACCTCCAGTACGTGGCTAAGAGCTAGTCTGGTTCAGTCAGGCAGAGTAACCACACTTGGGTCAGCAGAGAGTCGAACTCATAGAGAACTGTGCTAACTGTGCTACTGGTTCAATAAATCAGATTGAACTAACTTCAAGGTCTAGAGTATCTTTTGGTCAAAGCTGCATCCAGTTGCAGCCTGTGTTATCCCAGAGTACATAACACAACACGCTACCAGGATACTGCTGAATCCAGGTGGTTTACCTCAGTCAGTTCCGTGACGACCAGCGAATGTATCCCGGCACCATGGAGAAGATTCAGGCTCCTCACCAGCTCAGGACCTCCGGCAATCTCAGTGCCAACTGGCGGTCATTCAAGCAATCGTTTCTGCTGTACATTGAAGCACCTGACCGCATGGGTGCGACTGCTGCAAGGAAGATCGCGCTTCTCCTCTCAACAGTGGGGGATCAAGCCATCGAACTCTTCAACTTTTTTCACTTCACCGAAGGCCAGGACAAGACAAAATTTTAGACCATCCTGGACAAGTTTGACAGTCACTGTGAAGTGGACACCAACGAAATCTTCGAGCGCTACATTTTTAAACAGCGTCTACAAGGTAAAGATGAATCTTTCAACTCCTTCTTAACTAACCTCTGCCTGCTAGTGCTGACCTGCAACTTTGGTGATATTGCTGACTCTATGATCAGAGACCAAATCGTTTTTGGAGTTCACTCTGATCCTTTGAGAGAGCAGCTACTGAAAATCAAGCATATGACCCTTCCAGTCACGATTGATACATGCACAGTGCATGAGCACGCCAAAGATCGCTATGCCCAGTACAAATTGGCTGAAAATGAGAAACTTGCCTCCCACGAGGCAGAGAGCGTGCAGGCAATCTCCCGGATGCAGCGCCTCAGCATTGCTGACACCGGCCATTTCGCGCGCTTTCCCCGGGGACCGATGCGAACGGGAGAACGAAGCAGCCGACACCCTCACTGCGCATGTGCGACGACGCGCGGAGCATCAGGACGCCGACGTCATGACGTGCTCGAACTGCGGCAACGCCCACTTAAAGAAACACTGCCCTGCAAGAGGCAGGCGATGTTTAAACTGCGGGAAGCCTGGACATTATGCAGCCTTGAGCAGGTCTGCACCACCAGTCAGGGGCCAGCGCTCCCAATTCCGACGACTACGATCAGAGTGTGCAACAACGATTACAGGATTCTGATCCTGGCAGCACAACGGATCCAGAGGAAGAATGCCTGGACTCCGCCTACTGTGTGGGCATCATTACCAAATGTGAATATGCCACATCCAACTCATCACAAATTCAATCCATCCTCGCTGTGGATTCTGCGGACGAATGGCGTGCGGTGATACAGGTCAACCACTGCTCCATCCAGTTTAAGCTGGACACAGGTGCTGCTGCCAACCTCCTCTCACAGGCAAATTTCAAACGCATCAAGAAGCCCCCCAAGGTCCTTCCTGCAGGCTCCTGGACTACAACGGAAATGTCATCATGGCACTGGGATCCTGCCACCTACTCGTCTCCAACCGGAACACCCATGCACGGTTACGTTTTGAAATTGTCAAGCCAGACAGGGCATCCCTACTTGGCGCGCAGGCCTGCAAGCAGCTGAACCTCGTGCAGCGGGTTTACACAACAACCTCCTCCAATGTGGATCTTCAGGCCGGCATTCACGACATCCTCGCTCAGTATCCGGGTGTGTTCGACGGGATGGGCACGCTGCCATATCGATACAAGATTCTGCTACGACCTGATGCCAAGCCAGTGGTCCACGCACCACGCTGGGTCCCAGCTCCGCTGAGGGAGCGCCTGAAGGCACAGCTCAAGGATCTTCAGCAACAGGGGATCATTTCCAAGGTAACCGAACCGACTGACTGGGTCAGCTCGATGGTATGTGTTAGAAAGCCTTCGGGAGACCTGCGTATCTGCATTGATCCCAAGGATCTCAGTAAGAATATAATGCATGAACACTATCCCATCCTGAAGCGGGAGGAACTTACCAAGTTACATGGATTTTGGCAAATCCAGCTGGATGAGTCCAGCAGAAGGCTCTGCACCTTCAACACACCGTTTGGCAGATACTGCTACAATCACATGCGGTTTGGCATTGTCTCAGCATCAGACATCTTTCATAGCATCATGGAGCAGATGATGGAGGGCATTGAAGGGGTTTGTGTGTACGTGGACGACGTCATCATATGGTCCATGACCCCTGAAGAGCATGTTTCCCGTCTCCAGCAGGTATTCCGCCGTGTCCACGCCAATGGCCTGAAGCTGAACAGGTCCAAATGTTGCTTTGGCATGTCGACACTAAAGTTCCTGGGTGACCAGATCTCTCAGCTGGGCGTGCGCCCGGACACAGACAAGGTCAAGGCCATCGCAGCCATGAAGGTCCCTGAGGACAAGAAGGCGGTGTTGCGCTTCCTGGGGATGGTCAATTTTCTGGGCAAGTTCATCCCAAACCACGGCCCTACGAAATCTGGTGAAGAAGTCCACTGCCGAGTGGCAGGCAGCACATCAGGCAGAGTGGCTGGAGCTGAAAGCCAAGCTCACCACTGCACCCGCATTGGCATTTTTCGACCCAGACAGGGAGACGAAGATCTCGACAGATGCGAGCCAGGCTGGCATCGGTGCGGTGCTGCTTCAACGCGATGCCACTTCATCCTGGGCACCGGTAGCCTACGCATCGAGGGCCATGACGCCCACCGAAACAAGGTATGTGCAAATAGAGAAGGAATGCCTGGGTCTTCTCACTGGCATTCTCAAGTTTCACGACTATGTCTATGGCCTGCCGACATTCACTGTTGGGATGGATCATAGGCCTCTGGTCCACATTATCCACAAGGACATTAATGACATGATGCGTCGGTTGCAGCGCATCCTCCTCAAACTCAGAAGGTACGACTTTGACTTAGTGTACACGCCTGGCAAGGAGCTCATCATCGCTGATGCATTGTCCCGCTCCATCACATTGCCTAGTGAACCGCTGGAAATCTTCCGGCAGATTGAACCACAGGTGCAGCTGTGTGCTAGCACCCTCCCGGCGACTGATGAGAAGGTGGTTCGTATCCGCGAGGAGACAGCCAAAGACCCCCTCTTGCAGCGTGTCATGCACCACCTCGCCAATGGCTGGCAGAAAGGGCAGTGCCCTCAATATTACAATGTAAAGGACGACCTGACGGTGATTGATGGTATCCTCCTCAAACTGGACCGGATTGTCATTCCGCTCAGTCTCCAGAGCTTGGTGCTCCGCCAAATCCATGAGGGACACCTGGGCATCGAGAAGTGCAGACGCAGAACCAGGCAGGCTGTCTACTGGCCCGGTATTAGCCAGGATATCATGAACATGGTCCTCAACTGTACGACCTGTCAACGCTTCCAGCCAGCGCAGAGCAAGGAGACGCTCCAGCAGCATGAAATCGAGACCTCCCCGTGGTCCAAAGTTGGCATCGACCTCTTTCGTGCGAATGGTCGTGACTACGTGTCGTTTATTGACTATTTCTCCAATTACCCTGAAGTCGTGAAGCTCTCGGACCTCACATCTCGGACCGTCATCAAGGCCTGTAAGGAGACGTTCTCCAGGCATGGTATCCCACTCACTGTCATGAGTGACAATGGCCCGTGCTTCAACAGCCACGAGTGGTCTATGTTTGCCAAGTCGTACCAATTCAACCATGTCACTTTCAGCCCATACTATCCGCAGTCCAATGGGAAGGTTGAAAAAGGGGTGCACATTGTGAAACAGCTCATCTGCAAGGCCGCGGATTCTGCTTCTGATATCTACCTCGCACTGCTTGCGTACAGGGCGCCCCCGCTGTCCACTGGCATGTCGCCGGCTCAACTCCTGATGAATAGGGACCTGCGGACGACACTTTCAGCCATACACTGCCCAACCCAGAGCAGCTCCCGGTGCTGCAGAAGGTGCAGCAGCTCCGAAACCAGCAAAAGCAGGGCTGTGATGCTCATGCCACCAATTTGCTCGTGTTATCCCCGGCGGACACTGTCAGGATCAGGATACCGGATGGTGGCTGGTCTGATCCATCTGTCGTTGTTCGACAGGCTACGCCCCACTAGTATGTTGTCCGTATGGCTGATGGTTCTGTTGTGTGACGGAACAGACGGGCCTGCCCGCGGACGCTTTCTTCTCCGTCCGTTGTTTTGCCACCTCCTTTTACCTCGAACTACGAGGCCACCAGTCAGGCTTCCATCCCGACTGTCAAGGCGCCATCGTCCCCACCTCCACCTCTCCGGCGGTCGACAAGGATCAGACGCAGTCCCCAAATGCTGGACTTATGAACACTTGTGTTGTTTGTTATGTTCTGTGTTCTCGCATTAGACAGCTGTCTTCACATGTAAATACTTTCACATATGCCACCGTTTGTAAATATGTTAGTCTATGACTCCACGTGTATATTGTCATGCGAGAGTGCCTTTAAGATATGGATGTGTAAGCAATGTACCTTTAAGAAAACAGTGATGTCAGAGTGGGTGGAGCTCAGCCCAGGTCAGCCATTTTGCTGGTTTTTAGTTTCAGTTTTTGGAAAAGAGCTGGTGTGTGTCTGTGTAATTCCAGAGAGCTACAGTTTAGTTTTGCAGTTTTAAAAACAGCTTGTGTGTGTCTGTGTTTGTAGTGAGCTGGATCTCTGCCATAAAAGACCATCTCTGGATCATTTGGGTGATTTTAAACTCATAATTGTAAAGCCTTTAACCTGATGTGATTTTGTTTAAAGGTGTTAAATCTTTTGGAAGTTTGAAGGAACATTTTGAGGAATTATTTACTGTTGCAATATTTTCTGGGTTATCTTTGAAGTAATCGGTGTTAAGAGATCCAATGTTTATTTAAGATGTCAAGTTGAGTTCATGCAATAAACAGTGTTTTGTGTTTAAAAACCCACGTGTCCATAATTGTAATCCCACACCTAGGGAAAAGCCGCGTGCTCGGAAAAGCAACAAACCCATTAAAGGGAGAGGTTGGTTGAACTCCATGATACATTTTGGGGTTCTGAAAACGCCTCTCCCATAACAATATACATTCCCACATGCCAACAGAACATACAAAAAAGGGGAGATGTCATGATATGCAGACATGCACATAATGATATACAGACAGGCAGCTAATGAACACAGAGAACAGGACATGACCAATGAGCAGGCAGGACACTCAGGGGTGGTATCTCACTATAAAAGGCATGACACATTCACACTCTGCCTCTTTCCACTGATGAACATCTACAGAGTGAGTCAGGGTGTATGTACAGTATCACACCTCCAGCACGTGGCTAAGAGCTAGTCTGGTTCAGTCAGACAGAGTAACCACACTTAGGTTAGCAGAGAGTCGAACTCATAGAGAACTGTGCTAACTGCTACTTGTTCAATAAATCAGATTGAACTAACTTGAAGGTCTGGAGTATCTTTTGGTTAAAGCTGCATCCAGTTGCAGCCTGTGTTATCCCAGAGTACATAACACATCAGTTACTTCTCCTCATACCTCTTTACATGTTCCAGTGTCATGTCAAAATTTGGTGGATAATGATATGTGCAGCACCTCTTACATTTTACTATGTTAAAGGCGCTATATAAATGCAAGCAGTTGCTGTCTATCTCCGCTGCTACACTTAATGGTTTGTGTATCAATGAACCAAGATCTCTCTGCCCCAGAATGCTCTTTAAGTAGTTGCAATCTGCCTCCTTCCTATATTGTTAGTTTGACAATGTGTTCATTCACATGTTTCTGCATTAAACTGTGTTGCCGTAGAGAAAACAATGGGCAGCTGCCTCAGCCAATCAGAATCAACCAATCAGGACCACTTTTCTTCTGTAATATAAGTTGTGTTTGTTTGAAATTTGGCATTCTGGTGTTTGTCCTGATGGTTGCCAGACGAAAAACTTCCGCAGCATGTCTCTATTTTCAGTAATAACCAAATTCCATTCCACCAAACGACTCTTTATGTTTATAGTGAATTGGAGAGACAGCAACGTGCATTTTCCTTCTCTGTCCTCTCTGTTATATCTTAAAACAATTCCATAAGATTGGTTGAAGGGCTGTTGGAAACCCTTGTTCACCTGCCTTGATTAGCTCATATTTCTAAAACTGTAATTAGTAATTTTTCCCTCTCTCAGTGATGCTGGTAATTCACCAATGACTGACCAATGAATTGGTCTATATCCTGTTTTTTCTTTGGAGAGGCTGTGTCATGTGTCCGTTGTTCAGGGCAGTTGAAAGTCACTGTCAAATGCTGAGCGATTTCTCCCTCAGCTTCCCCAAGGTTCCGGGGATAGAAACTGTGGTCTGGTTTAAATGAGGACCGAGGAGCAGTATTGGGTGTGCCTCAGGCCTCCTGGGCCCAGTTTCTGCTGGCTGGGATCCGTTTAGAAGTCGGAATCGATTGCTGAGCCACAATGTTTTTTTTGACAATATTTTCCTCCATTTTATCTGCTCAAGATTTCTTTCATGTTGCCTGCCCCCCTCGCGCTCGTTTCCTGGTTTTCCACTGTTCTACTCAAACTTCCTAAAGTTGCTTGTGTTTTTATATTTTCTCATTCAATCCCCCCTCTTCCACTGGGTCCAGTGGGGTAATTAATGTTCCCGCGAAAGATGGAGATTTTCAGTGGAGATGGTCCCTCTGAAGTTAGGTTTTGGAGCTTTGCTGGGGGTCAGGATGAGTTAAACATATTTTTTATTTATGTAACTAATAAATACTCATAATGTAACATTTTGGCATATGTTATGTGTTAAAGTTGTTGCCAAGGCCTGAGGCAATGATAATAACTGAAGCATTGCTGCCTTTAGTTGCTGAGCTTGCAATCCAACACTACTGGTCTGCCCTCCCCAGCCCTCCCTATACCCAACCTTAACCACCTCTCTCCACATCCCCTCCACACCTCCTCCCCTCCGCCATGCCTCCCCTCCACCATGCCTCCCCTCCGCCATGCCTCCCCTCCCCTTGCTTACTGATCCCTACCCTCCCCTTCCCTCAACCCCACCTCATGCCTCCCTCAATCCATCAGCAGTCTCTGCTGCCACCCTCCCGCACCCCTCCCCCAACCCTCCGTTGATAGTCACTAAGTAGGAGATTCTTAGATCTCTGTGAAGCACGGGGGGCGGGGGGAACCTTTCCATCAGCCCCTCTCACTAAAGCTTGCGCATTGCGACCATGTTAGGAACGCAACGCAAATGGCCGAGGTACCCGACCCTCTGGAGACGAGACATCCGGCCCCCGACCACAAACCAGTCCCAGGAACCAATGTGAAATTCAGACATCTGCAAAAATAACAAGGAGCAAGGTGAGTTTGGTTGATGCCAACCTTGTCCATGATCACCACCGTACCATGTTTTACTGCGATTAGTCGATGATTTCCCCACATTTGTCCAGTGATTTTGCAGCCCGAGTCATTCCAGGGTTTGATTCTGGATAAAAGACATGGAGCACAGGACGGTCAAGGGGCATAAGTGAAGTGAGGAACAGACAGCGGGAAGAAATTACTGAGGGGGTCGGAGGGGCTCGATGTCCATCCCCAAAGCTGGTAAAATCCCCCATGGACACAATCTCTGGGAACCCCAGGGGAATTCAGTCCCCAGCTGGCAATGGAGACCCTGGGGTTTTGGTGTGTGTGTGTGGGGGGGGGGATGGCGGGGGCGGGCAGGTAGTGGAGGGGGGCACGCGGGTAATTTAATTTCCGGACTTTTTCCTCAGCAGGGTGGAACTCCCCACCCCAAGAACTGCCAGCCAATCCGAGGTCGGCAGCTCTCCCATCACCGGCACCTCCACCAGCTGGCTGCTGTCAGTAATAAAGTGGGGCCTTCATCGCTGAGACCCCTGAAGAAAGGTTAGCTCAGGGTCGTGGGAGGGGGAATTGGTCAGAGGAAAGGGCAGGGTGGTGTCTCTCATTGGGCATCAGCCACTGAGTGCCTGCGAGTGAGGGATTCCCCCACCCCCCACCTTCCAGGAGACCGCAAGTGAGCCCAACAGTTTTCTTCCCATCCTCCCGCTCCTGTTTGAATACCAGCGACACTGGGATAAGGCCCTCAAGCGGGGATTAATCACCCATTTAGGGCCTCAATTGAGCGTCTGGGCGGGAAGGCTGCCTGCAAGACTCCTCACCCCAGTTCTCACGGGCCTCCAGGGGGCTTTAAATTCCCCCCCCCCCCCCGCCTGTCGGATCTACAATTGTTCATCAGAAAGTCATTGCGTGGGGAGGGTGGGCTTGTCACGTGTTGGATTCATGGACAACCCACCACCAGAAAAGGGGAGAAGTTAACAAAGGGAAGAGTCAGTGATGGATCCTGTGAAGGTGAAACAAGGGGATTAATCCTGACCTTATTTTCTGGGTGCTTTTGAGTAGGGATATGATCAATATGGGAGCCTAGGGGACGATTATTTTATTCTACACTTGTTCGCTCAGACCAATTGTATCTCCCTAACTGCCAAAATTGCCTAGTTCATGGTTTTTATTCTGACATCAATATAATTTGATGCATTTGAATAGCAGCAACATAATCCCTTCCAGCATATTACACCCCTGTGCTCTCCTTTTTTTGGTCCTTTCAGCCTCGATGAGGGTCAATCCAAGTTGTGCCTCCGATTGCCTCACTTGGCTCGAACACTCCGAGATCACTCAGTAAAAGGGTCGGCACAATATGTATTCCATCAGCAAAGGAATTCTGAAAACTCACAAATGACAAAGACGCACAGTGATTTATTAAAAGATCTTTCTCAGAAATGGAATAAATTCCATATATGAATAATAAATCATGTAACGAAGCATTGAGAATGAAATGTTGAATAAATTATGCAAATGCCGAAACAGCTGATTTAATCACGCATTACTGAGGCGAAATTATTGTGTCGTGTTTACACGCGCACTTTTTAAAATGGAAGAAACAACAGTTTTGCCTGTGTTAAGTTGGTTTGCTTTATAAAGGCAATCAAAGGTTGAGTGTGACTTTGGTTGGTTTCAGAGTTAAGTTGGATTTTCACCTTGGTTCACATTGTAAACCTTTTGAAATCACTTTGGTTCGATCGTTAGTTTAAAAAGGAAAGTTAATAATGGGACTGTTTTGCTCAGATACATATCCGATGGGACTGGACATGCGAGGGTGAAATGTGTTGCTCCAGCAACATATGTCCCCATGAACAAATGAACAGGAATGTGAATGAATGCTTGCTACATACAATAGGTCAGAGTGGATTGTACAGTGAGAGGTGTAGCAGGGCAGCTAGTATATTATTAAATATGGAGCATCAAAATTATTCATTTAAATAATTTACATATCAAGATGCTGACAGCAATTTTCTGGGAAGATTGAATCGGCTCCTGCCATCATGATGGGACTTAAGAGTTTTCACAACGGTACAAAGCTTTGACCCCCCCCCCCCCCCCCAATGAATCTTTCACACGATGTCAGAAATAATCTTAAGAGATGTTTATCAGACCTTTCATGTAGTAATATTAATAATCTTTATTTGTGTCACAAGCAGGCTTACATTAACACTGCAATGAAGTTACTGTGAAAATCCCCGAGTCGCCACATTCCGGCAACTGTTCGGGTACACTGAGGGAGAATTCAGAATGTCCAATTCACCTAACAAGCACGTCTTTGGACTGTGGGAGGAAACCGGAGCACCCGGAGGAAACCCACACAGACACGGGGAGGATGTGCAAACTCCGCACAGACAGTGACCCAAGCCGGGAATCGAACCCGGGCCCCTGGCGCTGTGAAGCAACAATGCTAACCACTGTGCCAACGCGCCACCCCACACCACATAATGCATCGAATGCTTGGCTTCTTGAATGTGTGGGGTGTATTTTTGTGCGTGTAGTGCAGACTGCCACTGCCCATTTCACACAGTGAATTCTCCGAAACATTAAATCGTGCCAACAGAGCTGAGAGTGTTTAATTGTGATTGTTAATTGGTCATGAAAAGCTTTAGCCAAGCGCCCCTTTGCTCCGAACTGTTTTTCCTGAGTAGGTGTTGAAGTAAATGTGTATCCGTCATCCACAATCTACCATAAGTGGAAAGATATTGAGGGATTTGAAACAACAGAGGAGCAATCGGGGAATAGAAGAAGGAAAATAAATATAATTTCCAGCCATGTGGGATATTTGCAAACCAATAATAGGAAATAATTTAATTGCACTTTTAATTCTCAATTCTATTTTTCTTTTTTTCCCTGTGTTTCTGACTTCAAAACAACATTTTGACAACGTGCCCTGTGCTCCATTATAGCAATCACCTTTGTTATGTAAATGACACAGCGCCAGTAATCATTAGCAAATATACACCCTCTGTTTCCTAAGTGGCTGCTTACTCTCCAAAGATGAGAAGCAATTTAAGTAAGAATATACAAGTGGGTGGATGTTGACCAGATTGCAGGGGCTGGTGTTTAATGATGTTGTGCCTCTAATGACAGCGAGAGAATGTAGGTGCAAATTAGATCAGTCCTGCCAATTCCTGTACACAGTTTCTGCAATGTTCTCACAATGAAGAGCCTGGTGCAAAGGAGGAACGACTCCACAAAACCCAAGTCACTGAGAAGCGAGATCATCCTCCAGGTTGCTGAAGAATGCAATGCTGGACGGAAGCTTTTGGGGGCATTTTCTGCGACTTTTTATCGTCGCAATAACATTGTTACCTCTTGTATGAATCCCCTTCACTCCTGGGGTTGGTGTATATTTTCCTGCGTCTGATTGGCTGCCTTTGCGAGTCTGATTACCCTAAACGCTTTGATTATGTGAACTGTACGAATTTTATGCAGAGTGATGTCAGTACACATCAACCCAGCCTTTCCTTCACTTCACACACTTTCAAAAGCTGAGCTTTGCGCCAGTTTATTGTTACCCCCTCAATTCCTCACCACCTCTCTTACTTTCACAAGCCTTGGTCATGCTTCTTATTCGTTCACCGGATGTGGGCATTATCTGTTGCCTGCTTACTGCCCTTGAGAAGGTGATGGTGGTGAACTGTCCACCTTCAATACAGCTGAGTGGCTTGCTGAGCTATTGAAGAGGGCATTTAAGGGTCAACTCCATGCTGTGGGTCTGGAGTCACATATAGGCCAGGACGGGTAAAGACAACAAATTTCCTTCTGTAATGGACATGAATGAATTGGATGGGTTTTTATGACAATCTACTAGCTTCATGGCCACTATTGCTAAGTCTAGATTTTCAATTCGGCTTTATTTAATTGACTGAATTTAAAGTCCCCAACTGCTGAAGTCAAATCTCCAGATTCTTAACCAAAGAGAAAGTGCTGGAAAATCTCAGCAGGTCTGGCAGCGTCTGTAGGGAGAGAAAAGAGCTGACGTTTCGAGTCCGATGACTCTTTGTCAAAGCGTCTTTTCTCCAAATTATTAGTCCAGTCCTCAAGAACAAACCACTGTGTAACTGGACTCATCCGGTTTCCAGGAAGGGTATCGAGTTGTGTGTCAGCTTGTGCCTGTGGCTAGCACTCTTGCCTCTTGCTCACAGGTTGTGGGTTCAGTTGCTGCTCCAGGATTGGTTCAGAGAACCAGCGCTGACAATCCAGTACAGGGCTGAGGCAATGCTACACAATTGGAGGGACATTAAACTGAGGCCGTGTCTGCCTTCTCAAATGGATAGAAAATATCTCACGCCATTCTTCAGAAAAAGAGCAGGGGGTTCTCCTAGTGTCCTGGCCAACATTCCCGTCTCAATGACAATCTCATAAGGATGGGATTTTCCGTCCTGGGATGCCCATAATGCGTTCCTCGATGGGATGGAGAATCAGGCTTGGGGGGGAAACCGGGCACCAATCCGAACACGCTTCACACTTCAGTGGCCTAAGTGGTGAAACATTGACCATATCAAAGAGATGTAAGTGCATTCCAATCATTCAAGCGTGTGATTTCATTGCACTTACCTCCCTTTGATGTGGTCAACGTTTACAAACATTGAAGCTTGAATGAATCAAAGCTGCAGGTGGTTTTTACAAGCTGTCAATCACAGACCACCACCCGAAAGCTATGAATAGCCTGCAGATGGTGGATCTGTGAGGACCAGGCGCAAACACAGCTTCTCTCCTCCGAGGAATGGCGATGTGGAGCTGGAAGGTGAGTGTTACAGCTATAATGCTTTCCACTGCCTCTGTCTGGACTGCTCTCTAACTTCCAGACAGCGGTGCCGTTTTGGGGGGTGGTCTGCGGAGGGGGTTCCTTTAAGCAGGGGGTCCCTGGAAGGGTCCCCCTAATACAGGGGTCCCTGAGGGAGGGGGCCGGTCATGTCAGCTCCATTCTTAGGGGTGGGGGGAGCACCCAGGTGGTGGGCTGCTGTACGGCGTGTGGGGGGGAGGGTCGGGGGGGTCAATTTGCGGTGCGGGAGGGGGGGGGGGGAAGGGCTGCCGGCCACAGGACCCTCCCTATTGGGCCGCCCTCTCAAGGGGGCAGCCCAATAGCGGCATTCCCGGGAATAGCCTGAGCCACGGCATGCATAGATTTGCGTGGCGTGGAACACGGATTGGAATCTGCTTAGTGGCCACAAGGGGATTATAAAGGTGGTGAAATTCAGCACCGAGGGGAAAACATTGGGCTGGATTTTCCGATCGGCGACGCCGGAATCGGGTTTGGGGATCAGCCCCAGAATCCGTCTTCACGCTGGAAATGCGTTTTTACGCGGCGCCGTTTGTCCGATGCTCCGCCCCCTCAAGAAGGGCAAACTCGAGGAGTATGCCCCAAGCCGTCAGGATGGCCTCAGGAAGTCACCTGAGACCCTCCCCAGATGCTCCACCCCCGATGGGCCAAGTCCCCGACGGTATGGGGCGCATGGCCTCACAACTTTCGGGGACCTCGCGTGCTGGGGGTTGGGGGGGACTGGGGCCGGTGAGGGGGTTACAGGGGGGCAGTTTATGGCTGGCAGGGTCCGCGTGTGGCTGACGCCATGTTGTACGGCGCAGCCGTAGCAGTGCGCATGCGCAGCCATGTTCCCGGCCATTCTGCGTCCGTGTTGGCAGGCTTATGCGGTGCGGGGGCGACGCCGACGTTTTAGGCTGTATGACCAGACTGATCCTACGTTCATAGCCGCAGATTCGGAGAATCCAGCCCATGATTGTTTCACTTATTTGGTGGTTCCTTTGGGGGATCTTGCTTTGCATAAATTGACCGCTGCGTTTCCTACATTACATCAGTGACCGCACTTCAAATAAAAAGTGCTGTATCGGCTGAAAGATGTCTTATGATGCACTGACAATGTGAAAGAGGCTATATAAGTGCAAGGCTCACAATGTCTGGTAAATGCAAGTTATCAGAAACTCTACGGTTGAATAACCCCCACATTGTTCCGAATGCTCCAACATCGAGCTGTTCCCCGTTTTCCCAGAAACACCCTTCATGTTGGCCGCTGGCTGGTGACATTGCTACTGTCTTCACTCCGGACCATCCACCTTCCCAACTGCAGGGCTAAATGTGGCATCACCTTGTGGGAATTCAAATAATTGGTTATCTCGAAGAGCGATCTAGGGGATTGGTGATCAGCTACAGAAGAGAAAACTCCTTTGTCTTAATTCTTCAGTTACTTTCCTGGAAATATTTTTGGCAGCAAATCCTACCAGACATTGAATGCCTGTCGGGAGCGATCACACACTTCCCATTGAATCCCATTCTTCCTTTGCAGAATCCAGGAACCGACCGCGCGCTGTGGGAATAATGTTCAAGATACCTTAAAACCCAGCTGCACCACAATAATACTTAGAGCAGCTCCAGAAACAAGCTATTTAATACCAAAAGCTCCATGCAGGTATTTACACATCACACGGCGCTCCCCACATCCTACTCCATCTCACCCCATCAACATCTCCTTCTGTTCCTTTTTTCCCTCATTTCTTTATCTCGCTTTTCCTGAAAGGCATTAACACTTAACTGCTCCATGTAGTAGCAAATCCCAGTCTTCAGCCTGCAAGTAACTTGTCCATTAAGAAAATAGACGGCTCTGTATATCTGGATGTATATATTCGTGACCTATGCCCAAACTATACGACACTGCGAAAACATTTCAGATCTATAACTTAACCAAAACCTGACCCCTAACCTGAAGAATTGGAACCATTAATGTTAGCTCCTTAAAATGAATGCAGTGCAGGCTAAGAATGCAAGACACACACATCAATCTATTTACTGTAATCTCGCCCCCGCTCTGTTTATTTATGTGTCTGTTAGTGTTGAATAGGATGGGATCAGTACATTCCAAAGCTGCTCTGTGCTTCGAAATACCAGCAGGAAATTACTTCAGGATGAGTTTCTGAGAACAATGTGCAGAAATTGAAAGCAGTTTTCGATTGTGAGCCATCCGAATATTATTGGATGGTGTGGACACCGGCCCTCGGAGGAGCATGGTCTTTCGGAGATTTATGTCCGCCTTTCTGTGGCGTCAGTTCTCACCAGCTTCAGAGCAGCACATGGGCTGGTGGATAATCGCAACAAGCTGGAGCACGCCTGTGATCTTGGCTTGCAGCTCTGTGTTAAACCAGACCTCAGGTTGATGCACCGCGTCCAAATGAGTATCCTTCAAGGCAGTTTGGAAATGCTGTATGTATTTAGATGGGAGGGAAATGCCTCGAGATCAAAGGTAACTTTGTCCCATTTCCCCCCCGACCAACAATCAAATTCCTACCATCAATGATTCATAGCACGTTTCTGTAAAAATGCAACCATTACAATCATAGAATCCCTACAGTGCAGAAGGAGGCCATTCAGCCCATCAAGTCTGCACCAACCTTTCAAAAGACCACCCTACCTAGGTCCACTCCCCTGCTGTATCCCTGTCACCCTGTCATGATATGCAAACATGGAGCTAATGAACACACAGAATAGGACACAACCAATGAGCAGTCAGGACACTCAGGGGTGGGATCTCACTATAAAAGGGACGAGGCACTCACACCCCGCCTCTTTCCACAGACCAACATCTACAGAGTGAGACAGGGTGTATCCTCAGCATCACACCCCAGCACATGGCTTAGAGCAAGGCTGGTTCAGTTAGACTGAGTTACTACATTTAGATTAGCAGAGAGTCGAACTCATTGAGAACTGTGCTAATCATTCAATAAAACACATTGAACTCACTTCAAAGTCTGGAGCATCTTTTGCTCAAAACTGCATCAAGTGGCAGCTTGTGTTATTCCAAATTACATCACATAACACACCCCACCTAACCTACAGATCTTTGGACACCGAGGGGCAATTTATCATGGCCAGTCCACCTAACCTGCACACCTTTTGGACTGTGTGAAGAAACCGGAGCACCCGGAGGAAACCCACGCAGACACTGGGAGAACGTGCAAACTCCACACAGTCACCCAGGGCCAGAATTGAACCCGAGTCCCTGGCGCTGTGAGGCAGCAGTGCTAACCACTGTGCCACCCTGATAATATTGAAAGTTGTTTTCCTGAAAGCAGAGAAGGTTAAGAGAAAACCTAGCAGTAGTGTCCAAACCAACCCTTGAACCCTGCCTCATTTCTGCCCTCAATTTCCAGTCCAAAACGCCTGGAATCTCTCAACCTGTGCCCATCTTTCCCAGAAAACCACATTTGAATCCTTCCAATCACATTTTTGCCACAATAACAAACTGGCTCTTAGTAAAGTCACAAGTTACATTCTGTGTCACTGTGACAAAGGTGAAACATCTCTCCTCCCCTGACTCGACCTGGCCGCTGTCTTTGACATGTTGGGGTTCCCCATCCCCCTCCATCACCCAGCTGGGTGGGACTGCACTCAGCTGGTCTTCATTCATATCTATCGAAGTGTAGCCAGAGAAACACCCGCTTTCCTGCTGCACCACACCATGGATCTATCTGAAACCACTCCTGTTTCTTATCTACATGCTGCCCCTTGGCGACGTCATTCAAAAACCTAATGTTTCTTATGTACACTGATGACACCCATCTGTACCTCACCCTTATTTCCTGCGTTATTTATCACACAGGTAAACTCCTTGATTATAGGGGGGGGAAAGGTATAATTTCTTCTTTTTCATTCCTTCCCATCCCATCCCCCATAGGGTAGGATTGCCAATTCTTTCTGGGCATCATTCGGGAGGTGTTGTCACATGATCTCTAGCTGCCACGCCCCTATACGTCTGCCATTGGTTGCTCAGCATGTCCATAATTGGGGTGACCACACCCCTTCTTGTAGGCAATTGGGAAGCAGACCAATGGCTTCTCAGCTGATTGGCCAATTCTTGGCTGGCAATTCGACAATTACGGGTTATCTCATATTCAATAATTTCATAATTAATGAACAGATGCCCTCATTATTTTTTTCAATGCCACATTTTTTTCACAGTGGCCCTTTGAATTCTCTCCTGAGTTAGTCGTTAATCCCTGGACACTCCAGGACAATGCTGGAGTGTGGGCAACACAATGCAGACTCTCAAGTTTGCAGGTGAGCAGATTGGATACCTGACAAAATCTGCTTTATTTCCCAATTCCATTCGTACAGTTCATGGAATGAAGCATTCCGATCGAGGGAAGAGAAAAGAAAACCAAAATTAAATCTGGGTTGATTTTAACTTTTAGGGCAGCGCGGTGGCACTGTGGTTAGCACTGCTGCCTCACAGCGCCAGGGACCAATTCCGGCCTCGAGTGACTGTCTGTATGGAGTTTATACTTTCTCTGCTCGCTGAGCGGACAAACATGTCCTCAGTTTAATATCTCCTCTGAAAGATGGCTTGTATAGCAGTGCAGCACTCCTTCAGTACTGTGATGAATCGTCAGCCTGGACTACCGTGCTCAAGTCCTCGAGTTGGACTTGAACTCACAATCCTTTATCTCCATGACGAACTGAGCCATGGTGAACACTGTAAAGAGGGCAAAAGAGGTGCAGAAATGGGAAGAGCTATTGCTATCTGCTCAAAGCAGAAAATAGATTAAATCAAATATAATATTATAGTTATATTAGATTCCCTACAGTGGAGAAGAAGGCCATTCAGCCCAGCGAGTCTGCACCAACCCTCCGATAGAGCACCCTACCCAGACCCACTCCCCCGCCCTGTCCCTGTAACCCTACCTAACCTGCATACCTTTGGACACTAAGGGCAATTTAGCACGGCCAATCCACCTAACGGCACATCTTTGGACTATGGGAGGAAACCTGAGCACCCGGAGGAAACCCACGCACACACGGGGAGAACGTGCAGACTCCGCACAGTCAGCCAACCAAAGTCAGAATTGAACTCGGGTCCCTGGCGCAGTGAGGCAGCAGTGCTAACCACCATGCTACCCTCATGAAAAGCATGAAATAAGTTCAAGTCCGCCTGTCTATTGAAATGACACTGCCTCAGCAAACGTGTGCATTATGTTTCTGATGGAATTTTGTTGGTAGGACTGTTACGGAACCAACTACTGCAAATGGAGATAAAATACAGACCAGCCATGATGATCAAATCAAGTGACAGAACTGGTTAAGGGGCTGAATGGCCTCCTCCTATTGCTATTGTTTGGCTAAGGCTTTCACATTCTGCAAACCTTGTTTCCAAGTGCGCCATCTAATGGCCTCGCCGCACCCGACTCGCGATGTGACAAGGCCGGAAAATCTCGTGAGAGGCCCCTCACGAGATTCACTATGCTTGTTACGCCTTGCGAGATCTGACGGGGCGTCGCGATCTGGACCACTCCCTCACTGGACATGAGCCAGATTTTGCATATACAAGTGAGCAGTGGGGGGGGGGGGGGTCCTCTCAGGCGATCATATGCCCCCGGGTGGTCGCGCCCCGGGAAGGGTGGTGCCCTGGCACTCCTGATGCCACCTGGGCACTGTGGCACTGTCAGTCTAGCACCCCGGCAATGCCAGGGCACCCAGATGGCACTGCCAGGCTGGCAAGGATTGGCCTAGGGGTGCTCTGCACTTATCGGGGGGGGGGGGGTCTTGAGAAACCCCTAATTGGCATGTTGGTGCGTTGGGGGGCTAGTCAAGAGAATGGGGCACCGTTTAAAAATGGCGCTCTGATCTCTTCCTGCACTGGAAGTTGAGCTCGCTAGCGCAGGGAATTAGTGTAAGTACGGCCTTAAAGGCACTCCACGCAAAGCCTGAAAAAGAAGCAGAGTTCCGTTTAATAGTCATAGATTATCATGGAATTTACAGTGCAGAAGGAGGCCATTCGGCCCATCGAGTCTGTACCGGCTCTTGGAAAGAGCACCCTACCTAAGGTCAACACCTCCCCACCCTATCCCCATAACCCAGTAACCCCACCCACACTAAGGGCAATTTATCATGGCCAATCCACCTAACCTGCACATCTTTGGACTGTGGGAGGAAACCGGAGCAACCGGAGGAAACCCATGCGCACACGGGGAGGATGTGCAGACTCTGCACAGACAGTGACCCAAGCCGGAATCGAACCTGGGACCCTGGAGCTGTGAAGCAATTGTACTATCCACAATGCTACCGTGCTGCTCTCTGCGCTGGTAGGACCGGGAAACACCCCGATAAACCCACCCAAAATCGATTCTGTTATTCCCATTAACTTGTGCCCCAAGTGAGTTAGATTGTCAGATTAAAGGGGTCAGTGTCCGTCTGTTCCACCTGGAATGTTTCATCCACTGTGTAAATTGTTCGAAGAGTGAATTGAATAAAGCGGGTAAGTGGTGTCTGACATAAGAAGGGGCATGGTTAACTTGTTAGTTATTGTGGGTTTTTTTTAAGATCTCTTGGCTTTAATCGGATGCTATACTAGTTTTGCTATCCTTCATGTAACTGTTAATGAATCAATAAAATTCCTGACAGACATCACATTATCCCGAGAAAATATTAGTGGGTACATACCTATCATTATTGATCTAATGCAAGGGGGACTCTGGAAGATCAGAGTTTATTAGGAATGAGCTTTCAACTAAGTGTTGGACCCTAATTGATCAACATTTTCCGAGTTTATTCCCTCCACCATCAAAAAGCAAACTTGCCCTTCCCGGGGAACGCTGAAATAGATGACAATGGGAAATCGGCCACGAGTAAGAAATTCAAACCCAGATTTATAAAGAATGATTCACTCGAGATTATATATTCCCGTTGCACTGACATGTTTTTCGCTCTTTCCGTCTTTACTATTTGGTGCTTTTAAAAAAAATGTTTTTTCTGAAATGCTAGACCAATATCATTAATATGTTAATATTTGTCCAGAATAAAAAAAGTACAACATCAATATGTGGAAACACGTGAAGCCTAACACACTAATATGAAAACTGTGGAAGGTTTTTTAATGGATATATCAGAACAAAGACTCCAGTGAGCATTGCAACCAGATCATTCTCCCTTTTTTCCATTTGTAAAAAATGTGCTGATAAAAAGAATATGACTGTGCATATTGGAATAGTCAGCTTTTTAATATTTTTTAAGCAGTTTTGTTGGCAACTGAAGTTCAGAGCTGTTTCTAACTGGAGCCAGAGTTATTTGTGACCTATTCAGGGTTACACTGATCATAACAGCTTTTGAAAACCGCCTCTAATTCACCCAGTGCTTTTCGGAATGTGACACCTATCTTGGGACATGAAAGCTTCCATCTATTTGGAAGGAGATATCTGGAGCCTTTGTTACTTTTGTTTGTTCTGTTACCAGGGACATTTAATGTGACACATTTTATTGAACCAGTTAATATTTTTTATTGTGCCCATGTTATCAATCTTTGCTTCACTCATTCTTATGTACAGGGATGAGAAAAACCTGTTTGTCAGAATTGTTCCCCCTCTGTCTTCATATTTGTAAGGGTTCTAGTGAAGCTTCTTGATTTGGTCTCAATCTGCCCAGCAAGCGTTCCCATATTAATAAACAGTGTATACTGAACATCTGCATAAAACAGATCATTGTCTTTGTAATAGCAGAATCTTAGGTTGGAGTCCCAAAGGTTTTCACTGTGTTTGCTTTGATGTTATTAAACTCTGTCTGTTTCACTAATCGTGAACCTAATTACCACATCTGCATGGCACGAAAGTTAGCTCTGTGGGTCGAATGGGATTAACAATCTTTGCATGTTGCTCCTGGGCCTTTTGCTGCATCAGTAGGACAGTTTGTAGCACCTTCGCAATAAGACTGCTGTAATTATGCGGAATCAATAAGTTTTTTTTTGTGTTTGTCTTTGTTGTTTGTTTGATGTGGTCTGAAGGATGCTGTGGGCAAGGTGCTGGACCGGTGGGCAATCATGTCCCGGGAAGAGGAAATCATTACCCTCCAGCAGTTTCTGAGGTTCGGAGAAACCAAATCTATCGTGGAGCTGATGGCCATTCAAGAGAAAGAGGGGCAGGCTGTAGCTGTGCCGACTTCAAAAGCAGACTCCGACATCAGGACTTTTATAGAAAGCAACAATCGGACTCGGAGCCCGAGCATCTTGGCTCACCTCGAGAACAGCAACCCTTCCAGTATTCATCACTTTGAAAACATCCCCAATAGTCTGGCATTCCTACTTCCATTCCAGTACATAAATCCCGTTTCTGCTCCTTTACTCGGCCTCCCCCCCAATGGGGTCATGCTGGAGCAGAGCCTGAGATTGAGAGAACCCAACCTTCCCATCCAGAACGAGCATGTGGAGAGCAGTGAGTCCGAAGTGTCTGTTTCACCTTTTCGGAGCGACCAAGGGAGCAGCAGGAACGCCCTCAGCAGCATCATCAACATTGAACCCAAAACCGAGCAGAACCGCTTGTCCCCCATCCACTCTCCGACCGCTCCTGCAAACCACATGGTCAAGACTGACCATTCGAAAATTAGCCTTCTGAGTTCAAAAATCCAGAGGATGAAAAGAATTGGACTGACCCCTAGAAAGGGCCGAGTGGTCTGCAATGCCTGTGGTAAGACTTTCTATGACAAAGGTACCCTCAAGATCCACTACAACGCTGTGCATCTGAAGATTAAGCACAGGTGCACGATCGAAGGCTGTAATATGGTTTTCAGTTCCCTGAGAAGTCGCAATCGTCACAGTGCCAATCCCAATCCTCGTCTGCACATGCCAATGCTGAGAAACAATAGAGACAAGGACCTCATCCGAGGTACATCTGGAGCTGCCACCCCAGTCATATCCAGCATCAAATCAAGTTTAAACCTAACGTCTCCCAGGCGACCATCCCTGAGCTTCAACTCTTCGTCAGTTGACCCAGTTCTTCAGAGCCCACTGGTGTTCCCTCCGCTAAAGACTGTAGAATCCGTCCCTCCGTTTTACAGGAATCTGTTGACACCCGGGGAAATGGTGAGCCCTCCAACATCACTCCCCACCAGCCCTATAGTGCCCTCGCTTGATCAGCCTTGTATCCCTGAGCCGCACCCATCCATGGCCCAGGAGCTGGCAGCTGACCTCGCCCCCAAGAAAAAATCCCGCAAATCAAGCATGCCCGTTAAGATTGAGAAGGAAGTGATTGACACGACTGATGAGTTTGACGAAGATGATCAGGTCAGTGAGAATCATGTCAATGAGGGCATCCACGATGAGGAAATGGATAATGTCAGTTGTCACAAAGAAATGAGTCCCACCATCCACATGCATAGCGGCAGGAAAGCAGATGAGGAGATAGGCCTTGGTGGGTTTGAGGATAAGCAAATGGGTAGCATCACTTCTGAGGAGCAAGAGCATGACCCAGACTTTGAAGATGAATCTGAAGGTTCCGAGTCTAAAATATGCGACAATCCCACAGAAAATGATGAGCAGGTGCACCGAGAGGTTTTTGATAAGGAGGAGATGTCAAGCAGCAAACTTGAAGACAATGACTCTATTTCCCCTCATCCACAGACCATTAAAATAAAGGAAGAGTTCACTGACCCAACCTATGACATGTTTTACAGTATCAGCCCATATGGGTTGTACAATGGTGGAGGAGGGAGCATCGTTGCCCTACAAGAAGGCTTTTCTCCATCAATGGGATACAGCAATCCCCATAAATACTCACCAGAGAGTGAACTCTATTCCAGCGCTGATCCTAAGATCTGTTACGTCTGCAAAAAGAGCTTTAAAAGTTCGTACAGCGTGAAGTTACACTACAAGAATGTTCACCTGAAGGAGATGCATGTTTGCACAGTAGAAGGTTGCAATGCAGCGTTTCCATCCCGCAGGAGTAGAGACAGGTATTTTCATTTGTCTGATATATTGTTGATATGTTTGATTTTATCTTTGCTCTTTAGCTGAATGCCAATTATTTAAAAATTAAGTGTTTTCTTTCAGATTTTTGTTTTTATCAGTTTTTACTTGTTTTCTTGTAAGTTAATTGTAGAGTTAAATATAATGTGTTAAAAAACCACTGAGAAGGAAACTGTTTTATGCGATGCAGACCTGTGGTGAAGTTCTTTGATCTACTTCCCTGTGAAATGATAGAGAACACATTTGTCTTGGCATCTGCCATGTCATTGAGACGCTTTATCAAACAGTGGCGGGTGTGTCAGCGCACAGCACAACAGCTAATGTAAATACTGGGAATGCCGAAAGTCCAAAATAAAAATGGGAAATGCTGGAAAATACTGAACGGGTCAGGCAGCATCCGGGGAGAGAGAAATGTTTGGGGTTGGTGACACTCGTCAGAACTGCAACAAGTTTGAGGTTTAACAGTTTATTTAAAAAAAAATCTTTATTGTCACAAGTAGGCTTACATTAACACTGCAAGGGAGTTATTGTGAAAAGCCCCTAGTCGTCACATTCCGACGCCTGTTCGGGTACACACACGGAGAATTCAGAATTTATTAACAAGTTCAGCGAGGGGGGAGGGGACACAAAAAAAATCCAAGAGGAATGTCTGTGACAGGGTGAAAGGGAAAGAGATTCGCTGACAATAGGACTGACGTTGCCAGTTATCCACAGAACGGCTGGATGTCGCCCCTCCCTCAGGACAAACAACAGAGGACCAGAATCTGCTCAGTTGTTGACCCTCTTGCTGCGTGACGGAGATTGAACAAGAAGCAAAATAACTGCAGAGTGAGATTAAATTTGAAGAATAAAATAAAAATTTTCATTAACAAACATATTAGAGTAGCTCTTCATCTCCTATCACAAATCTGGTTAAAATGCGACCGGGAAAACCAACACTTGACACGTCCAATCAGTGCTCCAGATTCATCACTGAACCTTCCATGTCGTTCTGCTGCTTTCAGTTTTCCATTGGCAGTCCTGATTCCAACATCATACTTGTCCCTCCAGTACCAATTTAGACAGCAGTAGGCAATTCAGCCCCTCAAGCCTCTTCTGCCATTTAGGTAGATCATAACTGATCTGTACCTCCACCCCGTTGACCCACCGTGGCTCTATAACCTGAATCCCCTTCCCCAATTCACCCCCAGCCTCAATGTTTCTTTGGGAGAAAAAGTCCCAGATTTCAATGATCTTTTGAGAGAAGAAGTGCTTCCTGACATTACTCCTGAGCAGCTTAGTTCTAACTTTAGCATTCTGTACCTCCTTGCTCTGAATTCTTAACCCCCTCCCCGCAAACGGAGGGCATTCTCCTCCCTGTGATTCACTGTCCACATAAACTGAACTCCAATTCTCAACCTGCCCAGACGGATTTAAACTCGTGCTTCTGTAAATTTTTAGTCCAGTATTACATAAATTACTGAAGCACTGTACCATCAGATTGAAAGTGGGGGAGCCAGTGAGACACCACGTGTGATGTACGAGACACTGGTGGGGTATGGATGGAGTTACTGATCTCCGTTGATCTCCATTGTGTAAAAATGGGACAATGTCAGGAAAAGACCCAGCAGGTTTCCTCAGGGAGGGGAGAGGAAACTTTAGACAGCAAATCACCCAAGAACTCTTTGGACATCTCTACGATACTGGCTTTAAGAGACATTGGCAACAACATCTGCACTTGTGTAGCATCTGAAACACGGTAAGGTGCCCCAAGGTATCAAACCTTCACAGCAGTGGGTATCAAACAAACTTGACATCAAACTGCATCACGGAACATTGGGACAGCTGATCACAAATCTGGATTAAGAGGGGCTTCGTAAAAGGGAGTTGGGAATGACAGAATTTTAGGGAGGGAATTCCATAGTTCAGGCCTTGGGCAGGCAGAGGCACTGCTGCCAATGGCAGCATGATTATAAACCGGAGATGAGGAGGGGGGGGGTTGTATTGTTGGTTGCAGATTCATCATTGGGGGAACTCAGGCAAAAAGAGTTTCTGTGACTTTGCCCTTAATCTGAAACTTCGTGTTTAAAACGGTTTGTTTGCTAAAAAGTGAAAATACCTTTTAGAGGCCGTGGGGACTTGCATTAAAGATCCGGGAACCTCAACTCACCCTAAATATAACTATCTTAGGCACATACGTTCCATTCCTGAAAGCCAATTGATGAAGGATAGCACTTGAGCCAATCTTTACTCAATGGAACATTTATTCACAGACTGAAACATGACAAGCATACGCCTCCTAACTCAACCCAGACCAGAGTTTCAGTCAGTGTCTCTTTATATCTGTTCAAGTGAAACTCCAGTTAGTGCCTTCCACCTGCATAGAATTAAAGACAAAGATATAAATTTCACAACACAAAGCTAAACGGTGAGCACACAATTGAGGTCCCAGAATGATCATTTGTTTATTTAGTCAATATAAAAACACAATGGTTAATGCTCGGGTGTAACCTGCGTTAAGCAATTTAGGACCTAGAAAATCCTAAAGCAACCGTCGCAAAAATACACCCATTGAGACATAAAACCATCTTCTTGTGATGTCACTGCTCAGGCCAGCATTTCTTCGCTAGTGTTGTTCGGGCGAGAGCAACCATTGGAGAGGACATTTGTGAGGCTGTGGAGCAAACAAGCACAAGACAAATTGTACTTCCTCTAATCCCAATGTCGGAGGTCAGAGAGCTACCCAGCTAGCGATCACACTTGATGTTTTCCTGGAAGACTTTAAAAAATATATTTTTATTCTCCTTTTCATATTTTCTCCCAAATTTGCACCCACCAACAATAAGCAGCAATGAATATAATGTCAATCCCCATATCAATGATCCCATCCTCCCACCAACCCCAAAACATTAGCCCGCATGTTAACACAAACAAATAACAAAAAGGAATCAGGAATCACCCATAGTCACCATTAACACACACCGCCCCCTTCCCCCAACACCTCCCACTAATGTTCAATGTTATCCAATTCTTCAAAGTGCAGAATGAATAATGCCCATGAATTGTAGAATCTCTCCATCCTTCCCCTCAGTTCAAACTTAACCTTTTCAAGCATCAAGAATTCCAGCAAGTCCCCCCGCCACGCCAGGGCACAGGGTGGAGAGGTTGCTCTCCAACCCATCAGGATCCGCCTTCGGGCGATCAACGAGGCGAAGGCTACAACATCTGCCTCCGCCCGTTTCCAATCCCGGCTGGTCCGACACCCCAGATATGGCCTCCCGAGGGCCTGCGTCCAGTTTCACGTGCACCACTTTAGAGATTACCCTAAACACCTCCTTCCAGTAATCCTCCAGCTTTGGACAGGACCAAAACATATGAACGTGGTTTGTGCCCCCCCCCCTCAAAATCCACGCACATCTTCCACCCCCTCACAGCCGGCTCATCCTCGCCCTTGTGAGGTGTGCTCTATACACCACCTTCAGCTGTATCAACCCCAACCTCCCACACGAGGTGGAGGCGTTCACCCTCCGGAGCACCTCACACCAGAACCCCTCCTCCAAACCCTCTCCCAACTCTCCCTCCCACTTGTTTTCCTGGTAGATTGATCAGGTGACCTCTGGTCATTTGCCATTTGATCAGTCACACATTATTGACTGCAGTAGAAAACACTGAAGTAAATCCCACTTGTACATCAAAAGCATCTTGGACACCCATAGCTTTGAACTTTTGGATTTTGTGAAATTCTGCATCCTCTCCACAATACACCCCCTCCTCCTCCGTGTACCTCATCACAATACACCCCCTCCTCCTCCGTGTACCACATCACAATACACCCCCTCCTCCACCGTGTACCACATCACAATACACCCCCTCCTTCACCGTGTACCACATCACAATACACCCCCTCCTCCTCCATGTACCACATAACAATACACCCCCTCCTCCACCGTGTACCACATCACAATACACCCCCTCCTCCACCGTGTACCACATCACAATACACCCCCTCCTCCACCGTGTACCACATCACAATACACCCCCTCCTCCACCGTGTACCACATCACAATACATCTCCTCCTCTGTGTACCACATCACAATACATCTCCTCCTCCTCCGTGTACCATATCACAATACACCCCCTCCTCCTTCGTGTACCACATAACAATACACCCCCTCCTCCTCCGTGTACCACATCACAATACACCCCCTCCTCCTCCGTGTACCTCATCACAATACACCCCCTCCTCCTCCGTGTACCTCATCACAATACACACCCTCCCCCCCCCGTGTACCTCATCACAATACAGCCCCTCCTCCTCCTCCGTGTACCATATCACAATACACCCCCTCCTCCTTCGTGTACCACATCACAATACACCCCCTCCTCCACCGTGTACCACATCACAATACACCCCCTCCTCCGTGTACCTCATCACAATACACCCCTCCTCCTCCGTGTACCTCATCACAATACACCCCCTCCTCCTCCGTGTACCTCACCACAATACACCCCCTCCTCCTCTGTGTACCTCATCACAATACACCCCCTCCTCCTCCGTGTACCTCATCACAATTCTCCCCCTCCTCCTCCGTGTACCTCATCACAATACACCCCCTCCTCCACCGTGTACCACATCACAATACATCTCCTCCTCCACCGTGTACCTCATCACAATACACCCCCTCCTCCCCCGTGTACCTCATCACAATACAGCCCCTCCTCCTCCATGTACCACATCACAATACACCCCCTCCTCCTCCGTGTACCTCATCACAATACACCCCCTCCACCGTGTACCACATCACAATACCCCCCCCTCCTCTGTGTACCTCATCACAATACACCCCCTCCTCCTTCGTGTACCGCATCACAATACACCCCTCCTCCTCCATGTACCACATCACAATACACCCCCTCCACCGTGTACCACATCACAATACACCCCCTCCTCCTCCGTGCACCACATCACAATACACCCCCTCCTCCTCTGTGTACCACATCACAATACCCCCCCCCTCCTCCGTGTACCTCATCACAATACACCCCCTCCTCCTTCATGTACCGCATCACAATACACCCCTCCTCCTCCGTGTACCACATCACAATACACCCCCTCCTCCACCGTGTACCACATCACAATACACCCCCTCCTCCTTCGTGTACCGCATCACAATACACCCCTCCTCCTCCGTGTACCACATCACAATACCTCTCCTCCTCCGTGTACCACATGACAATACACCCCCTCCTCCTCCATGTACCACATCACAATACCTCTCCTCCTCCTCCATGTACCACATCACAATACACCCCCTCCTCCTCCGTGTACCTCATCACAATACACCCCTCCTCCTCCATGTACCACATCACAATACACTCCCTCCTCCTCCGTGTACCATATCACAATACACCCCCTCCTCCACCGTGTACCACATCACAATACACCCCCTCCTCCTCCGTGTACCACATCACAATACACCCCCTCCTCCTTCGTGTACCGCATCACAATACACCCCTCCTCCTCCATGTACCACATCACAATACACCCCCTCCTCCACCGTGTACCACATCACAATACACCCCCTCCTCCTCCGTGTACCACATCACAATACACCCCCTCCTCCATGTACCACATCACAATACACCCCCTCCTCCTCCGTGTACCACATCACAATACCTCTCCTCCTCCATGTACCACATCACAATACACCCCCTCCTCCTTCATGTACCACATCACAATACACCCCCTCCACCGTGTACCACATCACAATACACCCCCTCCTCCGTGTACCACATCACAATACATCTCCTCCTCATCCGTGTACCACATCACAATACACCCCCTGCACTTTGTACCACATCACAATACACCCCCTCCTCCTCCGTGTACCACATCACAATACACCCCCCTCCTCCACCGTGTACCACATCACAATACACCCCCTCCTCCTCCGTGTACCACATCACAATACACCCCCTCCTCCACTGTGTACCACATCACAATACACCACCTCCTCCTTCGTGTACCACATCACAATACACCCCCTCCACCGTGTACCACGTCACGATACATCTCCTCCTCATCCGTGTACCACATCACAATACACCCCCTCCTCCACCGTGTACCACATCACAATACACCCCCTCCTCCACCGTGTACCTCATCACAATACCTCTCCTCCTCCTCCATGTACCACATCACAATACACCCCCTCCTCCACCGTGTACCACATCACAATACACCCCCTCCTCCACCGTGTACCACATCACAATACCTCTCCTCCTCCTCCATGTACCACATCACAATACACCCCCTCCACCGTGTACCACATCACAATACACCCCCTCCTCCATGTGTACCACATCACAATACACCCCCTCCTCCTCCGTGTACCACATCACAATACACCCCCTCCTCATCCATGTATCTCATCACAGTACACCAACTGACACACATACACAGACATACACAACACACACACACACACACACACATGACCATCAACACACACTGACACTGATACAACACGCAGATTCCAACACACGCAGTCTCATACTGACACACCAAAATACACACACATTCAGACACCGTCAAGCACACGTGTGTGGACACACTGACACACATTCTGTCACCTACTTCCACAGACAGACACATGCAGACACACACACACCAGCTGAACTGCACACACTTGTAGGCATGTACAGTACATACACAATGACACACACCAATTGCCACATGCGTCCTGACTTGGCGCACAGAGGCGCGCATACACACCCATACACAGGCCCACATACACACCCACACACAGGCACAGAGACATCCACACACAGGCACACATACACGGACACACACATGCACGCCCACACGCAGGCCCCCACCCACATGCACGCACACACACACAGGCACACATACACACCCACAAACAGGCACAGAGACACCCACACACAGGCCCACATACACACCCACACGCACGCACACACACAGGCACACATACACACCCACACAAACGCACCCACACACAGGCACACATACATACCCACAGGCACACATACACACCCACACATACACACCCACACACACGCACACATACACACCCACACACACACAGGCACACCCCCCCCCCACACACACACACACACACACACACAGGCACACATACACACCCACACACACACACAGGCACACATACACACCCACACACACACACAGGCACACACACACAGGCACACACACAGGCACACATACACACCCACACACACACACAGGCACACATACACACCCACACACATTGATACAGATACGTAAATATAACAGGTTTGGGGAGCAGTTCTTTCAAAACTCATTTTATTTTATGCAGACAGCGTATTGAGCCACCTGCTCTGTTTGTCACTGTGACCTCTGCCCTTCACTTTCCACCTGCGGTTGTATTCCTGTGTACAGAGTGAGGAGATGTGAATTCCAACTCCTGTCTGAAATACAAAATTGATTTAATACAATAATTAAAATCTGGACAGCCTGTCACATACAAACTGCTTCTTAGTCCCGCGTCCCTGCAGCATCAACTCCAGCCAAACACCCCTGCCAGTCTGTGCTCTTCCCGCAATGGTCAGAGCAGAATCTTACTGAGGGGCTAGTTTAGCACACTGGGCTAAATCGCTGGCTTTTAAAAAGCAGACCAAGCCAGGCCAGCAGCACGGTTCAATTCCCCGTACCAGCCTCCCCGAACAGGCGCCGGAATGTGGTGACTAGGGTTTTTTCACAGTAACTTCATTGAAGCCGACTTGTGACAATAAGCGATTTTCATTTCATTCATTCATTACTCTGGGCTCTGGCCTCCAATCCGGCCCAGTCTCAGCTTTGACATCAAGACTGGGCCCAAAATTAAGACACTGTTTAAAATTCCAGAAGATGTAAAACAAAAAGTAACTTGTGCAGTTGTTTTGTTAAACTGTCTGTTTCTTGGTTATCGCACCCCTTTGTGGCCTCCCTTCCTGCTTAATCATTCACTCAGCCCCAGTACACTGTCTCTATCACGGTGAGGCCCTGCAGACCCCAGGCCTTTTCACTTATCTCAGCTCACAACACGGAATAATTTGTCCACTTTTTTTCGAGGATTGTCAAGATTTATCAGGGCAATCCACACCACAGAAATCCCCAGTTTATATAGTTTATAGCTCAGGACCCAGTTCACTACAATACAGCAAGGTGTCAGTTGTAATGCATTAGAGAGAGCTCATGGCTCGGGGTCAGAAGGTTATGGGTTCAAACCCGACTCCAGGGACTTGAGCACAAAATCCAGGCTGGCATAGAGTTCCCCTGTCAGAGGGTCAGCATTGCGGGAGTGCCGCACTGTCAGAGGGTCAGCACTGCGGGAGTGCCGCACTGTCAGAGGGTCAGTACTGAGGGAGTGCCGCACTGTCAGAGGGTCAGTACTGAGGGAGTGCCGCACTGTCAGAGGGTCAGCACTGCGGGAGTGCCGCACTGTCAGAGGGTCAGTACTGAGGGAGTGCCGCACTGTCAGAGGGTCAGTACTGAGGGAGTGCCGCACTGTCAGATGGTCAGTACTGAGGAAGTGCTGCACTGTCAGAGGGTCAGTGCTGAGGGAGTGCCGCACTGTCAGAGGGTCAGTACTGAGGGAGTGCTGCACTGTCAGATGGTCAGTACTGAGGAAGTGCTGCACTGTCAGAGGGTCAGTGCTGAGGGAGTGCCGCACTGTCAGAGGGTCAGTGCTGAGGGAGTGCCGCACTGTCAGAGGGTCAGTACTGAGGGAGTGCTGCTCTGTCAGAGGGTCAGTGCTGAGGGAGTGCTGCACTGTCAGAGGGTCAGTACTGAGGGAGTGCCGCACTGTCAGAGGGTCAGTACTGAGGGAGAGCTGCACTGTCAGAGGATCAGTATTGAGGGAATGCTTCACTGTCAGAGGGTCAGTACTGAGGGGGTGCCGCACTGTCAGAGGGTCAGGACTGAGGGAGTGCTGCACTGTCAGAGGGTCAGTATTGAGGGAATGCTTCACTGTCAGAGGATCAGTAATGAGGGAATGCTGCACTATCAGAGGGTCAGTACTGAGGGAGTGCCGCTCTGTCAGAGGGTCAGTACCGAGGGAGTGCTGCACTGTCAGAGGGTCAGTACTGAGAGAGAGCCGCACAGTCAGAGGGGCAGTAGTGAGGGACTGCTGCACTGTCAGAGGGTCAGTACTGAGGGGGTGCCGCACTGTCAGAGGGTCAGGACTGAGGGAGTGCTGCACTGTCAGAGGGTCAGTACCGAGGGAGTGCTGCACTGTCAGAGGGGCAGTACTGAGGGAATGCTGCACTATCAGAGGGTCAGTACTGAGGGAGTGCCGCTCTGTCAGAGGGTCAGTACCGAGGGAGTGCTGCACTGTCAGAGGGTCAGTACTGAGAGAGAGCCGCACAGTCAGAGGGGCAGTAGTGAGGGACTGCTGCACTGTCAGAGGGTCAGTACTGAGGGGGTGCCGCACTGTCAGAGGGTCAGGACTGAGGGAGTGCTGCACTGTCAGAGGGTCAGTACCGAGGGAGTGCTGCACTGTCAGAGGGGCAGTACTGAGGGAATGCTGCACTGTCAGAGGGGCAGTACTGAGGGACTGCTGCACTGTCAGAGGGTCAGCACTGAGGGGGTGCCGCACTGTCAGAGGGTCAGTACTGAGGGACTGCTGCACTGTCAGAGGGTCAGTACTGAGGGAGTGCTGCACTGTCAGAGGGTCAGTACTGAGGGGGTGCCGCACTGTCAGACGGTCAGGACTGAGGGAGTGCTGCACTGTCAGAGGGTCAGTACTGAGGGAGTGCTGCACTGTCGGAGGGTCAGTACTGAGGGAGTGCTGCACTGTCAGAGGGTCAGTTCCGAGGGAGTGCTGAACTGTCAGAGGGACAGTACTGAGGGAGTGCCGCACTGTCAGTACTGAGGGAGTGCTGCACTGTCAGGGGGTCAGTACTGAGGGAGTGCTGCACTGTCAGAGGGTCAGTACTGAGGGAGTGCTGCACTGTCAGAGGGTCAGTGAATAGATAAAATCCTATGACACCGTTTGGAAGAATAGTAGAGGAGTTCTCAATGTCATCCCCAATATTTATCCCTGCAGCATCATTAGAAGAACAGATTATGTGGACATTGTGATGTTGCTGTGTGCAAACCCTTTCCTACATTAGACCAGTGACCACACTCCAAATTACTTCATTGGCTAGAAAGTCCTTTGGACCTGATTAACAGTCAGTTCCAACACAGATGGGTAATTTTGCCCCTGAGTGACAGTATTGAAGGGACAATCCGTCTCCCATCATACTGCTCTCCTCGTTCTCGTTGCCAGTGACCTGAATGTAACGCAGCAGCTGGATCAGTTTCACCAAGTTTATACAATTGAATAAAGTTTGAATTACTCCATTGCCACAGACTCAAAAATTAAACTAATTTAGGAGTGAGACTCATCTGGGTGTAACTTAATTCATTAAATTTTGGTAAATGACTCCTGGGGAGCTCTCTTGTTGTACCATGTCCTTTAAAAAGACAACCAATTTTTATTTATAAACTTAAATTTGTATTTCAATTTCTTCTCCATTCCTCAGCCAGTTTCGATATCTTGGGTTCACGTCTCCCACTAATACTTTCTTCATTATTCTCAATTTCAGTTTGTTAATCTGTTGAACATTTCCAAAAAGGGAGGGTGGGTTTGGTTTTCGGGGATTATGAAGCTTGACAAAATAGCAGCGGACGAATAAAGGACCAATTAATGCAGACGTACCAACCCCCTCTGGGCCACATCATCACCCACTTTTGCCACAGTTAACTGTGCCATTGAGTTCTGACTCACCCTTGGGATGCTGACTGTCCCTAAACCATCCCCTGCGTTATGCCATTCAACTCTAGCTGTCCCTAAACTGTGCCATTGAGCTCTGACTCACCCTTGGGATGCTAACTGTCCCTAAACCATCCACTGCGTTATGCCATTCAACTCTAGCTGTCCCTAAACTGTGCCATTGAGCTCTGACTCACCCTTGGGATGCTGACTGTCCCTAAACCATCCCCTGCGTTATGCCATTCAACTCTAGCTGTCCCTAACCTGTGCCATTGAGCTCGGACTTGTCTTTAAATCTTGCCATGATGCTAGACCATGCTAATGAGCAGTAACTACCGTTAAACTGTGCAATAGGAGATTGAATGTCACTAAACTGTCATTAAGCACTGATCGTAGCTGCATAAGGCCATTGACCTCTAACCGAACATTGGCTTTTCCTAAATCTCTGATCTGGCTTATTTGAATAATTATTCTGAGTGGATCATGCAACATTGGCCCTTTTCAAGGAGTCAGCCCAATAAACCAAGCAGATTGTCAGGTCCCAATTGAAGATATGTATACACGTCCCCATCTGCTCTTTAAGGTGGGACGAGAAGATTCCATTGTACTATTTGAAAGAAAAGCAGGGAAGTGCTCCAAAATATCCTGGCCAAGCAACATCACCAGAACTGACTATTTGGTGCTCATGTTGTTCTGAGTGAGAGTTCGCTGTGCACAAGTTAGCGATTAAATTTCTCCATTACAAAAGTTAGTACACTTCAAAAGTATTTCACTGGGCTGCAGAGTGCTCTGGGTATTAGAGAGTTTGAAAGGCGCTATATGAATGAAGGCACCTGTTTATGACCTCTCACATGTGCAACTGATCTTGATAATTGTTCAAATACCCGTGGTTGAGTTAAATGTGAGGTGTGAAAGAAAACTCACCTTTGATAAACAGCACTGAGTGTCAGGGCAAGTAGATCAAGGATGCAGCACCCAAACCTAACCCCTGTTTCCCCAGAATGGACATGCAAAGAGGTAGGTGCGAGGCAGCGTGCTCTGTTTGGCACCAATCACAACTCTTCCTCAGTGGAAACCAGGACATTACACTTTATCAAACACGGTAAGTGGGTTTGTTATTGTGTCCGTTATCTGCTGGATTGAGTGGTAACTGGTGAATACCAGAGCTCAATCAAGGTTTCTGACGAGGAAATGACGCCCAACAGTGCCATGAATCTCATGAAGCATAAAACGACGTAAGCCACAAAGGGCAACATCTTCCACACCTAATTTTCACCCCAACAAATTCCCCTAGCATGAAACATTGCAGCCCATTGGAAACCTGTAAAGCTTAATATGCTCATAGCTTTCAGCACCATGACCTTTAATTTATTTTAGACTGAGGAAATCTTCTGATGCACAGACTGTCATCCAATTTAACATGTAAGTTGTGAACATATCTGTCACTCCAGATAATGTTTTAAAATTCATTCTTGGCAAGGCCAGCATTTATTATCCATCCCTAATTGCCCCTGAGAAGGTGGTGGTGGTTGCCTTCTTGAACCGCTGCGGTTCCCGCGGTGTTGGTAGGGAATTCCGGGATTTTGACCCCACGACAGTGAAGGAACGGCCGATATGTTTCCAAGTCAGGAGGGGAACTTGAAGCTGGCACTGTTCCCAAGCATTTACTGCTCTTTTCTTTCTGGATGGCAAAGGCTGCAGGTTTGGAAATTGGACTCCTCCATAGTTGAGCATTGCAGTATTTTTCTGTGCGGACACTGACTCCGCCCTGACAGCTGGAGCCAAGACTCAGTTCTCAACTCTCCCATTCCAAGGGTTTCCTGTAGGCTTTGTTGTCCAGCCTGCCTAGGGCAGCGGCAGATCTCGATGAAGAATCTTCTGGAGTTCCTTGTTGATTTTAGCCCCTTGAGAGGGAGAGAAATTTCCCAAAACAGTAATCTGCTGCAAGCAAGGGCTGTTTGAGGCTGCAGAGAAACTCTGGGGCCTGATGGAAGGACAATCAAAACTTAATCCAAAAATGTGCTCTTAAATAAATACAACAAAAAGGAGAGTACTGTCAAGGGAAAAAAGAAAACACTTCCATAAAGTAGAAAGCAAAGCCGGAGGATCCTGCTGCTTGGGAAATGGCGAAGGCCCCATTAGACCTCTTGTCACGGGCCTCGAGTCCGGGCTTCTGTACTCCCAATGCAAAGCAGCAGAATGATCAAAGTAGAGAGACGCATCCCTCCCCCACAACCTGAGTGTTTCTCAATCTTTTAAAGGTACTGATGCCATGGAGCAAACAACTCTGCTGATCCTGCCGTCACGCCTGTGTTGACTCCGTGTCAGCAACACGTCAGCAATGCCTCTGTTCTCCCGCACCTCGTCCCTGTGCACTCCCTACAGCTAATATGTTACTTTCATCCTTCAGAGTTCCCCTTCAGTTGATCCACTGAAAGGACCCACGCATCAATGCACATGATCCTGTGTGACTTACACAGCCGATTCCCACATTGAACGACACCATTGCAACATGTGGCAAATAACCATTTAGAATGAGTTTCTTTAAACATACAAAATGCATTCTAGAAGGAGGTAGAAGGGAAGAAAGGGCATTGAACTAGGGATGAAAATCTTACAATTTTCCATTGCTCAAAAATCCTTACCTCTTTGCATCACTCCACACAATATACAAAGCCATTATACTTGCATTCTTTGGTACAAAATCTCAGCATTCTTCACAATGTCATTGTTTGACTGTGGTTCAGGAGGTAGCATTCTTGCCTCTGAATCAGATGACCAGGGATATCTAGCTTGATCCTGCAGTGTAGAATTGAGGGCGCGCTGTCTTGTTCGGTGAGACATTTAAACCAAGGCCCGTCTGCTCTCCCGGGGCCAGTGGTGCTATTTTGCAGATGAGCTGAAGAGTTATTCCCAGTGTCCTGGCCAATAACTACCTCTTAACCAGTACATTAAGCAAATTATTCAACCTGTACCCCGAGATCTCTTTGTTTTGTAACTCTCCCCAACTCCCTACCATTAACCGAGTAGGTCCTGTCCCGACTCAATCTACCAAAGTGTATCACTTTGTTGTTTGTGGGAGCTTGCTGTACACAAACCAGCTGCCACATTTCCTACATTACAACAGTAATATCCTGCATCATCTGTAAACCGCTCCTCGAGGCTGTAAACGGTGCTGTATTAATACAACTTTCTGATGGCTGCGGTGCACAATTTAAGACTCCGATTGTTGGGGCTTTGGGTTGAATCCAATACTGTCAACAACAAAATCGACATCCTCTTTCATTGCCTTGTTGCTTCGGAACAGATAGGTACCAAAGGTTGAAAATATCTTTCTTCTTTTGTTTTTTTATGAAGTGGGGAGGGGGGGTGGCTGCTGGCAATCGGGATAGTTTTGAAACATTAGAGCTTTGCACGCTTGGTGAAAGGGAGCACTGTGCCTTATTAAAACACCATCGATTTCGAAAATATGTTACAGCATTTCCCCATGGTAAGCATTTTTCTAGTCTCTGCCCACTCCGTAAAGTTGAGTATTCTGGTGTGTGAATGTGTGGAGGTTTTACTACAAATAGAATTCCCTTACCAAGAATATATATTACCAGCCATCTATATTAAATGCACCCATGTAGGTAGACGCAGAGCTTAATTTATACTATCCTTTGGCACGGATTTCACACTGGTGGATCTCAAAGGCAGTTACATATCCGGCCGTTCCTCATTGACTTTTCCTGGCATGGCTTCACTGTGATTAGTTCAATGATTGTCTGTGGCTTTGACTTTGATGTGCCACAGACGCAGCCTGTGCAGAATACACCTGCAGACATTTCAGAAAGTGGTCGACCGACTTCTATCAGACAGTTTAATGACAAGCTCCTCGTAATTGGCTGTCATTTGTACCGTTGTATCAGTTTGAGATCGAGGATGTTCTACCTCTCTGTTTCTAAGCAAAGTGGCATAAAGTGAAGCATTTCCCTTTTCAAAATTAATGTCAAACCACATAAAAGCATTCTATATATTTTTGCATGGAATATGATGGACCAAATCACTTCCTGCTCATTCTTGTTGCACAGAATTCCAACAAAGTCAAATGCCATCTTCTCGTTAGTCTGCTGCTTAAATAAACTACTTCACCTTTAGGGGTAGCACAGTGATTAGCACTGCTGCCTCACAGTGTCAGGGTCCCGGGTTCGATTCCAGCCTTGGGTGACTGTCTGTGCGGAGTCTGCATGTTCTCCCCGTGTCTGCGTGGGTTTCCTCCGGGTGCTCCGGTTTCCTCCCACAGTCCAAACACGTGCAGGTTAGGTGGATTGGACATTCTGGATTGTCCGTTAGTGTCCAAACATCTGCGGGTTAGGTGGGATTACGGGGTTGCAGGAATAGGGTGGGGCCTGGATGGGGTGCTTTTTCAGAGGATTGGGGCAGATTCGATTGGCCAAATGGCCTCCTTCTGCACTGAAGGGATTCTATTGATTCTAGTTTTATTTCACTGTACTTCAAACCACACGTCATTCACTCCAAACATCAAATCGTGTCCAATACTCCTCATTGGGTTGAACTCTCCACCTATTCCTGGAAAGCTGTGTAAAACTCCCAACCACTTGCTATCACTAACCTATCAATCGCTACCCCAATCCCATTGCATCAATTTACGATACATTAAACACTTTAACATACGCTGCTGTCGTGAATGTGGAATTAACTGAAATCTTCAAATGGATGACAAGAACTGGCAAAACTCTTCATGTATTAAAAATATGAGGCTTGTCGGAACATTCCATTGCAAAATGTATTTAATGCTCCTGTGTCAACTTGGCCCCATTATAAAAGTGTCCACACTGACCTGTAAAACATAAATTGTTGTTCTTGTTTAAATTGAGCTGCCAAACGATTGATTAATTAGCCTGTGATCTCTAATTTCACTTACAGCCCTCATCAAAGCACAGTCCTGATTCAAGCATGCATTCCTTATCAAAGTAATTTTGCAGTCATAGAGATGCAACTTCAAACGTTTGACATCAAAAATGACTTTATTTAGAATTTTTATTCATGTATTTAGAGCATGTCATAAAATGGTGAAAAAACAAGAATTTGTTTAATTTAGCTGTATGTTTTCGTTGATGAATTTATATAAATTCATCCTCTCCTTGACTGACAACCAAGTCTGTATTTTCCGGGAGCCTTGAATATTTCAGTGGTTACAGAGAAGGAGTGTAGGAGAGTAAGGAGCAGCCAGCATTGTTTCTGCCCCTGTAATTAAATAACTCCAGCCCTTGTGCAGTTTACCAAGCACGGAGAGATGAAATGAGAGAGTCGGGTACAGGGTTGCAGCACCCTGACACCGAGAGAGTTGGTGGTAAATCTGTTGCAGGGAATTTGTTCCCACATTTTGGTGCTCATCCGTCTGTTCCTGCTTCCATGAGTAGCTGTGACGAGCAGCCCCTGTAGCATCTGCCGCGACGGCGGGGGGCTGAAGCCAAACTCAAACTTGGAGCTTGAACCGTCGATTGTATGAAAAGTGATGGGATTCTCGCACCTCACACGCTCTGCTACCTTTCATGAAATGTGGCCTTTGTTCAAATTCTGGGACTCAAGTGGCCCCGTCATCAGCCCAAAATAAGAGTGATTAAAATTTAACATCCAGTAACGGTGGACTCTGATGTTGATCGCATATAGTGTTGTCCCTGTAGGAATGAAGGCAAGGCCGCAGTGACACAGGTCTCATAAAAAAACCATCCGGAAAAGAGCCAGTGTGCTGTGGATGGAGGTGTGCAGAGATCATTTATTATTAATGAGGCTGATATTGCAGGGACATTAAGATTGTATGAGTAGGGGTGGCAGGTAGTGGCTTTGTGTGTGTGTATGTGTGTGTGGGGAGGCGGGGGGGGGGGGGGCTGCTGATACATAAATACAAAAGCTCTGAGGTCGTGTAGATACAAAAAGTAACCATCTAATTCTGTGCCCTCTTATCTCTCTCAGTGGCCGCTAGTGGAGCTTGTCTGGGTCAGAGACTTCACCAGTAATTGTGTGTTACGGTCTTTAAAGATCATTTGTGCTGTCAGTCCAAATTCAATGAATACCAGTGAGCACTTTGTTGATTTTTTTATTTGTTGTTGAGATGATTGCTTTTAACAGTCTCATTTATTACTTGGGCTTGACATTAGCGCAGAACATTTTGGTTTGTATGGATCGCATAATCACTCAAATAATAAATTAACAAGTACTCTAATTTATGGCCATGTGTGATAGTAACTGTCGGGATAGGACAAGGTCTGCAGTAGTTGCAATGTGTCATCACTGCTCACATTTTCACCCATAATGAATTCAGTTGTCAAATCGTAGGACAGGGGCGCAGGCTATCCTGTCCAGGGAGCCTCTGTCAGCGCTTTGAGAAATGCCCAGGTGGTCCCACTCTATTCCCAAAGCCTTGCAAATCTTTCCCCGTCACGTATTCCTCACTCCCTCTGAGTTCCTGATCCTGCTTGTACTTTCGAGGAAAAGCAGACAAAAGCGAAGCGATGTCCGGCATGGTACACCCTCTGACAAAGATTCCCCGGGAACGTTGGGGATTTGTGGATGCCTTCGCTACTCGGGAATGATGTGAAAGAAAGGAAATAGAAAGTTAGGTTCCAATACCTGAAAGGAAGGGTGGACAACTGATTCAATCATAACATTGAAATGTGAATTGGATAACTACACAACCCAGGTAATTTTTGCAGGGCTGGAGGGAGAGGGTGTAAAAATTGGGTCAGTAGAATCCTTCCCTAAAGTGAACAAGATGGGTTTTTACATGTGATAATTTCATGGCCACCATTCCTGAGACTGGCTTTTAATTCCCGATTTTATTAATTAATTTAAAGGCATGGTGGGCTTTGAACCCATGCCCGCAGACAACCAGCTCGGGCCTCGGGAACACTAGCCCAGTGACGGTATTCTTTATAATCTTTTTTTAAAATGATCTTTATTAGTGTCACAAGTAGGCTTAACACTGCAATGAGAGGCAGCACGGTGACACAGTGGTTAGCACTGCTGCCTCACAGCACTGAAGACCCGGGTTCCATCCCGGCCCTGGGTCACTGTGGAGTTTGCCGTGCCTTGTTTAAATTCTCCCCATGTCTGCGTGGGTCTCATCCCCACAACCCAAAGATGTGCAGGTTAGGTGGATTGGGCACGCTAAATTGCCCCTTAATGGGAAAACAAAATAATTGGGTACTCTAAATTTATTTTTAAAAAACACTGCAATGAACTTACTGTGAAAAGCCCCTAGTCGCCACATTCCGGCGCCTGTTCGGGTACACAGAGGGAGAATTCAGAATGTCCAATCCACCTAACAACACTTCTATCGAGACTTGTGGGAGGAAACCGGAGCACCCGGAGGAAACCCACGCAGACACGGGGAGAATGTGCAGACTCCGCGCAGACAGTGACCCGAGCCGGGAATCGAACCTGGGACCCTGGCGCTGTGAAGCAACAGTGCTAATACTGTGTTACTGTGCCGCCCATCACTCCATTAAAAATTAGTTTAAACTAAATTTCACAAGTAGAATTTCACACACTGATCATTTTAAAATGGGTTTATAGCTACCCTTCTGCTCATTCACCCTTGAACACTGTGTTCTCTGTGTGGTGCTTTGTTACACTCAGCACTTTAAAGGATGGGGAAGTGAAGGAACCTTTTTTTATTTCTACAATCAATTAGTAATGATAGAGAGATGAATTCTACATGGGAACAATTGCACAATACAAAGAGGTTTTATTTTCTAAGTTTAAATGGAGGTTCAGCAGACATACAAATAAAAAAAAGATGAACTATTACCTCAAAATATCAGTAATGGTTAAAGACAAGGCCTAACCATAACTTGGTTACATCTGGATCTTGAATTGCTGTTACATTTACCTGTCACACTCAAACTGCAGCCAAAACGTGTCTAATCATGTCCTGTGCTGAATTAAACATGTTTTGTGCAGTTAACTGAATTGGTCTCTCTTTCACTGACCACTGGCTTCACTCATTGGAGTCAGTCGGCAGGCTGACGGCCAATCGCAGAGTCATTGTGAAAATGATTTTGCCACGAGCAACAGGAATGCCCAGGGCTATAAAAGGCGGTGTCGGGGGCGGCACGTGGCACAGTGGTTAGCACTGCTGCCTCACGGCGCTGAGGACCCGGGTTCAAATCCCGGCCCTGAGTCACTGTCTGTGTGGAGTTTGCACATTCTCCCCGTGTTTGCGTGGGTTTCGCCCCCACAACCCAAAGATGTGCCGGTTTGGTGGATTGGCCACGCTAAATTGCCCCTTAATTGGAAAAAAAAATAATTGGGTACTCTAAATTTATTTTAAAAAATAAATAAAAGATGGTGTCCGGGTAGAGATCCAGATGTACAATCAAAAGTAGAAGTTGATCACCTTCCCACAGTACGTGAATCCCCATTGGGAGATTCTGCTAATTGTGCGTGTTTGCTGCTTTTTCCAGTGGCTCCCAGAATTAAGCCGGAAAGTTTTGGGGCAAGGACTCCCAATAGGTGCACTTAAGTATATTTTTAATTGGCCAAAGAAATGACATTGTACCCCAATCTAGCAAGAAAATAACTTTGCAATTTTTAAAAAGTTATTTTCAGCAATTTAAAAGGTTCCTGACTCGAGTGTATTGTCACCAAGATTAAAGGTGCTTATTTCTTGTGAAAACCCCATTTTCATCTTGGTAATAAACTTTACAGAGTTGTCATTCTTAAATATATTCAGGAACATTTTGAATGCAAAACATTTTTCAGTTTTAACATGCTGCTCGCTTGCGTTGGTTAGTGCCAGATTTCGCATTTGATTATATGCAAATAAATTGGAGTGAAAACTGGGCAGGGGGGGGGACACAGGAGGTGGGAACAGGAGCAGGCCATTTGCACCATCAAGCCTGACACTTTGTCCAAACAAATCACGACCCATCATCTATCTCAACGCCACTTTTTCCTGCTATCTCCGTATCCCTTCATGTCATTATTATCCAGATTCTATCAATTTCTACCTTGAACATGTTCAATTATTGAGCTCCTATAGCCCTCAGGAATAGAGAGTTCCGAAGGTTCACCATCCTGTGTTTGAAGAAACACCACCTCATTCTTGCCCCAACTAGACCTGCTCCTTATTCTGACACCGTGTCCCCTGGTTCTAGACTCACCAGCCAGGGGAAACGTCCTCTCACATCCACCCCCTAACAGCCTGTAAGAACCTTCTAAGTTTCAGTGAGATCACCTCCCATTTTTAAAAACTCGAGAGAATAATAATAATAATCGCTTATTGTCACAAGTAGACTTCAATGAAGTTACTGTGAAAAGCCCCTAGTCGCCACATTCCAGCACCTGTTCGGGGAGGCCGGTAAGGGAATACAGGCCCGGTTTCCTCCCTCTCTCCTTGTAAGACAATCCCACCACCCCAGGGATCAGTCTGGTGAACCTCCTATTGAACTCCCTCTATGGTCTGTATATCCTTCCTTAGATAAGGGGAGCAAATCCATGTTCAATACACCAGATGCAATCTCTGTACAATTGCAGCAAGACATTGTTACTCCTGTACTCACCCTTGTGATAAAGGCCAGTGAGCATTTACCTTCCTAATTGTTTGCTGCAGCTGGTTTTAGCTTTCAGTGACTCGTGAACAAAGGCAATAATAATAATAATCTTTATTATTGTCACAAGGAGGCTTGTGACAAAGACGTCACTGCAATGACTTTACTGAAAAGCCCCTAGTCGCCACATTCTGGTGCCTGTTCGGGTACACAGAGGGAGAATTCAGAATGTCCAATTCACCTAACGACACGTCTTTCGGGACTTGTGGGAGGAAACCGGAGCACCCGGAGGAAACCCACACAGACACGGGGAGAATGTGCCGACTCCGCACAGACAGTGACCCAAGCCAGGAATCGAACCTGGGACCCTGGCGCTGTGAAGCAACGGTGCTAACCACTGTACTACGGTGCCGTCCCACCCAGTCCGTCTAGCCATCAACACTTCCCAACCTCTCTCTATTTAACAAATACTCTGGACAGGATCCTCCGCTCCACCAGCAGCGAATTTTCCCCACAGATTTCCCAAAGGCAAATGGGAAACCCCATTGGCCAGCTACTGGACCGGAGGATCCCACTGCCGGCGGGGGCATGTTGTGCCGGAAAACTGGGCCGGCTTGACAGAGAACCCCGCCCTCTGCCTTTCTGTGTTTTCTCTCGCAATTATTCCGATTACATTCCGCTGGTCACATTCCTGCCGAGTCACTCGGTCTGTCCAAATCACCCTGAAGCCTCTTTGCATCCTCCCCACAACTCACATTCAAACCTCGTTTTGTGCTAACAGCAAATTTGGAAATGTAATATTATCGTCAAATTGGATACAATTTGCAGTGGAGTATCCAAAGTAGCAGCTTTGCACCATATTCCAGATCTCGTGTCCAGCCTCTATTCCTCCTTCGGTGACATCTGTGTAGTGAGGTTTCTCATTAGGCAGTTTTTTTGTGGTGGCAAAAATCTGTTGTCTTTTGCAATGTCATCAATGATGTTTAAGAAAGAAAGACACATCTGACAGGCTTTGTACAAAATATGTAAAATAGTAAGAGACGGGTAATTTTACTTAAAATGACTTTACCTCACAGTCTGCACTGCACAATAAGCAGGGCAATGTCCAATACAGAAACTGCAATTTAAACACGTCCACACATATAGCTCAAAGAAACATTTGCATTTCTATAGCACCTTTCATGACCTCGGGATGTCTCGAGGTATTTTACAGTCAACAATAAATGTATTGACTGGTGTAAATGCAGCAGTTTGTGCACAAGATCCCACAGGCAGTAATGTAATCTTGACTAAATAGTAATTTCTTCAATGATTTTGTTAATTGATAAATATTGAACAGGAGGACATGCTTGCTCTTTCAAATGATGCAATGGAACCTGGGAGGATGGATGGGATCATCGCTTATGTCTCACCTGAAAGATACCTCCTCTGACATTGCAGCATTCCCTCAGTACTGATCCCCTGACAGTGTGGCACTCCCTCAGTACTGACCCTCTGACAGTGCGGCACTCCCTCAGTACTGATCCTCTGACAGTGCAGCACTCCCTCAGTACTGACCCTCTGACAGTGCGGCGCTCCCTCAGTACTGACCCTCTGACAGTGCGGCACTCCCTCAGTACTGACCCTCTGACAGTGCGGCACTCCCTCAGTACTGACCCTCTGACAGTGCAGCACTTCCTCAGTACTGACCCTCTGACAGTGCGGCACTCCCTCAGTACTGACCCCCTGACAGTGCGGCACTCACTCAGTACTGACCCTCTGACAGTGCAGTACTCCCTCGGTACTGACCCTCTGACAGTGCAGCACTCCCTCAGTACTGACCCTCTGACAGTGCAGCACTCCCTCAGTACTGACCCTCTGACAGTGCGGCATTCCCTCAGTACTGACCCTCTGACAGTGCAGCGCTCCCTTAATACTAACCCTCTGACACTGCAGCACTCCCTCAGTACTGACCCTCTGACAGTGCCGCACTCCCTCAGTACTGACCCTCTGACAGTGCAGCACTCTCTCAGTACTGACCCTCTGACAGTGCAGCGCTCCCTCAGTACTGACCCTCTGACAGTGCAGCGCTCCCTCAGTACTGACCCTCTGAAGGTGCAGCACTCCCTCAGTACTGACCCTCTGACAGTGCATCACTCCCTCAGTACTGACCCTCTGACTGTACGGCACTCCCTCAGTACTGACCCTCTGACAGTGCAGCGCTCCCTCAGTACTAACCCTCTGACAGTGCAGCACTCCCTCAGTACTGACCCTCTGACAGTGCAGCGCTCCCTCAGTACTAACCCTCTGACAGTGCAGCACTCCCTCAGTACTGACCCTCTGACAGTGCGGCACTCCCTCAGTACTGACCCTCTGACAGTGCAGCGCTCCCTCAGTACTAACAAAGAACAAACAAAGAACAAAGAAATGTACAGCACAGGAACAGGCCCTTCGGCCCTCCAAGCCCGTGCCGACCATACTGCCCGACTAAACTACAATCTTCTACACTTCCTGGGTCCGTATCCTTCTATTCCCATCCTATTCATATATTTGTCAAGATGCCCCTTAAATGTCCCTATCGTCCCTGCTTCCACTACCTCCTCCGGTAGCGGGTTCCAGGCACCCACTACCCTCTGCGTAAAAAACTTGCCTCGCACATCTACTCTAAACCTTGCCCCTCTCACCTTAAACCTATGCCCCCTAGTAATTGACCCCTCTACCCTGGGGAAAAGCCTCTGACTATCCACTCTGTCTATGCCCCTCATAATTTTGTATACCTCTATCAGGTCTCCCCTCAACCTCCTTTGTTCCAGTGAGAACAAACCGAGTTTATTCAACCGCTCCTCATAGCTAATGCCCTCCATACCAGGCAACATTCTGGTAAATCTCTTCTGCACCCTCTCTAAAGCCTCCACATCCTTCTGGTAGTGTGGCGACCAGAATTGAACACTATACTCCAAGTGTGGCCTAACTAAGGTTCTATACAGCTGCAACATGACTTGCCAATTCTTATACTCAATGCCCCGGCCAATGAAGGCAAGCATGCCGTATGCCTTCTTGACTACCTTCTCCACCTGTGTTGCCCCTTTCAATGACCTGTGGACCTGTACTCCTAGATCTCTTTGACTTTCAATACTCTTGAGGGTTCTACCATTCACTGTATATTCCCTACCTGCATTAGACCTTCCAAAATGCATTACCTCACATTTGTCCGGATTAAACTCCATCTGCCATCTCTCTGCCCAAGTCTCCAGACAATCTAAATCCTGCTGTATCCTCAGACAGTCCTCATCGCTATCCGCAATTCCACCAACCTTTGTGTCGTCTGCAAACTTACTAATCAGACCAGTTACATTTTCCTCCAAATCATTTATAGATACTACAAAGAGCAAAGGTCCCAGCACTGATCCCTGTGGAACACCACTGGTCACAGCCCTCCAATTAGAAAAGCATCCCTCCATTGCTACCCTCTGCCTTCTATGGCCTAGCCAGTTCTGTATCCACCTTGCCAGTTCACCCCTGATCCAGTGTCACTTCACCTTTTGTACTAGTCTACCATGAGGGACCTTGTCAAAGGCCTTACTGAAGTCCATATAGACAACATCTACTGCCCTGCCTGCATCAATCATCTTAGTGACCTCCTCGAAAAACTCTATCAAGTTAGTGAGACACGACCTCCCCTTCACAAAACCGTGCTGCCTCTCACTAATACGTCCATTTGCTTCCAAATGGGAGTAGATCCTGTCTCGAAGAATTCTCTCCAGTAATTTCCCTACCACTGAAGTAAGGCTCACCGGCCTGTCGTTCCCGGGATTATCCTTGCTACCCTTCTTAAACAGAGGAACAACATTGGCTATTCTCCAGTCCTCCGGGACATCCCCTGAAGACAGCGAGGATCCAAAGATTTCTGTCAAGGCCTCAGCAATTTCCTCTCCAGCCTCCTTCAGTATTCTGGGGTAGACAGAGGTCAGAGGTAGGTTCTTTATGCAAAGAGTAGTGAGGCCGTGGAATGCCCTACCTGCTACAGTAGTGAACTCGCCAACATTGAGGGCATTTAAAAGTTTATTGGATAAACATATGGATGATAATGGTATAGTGTAGGTTAGATGGCTTTTGTTTCGGTGCAACATCGTGGGCCGAAGGGCCTGTACTGCGCTGTATTGTTCTATGTTCTATGTTCTAGATCCCATCAGGCCCTGGGGACTTATCTACCTTAATATTTTTTAAGACACCCAACACCTCGTCTTTTTGGATCACAATGTGACCCAGGCTATCTACACCCCCTTCTCCAGACTCAACATCTACCAATTCCTTCTCTTTGGTGAATACTGATGCAAAGTATTCATTTAGTACCTCGCCCATTTCCTCTGGCTCCACACATAGATTCCCTTGCCTATCCTTCAGTGGGCCAACCCTTTCCCTGGCTACCCTCTTGCTTTTTATGTACGTGTAAAAAGCCTTGGGATTTTCCTTAACCCTATTTGCCAATGACTTTTCATGACCCCTTCTAGCCCTCCTGACTCCTTGCTTAAGTTCCTTCCTACTTTCCTTATATGCCACACAGGCTTCGTCTGTTCCCAGCCTTTTAGCCATGACAAATGCCTCCTTTTTCTTTTTGACGAGGCCTACAATATCACTCGTCATCCAAGGTTCCCGAAAATTGCCGTATTTATCTTTCTTCCTCACAGGAACATGCCTGTCCTGTATTCCTTTCAACTGACACTTGAAAGCCTCCCACATGTCAGATGTTGATTTGCCCTCAAACATCCGCCCCCAATCTATGTTCTTCAGTTCCCGCCTAATATTGTTATAATTAGCCTTCCCCCAATTTAGCACATTCGTCCTCGGACCACTCTTATCCTTGTCCACCAGTGCTTTAAAACTTACTGAATTGTGGTCACTGTTACCGAAATGCTCCCCTACTGAAACATCTACCACCTGGCCGGGCTCATTCCCCAATACCAGGTCCAGTACCGCCCCTTCCCTAGTTGGACTGTCTACATATTGTTTTAAGAAGGCCTCCTGGATGCTCCTTACAAACTCCGCCCCGTCTAAGCCCCTGGCACTAAGTGAGTCCCAGTCAATATTGGGGAAGTTGAAGTCTCCCATCACCACAACCCTGTTGTTTTTACTCTTTTCCAAAATCTGTCTACCTATCTGCTCCTCTATCTCCCGCTGGCTGTTGGGAGGCCTGTCGTATACCCCCAACATTGTGACTGCACCCTTCTTATTCCTGATCTCTACCCATATAGCCTCACTGCCCTCTGAGGTGTCCTCTCGCAGTATAGCTGTGATATTCTCCCGAACAAGTAGCGCAACTCCGCCTCCCCTTTTACATCCTCCTCTATCCCGCCTGAAACATCTAAATCCTGGAACGTTTAGCTGCCAATCCTGCCCTTCCCTCAACCAGGTCTCTGTAATGGCAACAACATCATAGTTCCAAGTAGTAATCCAAGCTCTAAGTTCATCTGCCTTACCCGTAATGCTCCTTGCATTAAAACATATGCACTTCAGGCCACCAGACCCGCTGTGTTCAGCAACTTCTCCCCGTCTGCTCTGCCTCAGAGCCACACTGTCCCTATTCCCTAGTTCTCCCTCAATGCTCTCACCTTCTGACCTATTGCTCCCGTGCCCACCCCCCTGCCATACTAGTTTAAACCCTCCCGTGTGACACTAGCAAACCTCGCGGCCAGGATATTTATGCCTCTCCGGTTTAGATGCAACCTGTCCATCTTATACAGGTCACACCTGCCCCGGAAGAGCTCCCAGTGGTCCAGATAACGGAAACCCTCCCTCCTACACCAGCTGTTTAGCCACGTGTTTATCTGCTCTATCTTCCTATTTCTAGCCTCACTGGCACGTGGCACAGGGAGTGATCCCGAGATTACAACCCTCGAGGTCCTGTCTTTTAACTTTCTGCCTAGCTCCCTGAACTCCTGTTGCAGGACCTCATGCCCCTTCCTGCCTATGTCGTTAGTACCAATATGTACAACGACCTCTGCCTGTTTGCCCTCCCCCTTCAGGATTCCCTCTACCCGTTCGGAGACATCCTGGACCCTGGCACCAGGGAGGCAACATACCATCCTGGAGTCTCTTTCACGTCCACAGAAGCGCCTATCTGTGCCCCTGACTATAGAATCCCCTATTACTATTACTCTTCTGCGCTTTGACCCTCCCTTCTGAACATCAGAGCCAGCCGTGGTGCCACTGCTCTGGCTGCTGCTGTTTTCGCCTGATAGGCTATCCCCCCCGACAGTATCCAAAGGGGTATATCTGTTCGAGATGGGGACAACCACAGGGGATTCCTGCACTGACTGCCTGCCCTTTCTGGTGGTCACCCATTTCTCTGCCTGCACCTTGGGTGTGACCACATTTACATAACTGCGATCTATGACGCTTTCCGCCACCTCTGACAGTGCAGCACTCCCTCAGTACTGACCCTCTGACAGTGCAGCACTCCCTCAGTACTGACTCTCTGACAGTGCAGCACTCCCTCAGTACTGACCCTCTGACAGTGCAGCACTCCCTCAGTACTGACCCTCTGACAGTGCAGCACTCCCTCAGTACTGACCCTCTGACAGTGCGGCACTCCCTCAGTACTGACCCTCTGACAGTGCAGCACTCCCTCAGTACTAACCCTCCGACAGTGCAGCACTCCCTCAATACTGACCCTCTGACAGTGCAGCACTCCCTGAGTACTGACCCTCTGACAGTGCGGCACTCCCTCAGTACTGACCGTCTGACAGTGCAGCACTCCCTGAGTACTGACCCTCTGACAGTGCGGCACTCCCTCAGTACTGACCGTCTGACAGTGCAGCACTCCCTCAGTACTAGCCCTCTGACAGTGCAGCACCCCCTCAGTACTGACCCTCTGACAGTGCAGCACTCCCTCAGTACTGACCCTCTGACAGTGCAGCGCTCCCTCAGCACTGACCCTCTGACAGTGCAGCACTCCCTCAGTACTGACCCTCTGACAGTGCAGCACTCCCTCAGTACTGACCCTCTGACAGTGCAGCGCTCCCTCAGCACTGACCCTCTGACAGTGCAGCACTCCCTCAGTACTGACCCTCTGACAGTGCAGCACTCTCTCAGGACTGACATTGTGATTGTGTGGCGCTCACTTTGCACTGGCGCACAGTACAGGTTGCTATCTGTTGTAATAAGAAATCCTTGTTTGAAAAGCTGGACTTCATGCACAATTTAAGGCCTAATTAATGATTGCCCTAATTTGAATTTGTTTGGAGTTGCTCAGATAGCTGCTGGTCTAACATTCAAATACTGATTCAATACAGTTGAGCGGAATAGTGCATGTGAAAATACATATATGTAACATATGTGTGCCCCTTGTACCCATTCTCACTGAAGGTGTGGAGTTCTCTGGCTAATGCTGCCAGGTTTCAGGCTGTCCATGGCGCTGAGGGAGAGGCCTCACAGTTTCTCAAAGGCGGCATTGGTGATCCTAACCGAGGGAGAATCAATGGATGAGGAATGTCTTTGCAGGAGGTATGGAGGTTCTTCCTTACCCTTCTCATTCCCCAGTTCCCACCCCAGCCTCTCCTGCAGGAACCTGGCCTCGTGACCTCCTGCTCCAGATACAAGTGGGTCCCGTGCAAGATGCTAATTGCCAACCACTCCCTTTCCTCGGTGACTCCTATATGGTGGAGGAGTACAACATTCACGCTTTTTTGTAGAATCCCCACAACGCAGAAGGAGGCCATTTGGCCCACAAAGACTGCAACGACCCTCTGAAAGAGCACTCAAACTAGGTCCACCCCACCCTTCCAGAAGCTGTGCAGGTTTGGCCATTCTAAATTGCCCTTAATATCCAAAATAGTTGGGTGGGGTTGCTGGGTTACGGGGATAGGGTGGGGGTGTGGGATTAAGTAGGGTGCCAGGGCAGGTGCAGACTCGATGGACTGAATGGCCTCCTTCTGCATTGTAAATTCTGACAGTGCTGCACTGTCAGAGGGTCAGTACTGAGGGAGCGCTGCACTGTCAGAGGGGCAGTACTGAGGGAGTGCCGCACTGTCAGAGGGTCAGTACTGAGGGAGTGCTGCACTGTCGGAGGGTCAGTACTGAGGGAATGCTGCACTGTCAGAGGGTCAGTACTGAGGGAGCGCTGCACTGTCAGAGGGGCAGTACTGAGGGAGTGCCGCACTGTCAGAGGGTCAGTACTGAGGGAGTGCTGAATTGTCAGAGGGTCAGTACTGAGGGAGTGCCGCACTGTCAGAGCGTCAGTACTGAGGGAGTGCTGCACTGTCAGAGGGTCTGTACTGAGGGAGTGCTGCACTGTCAGAGGGTCAGTACTGAGGGAGTGCTGCACTGTCAGAGGGTCAGTACTGAGGGAGTGCTGCACTGTCAGAGGGTCAGTACTGAGGGAGTGCCGCACTGTCAGAGGGTCAGTACTGAGGCAGTGCTGCACTGTCAGAGGGTCAGTACTGAGGGAGTGCCGCACTGTCAGAGGGTCAGTACTGAGGCAGTGCTGCATTGTCCAAGGGTCAGTACTGAGGGAGTGCTGCACTGTCCAATGGTCAGTACTGAGGGAGTGCTGCACTGTCCAAGGGTCAGTACTGAGGGAGTGCCGCACTGTCAGAGGGTCAGTACTGAGGGAGTGCCTCACTGTCAGAATTTACAGTGCAGAAGGAGGCAATTCTAGAATTTCATTCTCGGCGATTAGTACCTCTCCCTGTAACCCTGAAACCTAACCTACACATCTTTGGACTGTGGGAGGAATCCGGAGCACCCGGAGGAAATTCAGGCAGACATGGAGAGAACGTACAAACCCCTGAGGTCGGAATTGGACCTGGGTCCCAGGTGCTGTGAGGCAGCAGTGCTAACCACTGTGCCACACAGTATTTCCAGAATAAATGTTGATGAAGTGTCGACAATGTTTCCCAGAAGTTGCGGGTGAGTTTTGAGATTCCTCTTTAAGCCTCCAGCGGGTGCTGAACTGTAAAAGTTGATTTACCATTAAATGGAGACCAAAATCCTTAGCAACCAATCATTTACAGCCTATCAGCCAAGTCCTCTCTACCACAATGTTGTGCAGCCTCGTAAAATAGCACATGTGGTTTAACTCCAACAGCCCCCAGCAATCCTCTGGGTGGCTGTTCCCAGGCTGAGATTCAGCTCCTTCACCAAGATGGTAAAGAATGATCCCTGGAATGAAGAACTTGTCGTATGAGGAACGGTTGAGGACTCTGGGTCTGTACCGTTGCAGTTTAGAAGGATGAGGGGGGATCTTATTGAAACTTACAGGATACTGCGAGGCCTGGAGAGAGTGGATGTGGAAAGGATGTTCCACTTGTAGGAAAAACTAGAAGCAGAGGACACAATCTCAGACTAAAGGGACGATCCTTTAAAACAGAGATGAAGAGAATTTCTTCAGCCAGAGGGTGGTGAATCTGTGGAACTCTTTGCTGCAGAAGGCTGTGGAGGCCAATTCACTGAGTGTCTTTAAGACAGAGATAGACAGGTTTTTGATCAATAAGGGGATCAGGGGTTATGGGGAGAAGGCAGGAGAATGGGGATGAGAAAAATATCAGCCATGATTGAATGGCGGAGCAGACTCGATGGGCCGAGTGGTCTAATTCTGCTCCTATGTCTTATGGTCTTTTGGTTTCTGGTGCTCACTACCGGCTAAACCAGTGGTTTGCCTCGCGACCCCCACCTTGGCCGCTTCAGAGGTTTTCTGCGATGTCAGAGCCATTCGAACTGATGAATCTGGTTTGATTTGAGCCAACAATGTTGGTGCTGCGGGAAGACTGTTACCCACCAGCCAGTGCCTTGAATTGATCCAAAATGGAACCACACTGAAGTCAAGTCAGAAAAAGACCAATGTTTTATTCTTAAATAACAGCAAAAACTGCTGGATAACCTCAGCAGCATCTGCGGAGGGAGAAATTGAATTAACGGTTTGAGACTACATCGGGTCAGAGCTTTTACAGCACAGAGAGAGACCCATCGGGCCGTCATGTCTGTACCCGGCCGTCAAGCGTCGATCTATTCCAATCCCCTTTTCCAGCACTTGGGCCCTAGGCTTGTCTACTACGGCACTTCAAATGCTCAGCTAAATGCTTCTTAAATGTTGTGAGGGTTCCCGCCTCTCCCACCCTTTCCGGCAGCGAGTTCCGGATCCCCAGCACCCTCTGGGGGAAAAGGCTTTTCCTCCAATCCCCTCGAAATCTCTGGCCCCTGACCTTAAATCCTGGTTATTGACCCCTGGACCAAGGGGGAAAATTCCTTTCTTCATGATTATGTCCCTCTTTCATATGCCCCTCCTAATTTTATACACCTCAATCAGTCCCCCCCCCCCCCCTTAGCCTTATCAGCTCCAAGGAAAACAAACTCAGCCTAAACAGCCTCTCTTCATAACTGAAACACTCCATCCCAGCAACATCCTGGTGAATCTCCTCTGCACCCTCTCCCAGTGCAATCACTTCCTTCCTATAATGTGGTGACCAGAACCACACACAGCACTCCAGCTGTGGCCTGATGAGCATTTTATACAGCTCCATCATAACCTCCCTGCTCTTTTGTTCACTGTCTCGGTTAATAAAGGCAGGTACCCCATCTGCCTTTTTACATCTACCTGTCCAGCTGTCTCCATGGACCTACACACATGCACCCCACTATCTCTCTGGTCCTCTGTACTTCCGAGCAAAGAACAAAGAACAAAGAAATGTACAGCACAGGAACAGGCCCTTCGGCCCTCCAAGCCTGCGCCAACCATGCTGCCCGACTAAACTACAATCTTCTACACTTCCGGGGTCCGTATCCCTCTATTCCCATCCTATTCATGTATTTGTCAAGATGCCCCTTAAATGTCACTATCGTCCCTGCTTCCACCACCTCCTCCGGTAGCGAGTTCCAGGCACCCGCTACCCTCTGTGTAAAAAGCCTGCCTCGTACATCTCTAAATCTTGCCCCTTGCACCTTAAACCTATGCCCCCTAGTATTGACCCCTCTACCCTGGGAAACTATCCACTCTGTCTATGCCCCTCATGATTTTGTAGACCTCTATCAGGTCACCCCTCAACCTTCGTCGTTCCAGTGAGAACAAACCGAAGTTTATTCAACCGCTCCTCATAGCTAATGCCTTCCATACCAGACAACATCCTGGTAAATCTCTTCTGCACCCTCTCTAAAGCCTCCACATCCTTCTGGTAGTGTGGCAACCAGAATTGAACACTATACTCCATGTGTGGCCTAACTAAGGTTCTATACAGCTGCAACATGACTTGCCAATTCTTATACTCAATGCCCCGGCCAATGAAGGCAAGCATGCCGTATGCCTTCTTGACTACCTTCTCCACGTGTGTTGCCCCTTTCAGTGACCTGTGGACCTGTACACCGAGATCTCTCTGACTTTCAATACTCTTGAGGGTTCTACCATTCACTGTATATTCCCTACCTGCATTAGACCTTCCAAAATGCATTACCTCACATTTGTCCGGATTAAACTCCATCTGCCATCTCTCTGCCCAAGTCTCCAAACAATCTAAATCCTGCTGTGTCCTCTGACAGTCCTCATCGCTATCCGCAATTCCACCAACCTTTTGTGACGTCTGCAAACTTACTATTCAAACCAGTTACATTTTCCTCCAAACCATTTATATATACTATGAACAGCAAAGGTCCCAGCACTGATCCCTGCGGAACACCACTAATCACAGCCCTCCAATTAGAAAAGCATCCTTCCATTGCTACTCTCTGCCTTCTATGACCTAGCCAGTTCTGTATCCATCTTGCCAGCTCACACCTGATCCCGTGTGACTTCAGCTTTTGTACCAGTCTGCCATGAGGGACCTTGTCAAAGGCCTTACTGAAGCCCATATAGACAACATCCACTTCCCTACCTGCATCAATCATCTTAGTGACCTCCTCGAAAAACTCTATCAAGTTAGTGAGACACGACCTCCCCTTCACAAAACCATGCTGCCTCTCGCTAATACGTCCACTTGCTTCCAAATGGGGGTAGATCCTGTCTCGAAGAATTCTCTCCAGTAATTTCCCTACCACTGATGTAAGGCTCACCGGCCTGTAGTTCCCTGGATTATCCTTGCTACCCTTCTTAAGCAAAGGAACAACATTGGCTATTCTCCAGTCCTCCGGGACATCACCTGAAGACAGTGAGGATCCAAAGATTTCTGTCAATCTTCCCGTTCATTGTTTACTCCCTTGACTTGTTTGTCCTTCCAAAATGCATCACTTCACACTTTCCAGGCTTAACTTCTATTTGCCACACTTTTGCCCAACTGACCAGCCCACATATATCGTCCTATAATCTGAGGTTTTCTGCCCATTATTTACCAATTTACCAATTTTCATCTCATCTGCAAACTCACTGATCATGTTCCCACATTCACGTCAAGATCATTAATGTACACTACAAACAGCAAGGGACCCTACCGTACACCACTTCCAGTCACAAAACAACCTTCAACCAACACCCTATGCCTCCTGTTAGTAAACCAATATTGGATCCGAATTGCCCTGGATCCCCTGGGCTCTTACCTTCATGATCTGCCTCGCATGTGGGACCTTGTCAAAAGCCTAACTGAAGTCCATGTAGACTACATCAACTGCACTGCCCTCATCTACACACCTCGTCACCACCTCGAAAAATCCAACAGAATTTGTCATGACCTTTCTACAGAACTGAAGAGGGATAAAAATGTAATGAGTTATAAAGTTGGAGAGCAGGTGGGGCAGAATGGAAGGTCAGGGATAGGTCACAACTAAAGAGAGATTGACAAAGAGTTATGACGTAGACAAAGGAAGTGTTAATGGTGCCATTAAGGACTGAAGAATTGCTAACAGCGGCATTAAAGTAAGGTAGCAGAATGTGTTGATAGCAGAACAAAGCTCAGTGCTCAATGGAAGCAAAACTGAAAATAACAAGGGGCAAATGGCCGTGTGGGTGGGGTACAAGATGGAGGGAATAATTCACAATCTAACATTGCTGAGCACAGAAGGCTGTAACGTGCTGCATCGGAAGGTCAGGTGTTCTTCTAGTTTGCGTTGGGCATCACTTGATCATTGCAGCAGGTCTAGGATGGACAAGTGGGCTTGAGAGCAAGGTGCTGAGTTGAAATGGCAAGCATCAGGAAGGTTGGAGACGCGCTTGCGGAAGCAACACCTTGTCTGCGTTTAGTCTCTCCAATGTAGAGGAGACGGCACTGGGAGCAGCGAATACAGTGGACCAAACTGAAGGAGATGATGCTTAACCTGAAAGGAATGGTCGGCCCTTGGAGAAGGGAGGGGGTAACACGGGGCAAGTGCTGCGCCTTCTGCGATTGCACTGCATTCTTTTTCCTTGTTTGTTCAGCTTCCCAAATGATTCGTGATCAGTGAATATTCTCCTGCCATTGAAATTTCAGTCATTGGTAAAGAACGGACAGTTGCTTGGGGTTGTGAGAGAGGCATGTGTGGGCCACTGTTCCCAGGAAGGAGAATTTTCATCAGAGGGACTCCCTTTGTGCAGAGTATTACACAGAATTACGGCACAGAAACGGGTCATTTGGTCCACGTTGGCCTTTAGGTCCCACACAAGTCTCCTCCCACCCCTCTCCCTCTCACTCGACCAGCAGCTCCTCCATTCCCTTCTCCCTCGTGTGTTTATCCAGCTCCCCTTTAATTGTATCTACACGATTCACCTCAACCACTCCCTGTGGAAGAGAGTTTTGCACTCTCCCTGTAAAAAGCGGTTTCTCCTGAATCTCCTATTGGATTTATTATTATTTATTGCCGAACAAAATAATGAATCCCTGCGCAAATGACAGAATGAACAATTATTGGCTGAAATGTAACAAATAGATTACAGCAGCTCATCGAGATTTGCTTCCCCTACCCGCACCTTGGGCATGATGAATGATAATTTAATATAATTGAACAGTAATAATGACTTAAATACACTTTGTTTGACATGTTCAAATTTCATAGAAGTGTTCATTGGTCCCCATTGCCAACATGCGAGTTAATCCTAATAGTGCTTGATAAGATATTAAATGGTGCTGTTTCTGATCGAGAGGAGCTTATCTATAAATTGCAAGAGATTCCAACACTTTGCACACTGCCCTGCCTCATTACAATGCAGGCATTTTAACCACTGCTCATTGAATCATTGTGTTGGGATCACAGATTAATCCTTCCCCCCCCCTCCTTAATTTGAAAGTCCCTCAATTTTCCAGCATTCTGACATTCCCCAAATTCCCAGCCAGTTCGGACCACCTTTTTAAAAAATAATATTTTATTTCAGGTTTCAAAATTAACAATTACGATCTAAGTTGCACACAGGTTTGAGAATCGTTCTAACATTGTACAACTGTCACATTAACAATAGAAGGAATCGGAGATGTGGAAAAACACACAACTGGGGCTCCATCGAAGCCCCCTCCCTGTATTCCCCCAATCCCACAAATAAACCTCCCCCCCCCCCCCCCCCCCAACAGCTGATGGTAATGAACTCTTTGGAAGTGAGAGAGATAAATGGCTACCACCTCAGGTAGACCCCCCCCCCCCCCCCCAATCCCGCCAGCATGCTTAACCTTTTCCAGGTATAAATAGTCCATAACGTCACCCAACCAGGCCGAGGCTCCAGGCGGAGCGGACGTTCTCCATCCCAGCAGAACCTGCCGTCAGATTGTCAACGAGGCAAAGGCGAACGCTCTGCACCCCCCCCCCCCCCGCGATCCGGGGTCCACAGCCCCAGCGAGTCTGAAACCCTGAAAATGGCTCTAGATCAATGTTAGGAATCGCTGACATGGTGTTAAAGAAGGAGACCCAAAAGCTCACCATCTTTGGACAAGACCACAATATGTGGGTATGGTTGCGAGATCCTCTCCCCCCCCCACCCCCATACCCACCCTCGCCAACTGTAAGATTTCCTCCATCAGGGAAGAGGCTGTGGGGACAAGGGAAACGCAGGACAAATCCCGGCAGCTAAGTCGCGCAGTTGAAATTATTGGAATAGGTGTGTCCCTGATGGTTGGAATTTCGCCAAGAACTCCCCCCACTGGTGAACCGTCCGTCTATAAACCCGTCTCTGAAGCACCCTCGCCCTTCCTTCCCAGAACTTAAAGTCGAATCCAAACCCAATGGTGGTTACCATTTATAGGAGGCAATAGTGACAATAGCTTGCAATGTTGTCCGAGCTGCCTCCATATCTTCAAGTTGGAGATCATCACTGGGTCTGAGATGTATTTCATTGGAGAGAGTGGGAGTGGTGTAATTGGTAGGACCCAGAGACTCGACCCTCCATCTGGTTTCCGGTTCTCTGTACAAACCCAACACCTTCTCCACATTGCCCGCCCAGTAATACATGAGGGAATTGGGTAGAGCCAAGCCTCCTGACTGCCGGCCCCTCTGGAGGTACACCTGCGAATACCCGGTTGCCCTACCCACCCATATAAAGGAATTCACTGACTTGTTCACCCTGGAAAAGAATGTTTTAGCGAGAAAAATATGAAGACATTGGAACAAGAGTGGAAACCTCAGTAGAATATTCATCTTGATGGTTTGAACTCTGCCCGCCAGGAACAGCGGAAGGTTACTCCATCTCCGCAAATCGAGACTCACCTTATCTAACAAAATTATAGGGTTCAACTTATGAAGCCTGTGCCAGTCAGATGTCACTTGGATACCCAGATACCGGAAGCTACCCCTGGCCCGGCAGAAGAGCAATAGCTCACGATTGGCTCCCCTCCCTGGGGGGGTTAACCGGGAAGTACTCACTTTTCCCCAGGTTTAACTTACAGCCTGAGAAGGAGCCAAAGTCTCTCTGCAGTCCTCATAACTTCATCTGCAGAGGAGACCGGGTCCGTGACATAAGGAGCAGGTCATCAGCATAGAACAACACCCTATGTTCCCTTCCCCCTCGATCCATCCCCCAGAAGCCCTCAGTGCCATCGCCAGAGGTTCTGTTGTCAGAGCGAAAAGGAGCGGCGACCATGGGCATCCCTGTCCTGTACCCCTGTTCAGAGAGAAGCAATCCAAACGTGTCACAATGGTACAAACGCTAGCCATGGGGTTCTTGTCCAGCAGCCACACCCATGAAATAAATTTCTGCCCAAACTCAAACCTCCCAAGTCCCTCACTCCACCATGTCGAATGCTTTCTGTGCATCCATAGATATAATCACCTCTGGCTCAGGGACCGAGGAAGGCAAGAAGACAATGTTCAGAACCGGCCGTATATTAGACCACAGCTGCCTTCACAAATCCTGCCCGGTGTTCTACCATTATACCCCCGCCACATGGCTCTAACCGCAAAGCCAGCACCTTGGCATCCACATTTAGCAGCAAAATGTTCCTGTAGGAACCACACTCTGTGGGGCCCTTATCTTCCTCTAAAATAAGCGAGGTGGAGGCCTGTGCAAGTGTATCAGGCAGGTAACCTCGTGCTGAACCGTCGTTGAACGTATCTACTATTAATGGACTGCAGCCGTTAACATTAAATGTGGAAACTAATGTTAAAGTAACAATGATTTACATTTATATAGCGCCTTTAGCTGAGTAAAATGTCCCAAGGTAATTCACAAGAATGCTCGCAACCAAAATCTGATACCGAGCCACATGAGGGGTTATTAGGACAGGTGACGAGAAGCTTGGTCTAAGAGAGAGGTTTTAAATAGCGTCTCAAAGGTGGAGAGAGAGGCGGAAATTTAAGGAGGAAATTCCAGAGCTTAGGACCCAGGCAGTTGAAGACACATCTGCCAGAATTGGAGCGATTAAAATCAGGGATGTGCAGTCACCCAGAATCGGAGAAGTGTGTTGATGTCGGAGGATTGTAGGACTGGAGGAGGTGGTGAGATGGGGAGAAAGCAGTGAGCAACATATTAAACATCCACACAGCCACGCACGGAGCGTTTTCTGCCACTGCGCAGCATAACATTTGTGGCAACAATTTCAGGACAGGTGCATACTGCGTGTGATTGTGGCCATTGTGAAAACCCCTCAATGAGGGCCCAACACTCATTTAGTTAATGATCTGTTTCTGAACAGGGTCAAGATGAACACCACATCCATGAAAGGGTTAAAGCCAGAAGAGTTCCCGAAAAAAATATACATCTGTAGCCATTATTGGTTGCAACAGATAATATATTTAATGAGGGATTATTGCTGAGTGATTTGCATACATTCCTGGATGACCTGATGGAAGTGATTGCGTGTTTATTGTGGATGTTGGCAATTGGTGCAATATGATAAACTGCCCGAGACACACTTATCAGTAATCATCGAGATTATTAACGTCATTAATCATCATTCCCCAAAAATATGGCAGCAGCCAACTTTGACCATTGTTGTTTGGCGTGGTGGTCGTTAGAAACTTGGCTAATAGACTGTCGAGCTCCAGAGAATGACAGTTTGCATTGACAATGTAAGGTTAATTATATTTGAGCTGCTGATTTGTCCTCTCCTCGGAATAGCCTGAGCACTTTGCCAATCCCAAGAGTTCTTTCTTGTTAAAATGGTAAAAGTATTTTATTGAAATTTCTTTCCTCCGCTGGTTGGGATCACAGAGATATGAAAACACCAGAGCGGGACTGGCATTAACACTGATAACTCGCCGAGAGATTGTGGATTCTCGTCTTCGCTCTTTCTCTGGCTTTTACAGAACAAATTAACAATTTAAGGTTGTTTAGTATTTTGTTTACAAGTTAACTTTTCAGTATTAGTATAATGGACAATTAAATAAGCCATTTCTTTTTTAATCTGTGTGGGTTTCACACAGGAGTAAATCCAACTCACTGGTTTCCTTGAGCGTTATAAATCTACAATCTCTCTGCTGATTCCTGGCAAACATTCTGAGGAATAATTCAAAGGCCACAGAGAGTAAAATAAGCCTGAGTGGCCCTTAAGCCCTGTGACGCCTGCTCGACACATCTGCTAGGTGAATACCCCCCCCCCCCCCCCCCCCCACCCCTTCCTAATGGTTGAGACCAGCACAAATATCACTTCTATCTGTAGGAATAATAATAATCTCTGAAGGTAAAACGTCGCCCTACAATATGTGGGTGAACCAGTCAGAAAGGGTGATGAATGGACAATGTGCAGAATCCAGGGAACATCAGCGAGGTACAAATTAATTCTTGGAGGTAAGCATAGCCACAGCACCTCGGTCACGTGGACCTGGGGAAACCCTTTAAGAAGTTTAGAGAGGGAATTACAAATCAGCATCTCCCTCTTCTCACACCTCCTGAAAGGGCAGTGCTACAACCAGACTGGGTTCACTAATCCTTGGCCCCCTCAATCCAGACAAATTGTCATTGGGGCGGTGTGCACATTTCTGTTCTCTGTGTTACTGATGGGATATAGAGCCATTGCTGATAACGCAAAAAATATTTACGAGAATGATATCAGAACTGAGGTTATAACCTCAGTAAAGACTGAACAGGTTTTTCCCTGTAGAAACAAAAAGGCTGAGGGGTGCCTGATGATTTGGGCAAACATTTAATAATAATCTTTATTGCCACAAGTAGGCTTACATTAACACTGCAATGAAGTTACTGTGAAAAGCCCCGAGTCGCCACATTCCGCCGCCTGTTCGGGTACCCAGAGGGAGAATTCAGAATGTCTAATTCACCGAACAGCACGTTTTCCGGGTCTTGTGGGAGGAAACCGGAGCACCCGGAGGAAACCCACGCAGACACGGGGAGAACGTGCAGACTCCGCACAGACAGTGACCCAAGCCGGAATCGAACCTGGGACCCTGGAGCTGTGAAGCAACAGTGCTAACCACTGTGCTACAGTGCTGCCCTATTTATACACTAGATGTAGAAAACATGGCTGCAAAATTCAGTTGCCTACAGAAGGCCTAAGCTGCAAAGAGTGGCAGCACAGGTGAGCCTCGCAGCCACGTGTGGAAGGTTTAGCAGAAAGTGGACGAATCGTGACCTTAAACAACCTTCCCAGCTGATTTGATGCATGTTCTGCAAGCTTGCACCATGTAGATCCAGTGTGTGCTGTCTGCTAACCACACCAAACCAAACGTTCAGCTGCATGAGGGACGGCAACACTAATGTTATTAATCATCCAAGTTGCAGGTGACGTGCTTTTGAATTACTTCTGCTCTGGAGAAGTGTGGCGGTGTTTGTGAAAGCGAGGCGGTGTTTGTGAAAGCGTGGCGGTGTTTGTGAAAGTGCGGCGGTGTTTGTGAAAGTGGGGCGGTGTTTGTGAAAGCGAGGCGGTGTTTGTGAAAGCGTGGCAGTGTTTGTGAAAGCGCGGCGGTGTTTGTGAAAGTGGGGCGGTGTTTGTGAAAGCGCGGCGGTGTTTGTGAAAGTGTGGCGGTGTTTGTGAAAGTGTGGCGGTGTTTGTGAAAGCGAGGCGGTGTTTGTGAAAGCGAGGCGGTGTTTGTGAAAGCGAGGCGGTGTTTGTGAAAGTGGGGCTGTGTTTGTGAAAGCGCGGCGGTGTTTGTGAAAGCGCGGCGGTGTTTGTGAAAGCGCGGCGGTGTTTGTGAAAGCGAGGCGGTGTTTGTGAAAGCGAGGCGGTGTTTGTGAAAGCGGGGCTGTGTTTGTGAAAGCGTGGCGGTGCTTGTGAAAGTGGGGCTGTGTTTGTGAAAGTGGGGCTGTTTGTGAAAGTGGGGCTGTGTTTGTGAAAGTGGGGCTGTTTGTGAAAGCGCGGCGGTGTTTGTGAAAGCGCGGCGGTGTTTGTGAAAGCGAGGCGGTGTTTGTGAAAGCGAGGCGGTGTTTGTGAAAGTGGGGCTGTGTTTGTGAAAGCGTGGCGGTGCTTGTGAAAGTGGGGCTGTGTTTGTGAAAGTGGGGCTGTTTGTGAAAGTGGGGCTGTGTTTGTGAAAGTGGGGCTGTTTGTGAAAGCGCGGCGGTGTTTGTGAAAGCGCGGTGGTGTTTGTGAAAGCGGGGCTGTGTTTGTGAAAGTGGGGCGGTGTTTGTGAAAGCGGGGCTGTGTTTGTGAAAGCGGGGCTGTGTTTGTGAAAGCGGGGCTGTGTTTGTGAAAGCGGGGCTGTGTTTGTGAAAGCGGGGCGGTGTTTGTGAAAGCGGGGCTGTGTTTGTGAAAGCGGGGCTGTGTTTGTGAAAGCGGGGCTGTGTTTGTGAAAGCGGGGCGGTGTTTGTGAAAGCGGGGCGGTGTTTGTGAAAGCGCGGCGGTGTTTGTGAAAGCGCGGCGGTGTTTGTGAAAGCGGGGCTGTGTTTGTGAAAGCGGGGCTGTGTTTGTGAAAGCGGGGCTGTGTTTGTGAAAGCGGGGCTGTGTTTGTGAAAGCGGGGCTGTGTTTGTGAAAGCGGGGCGGTGTTTGTGAAAGCGGGGCGGTGTTTGTGAAAGCGGGGCGGTGTTTGTGAAAGCGGGGCGGTGTTTGTGAAAGCGCGGCGGTGTTTGTGAAAGTGCGGTGGTGGGTTTTTGGACATGTGTTGGTGGATTTGGAAGCATATTGCTGCATCCTTATGGGTGGAAAATGAGGCCGAGTAGTTTGATACTTGTCCACACAGAGGCTATGTCAAATTATGTTGATGGCGCAAAGCTAGCTGGAAATGTAAGTTGTTAGGAGGACAGAGAGAGGTTGCAAACAGGGAGAGAGATATAGTAAGCAATTGGCATGTTGGCCAAGGGGATTGCAGTACAAGAATAAAGGCGTCTTACCACAGTTATGCAGGACTTTAGTACGAACACACCTGGAATACTTTGTGCAGTTTGATCTCCAGATTTCAGGAAAGACATACTTGCATTGAAAGCAGCACAGTGAAGGTTCACTGGATTGGTCCCTGGGCTGACTGAGTTGCTCTATGATGAAAGTCTGAGTAAATGGAGATTATATTCTCCGGAGTTTAGAAGAATAAGAGGTGATGTCATTGAAATTTACAAGATTCTGGAGGGATTTGACCGGGAAGAAGCTCCATCATTGAATATATTTAAGGTTGTGTTGGGCAGAGCTTTGGACTCTGAGGATATCAAGGACATGGGGAAGAGCCATATCCAAAGATGACTGAAGTCCTCCATGCTCAGCACCATTTGAGTAAATCTCCTACGCCTACAGATTTGTATGTTTCGTTGGTTTAACATTTACGACTTCGCCTAAATCTCAAAGTGGGAAATCATCTGCAATTTGACCTCGTCTCAGCTTTTTCTGTTTATACTACAAAAGAATTGTTTCCTCTTAAGATGTAATTCACGGTCACAATGAGAATGAAATCAACTATTTCCTTACACCATATTCAGAATTCCCCAACATGAAACCAATCACAATCACTTTTTAAATCTGTCCAATCATTGTCAACGGTGTTGCTAAAAGTGGTGAGGCCATTTTGAAAAGGGAAAGAATTGAAAAATAGAGAAGTTGTGTTAAACAGGCAAAGAACCTTTGTTTCTTGTTTTTTAAAATAAATTCAGAGTACCCAATTTTTTTTTTTCCAATTAAGGGGCAATTTAGCGCGGCCAATCCACCTACCCGGCACATCTTTGGGTTGTGGGGGCGAAACCCACGCAGACACGGGGAGAATGTGCAAACTCCACACGGACAGTGACCCAGAGCCGGGATTGAACCCGGGTCCTCTGCGCCATAGGCAGCAGTGCTAACCACTTGGCTAATATGCGCCACTGTGCTGCCCCTTGGTGATGGATGTTACTGTCCCCCACCCAAAGTACATTCTGTGCCCTTGTTACTCACATTGACTCTGTCAAGTGGTGTTCAGGACTGAGGAGTCGACCACAATACTGTGGGTCTGGAATCACATGTAGGCCAGACCACATAAGGATGGCAGATTTCCTTCTCGAAAGGGCTTTAGTGAACAAAATGGGTTTTTAACAACAATCTAGTAGTTCCATGATCACTATTACTGCAACTTATTATTAAATTTCAGTTTTATTTTATTAACTGACACTTGCTAGCAAGACCAGAAACCAGGATATCAATACAAGATAGTCGTTAAGGCATCCAACAGGGAATTCGGGACTGTCTTCTATACCGTGGAGAGAGGTGAGAATGTGGAACTCGCTCCCACAGGGAGTGGTTGAGGTGAACAGTACGGATACATTTGGAGGGGGGAAGCCGGATAAACATGTGGACAGTGAACCATTTGTAAATCGTTGATATGTGAGCTGGTGGATGGCGTATGAGCATACATGCTCCATGCTGAAGTCAAAGATTAATAATGGGGGTGGGTGGGGAGTGACAAACACACAGGAAAATAGACTTGGACCTGAATGTGCTTGTTTGTATTCTAACCTGCAAATAGATTGTGCTGACTCTGGCTAACTCAGGAATTGGCAATTCCACTGTGCCCTGGATTTTCAAATGGAAAATTGAAGTATACAAATAGCAAGTGACATTGGAGGAAGCAAATACAGGCACTGATGGGGTGTATCCCAGGACTGCACAATGATAGAAATAGAGATTCCTCAATCTCATTCACACAATTTACATGAAATATTAAATTGTAAAATGGACCTCTGGCAGATGTCATTGGAAAAGGATTATTTGTATTAGTATGGGAGATCTGAAACTATACATAAATCTGGTCTAAAGACAGTCACGGGCTTTGGAGGGAGGCCCACATGGCTCCTCACAGTCCCGTTGGTTGTCCATTCTTAACAATTAATTACATGTGCAATTCCCTTACCTGTTTGAGAGCTAATGTATGCAGTGCTTCCAGGATCATATCAGTGCCAAGCTATCTGTTTGAGGACAGCAAAGCTAATTAATGTGTGTGTCAAGGTCAAAAGCAATCAACCCACTGAAGACCGGAAGTCTACAATCTAACTGAGTGGTAAAATTGATTCATAATCTGCTTGCCTGCCTTGTGGGAAATAACTGCTTTGATAGGAGGCATTGAATCCCATTCAGAATAGTAGAAGGGATGCTGTCCATATTTAACTGTCAGCTGGCTTGCGTCAGCCACATGTTTCCCTATTTTATGCTGGATATGGGGCGGCATGATGGCACAGTGGTTAGCACTGCTGCCTCACAGCACATGGGACCCGGGTTCGATTCCTGCCTTGGTTCACTGTCTGCGCAGAGTCTGCACGTTCTCCCCGTGTCTGTGTGGGTTTCCTCCGGGTGATCCGGTTTCCTCCCATAGTCCAAAGATGTGCAGGTTAGGTGGATTGGCCATGCTAAATCGCCCCTTCGTGTCCAGGGATCTGCAGGTTAGGCGATGGGGTTACAGGGATAGGGTGGGGGGAACGGCCGAGTGAAACTGGGAAGAGTGTTCTTTCGAGAGATCGGTACAGACTCGATGGGCCGAATAGTCTCTTTCTGCGGATTCTATGGGACGCCATAGATTGAAGAAATACTATGAAAGTGTCAGTCAAAATATCCTGAAAATGATTCTAAGACATACAACATTTTTTTACTTTCAATGAAATTTAAAGCACAAATCAGATTTACGGTTTGCTTTTAGCTTCAGTCTAGTTTCAAATCTTGCAAATAAACTTGACTATGAGTTTTAACCTGAATAATATGCCCCCTAAGGGCTGGTTAGCCCAGCTGGTTGAGTTCATTCCCTGTACAAGCTGTGATAGTTATTCAAACCCCCCGCCTCCTCTTGTCTTGTTTTAATATTGTGGCATCATGGAGGCATGATTGACAACTCTTGGACAATGAGGGTGCTGAATGACGCGTGAGAGAGATGTGCTCTGATAGTATGGTCAAGCTAAAACATTCATCATTCGCCCTGCAGCATACTCTTCCCATTTCAGATAAGGGTGTACGTTTCAGAGCAGATACACGCGTCTGCTGACAGAAACTGCATTTCTTCACAAAACAAAATGGTAAAAATCAGTATTGAGCCCAGAGTGTATCAGTTTGATGTGCCAGGTCATGTCTGCTAGCTCTTGTTGGAAGCATAATTTGATTGGGGTATTGTTTAAGAAAATGATTACAGAACCTTGCAGGTTCCTCCTTCAGTGTAGCTGAAGGAACAAAAAATAATCAGATTCTAATATTTTTTATCATGTCTCAAAATTTGCCATCTACTTTGCTGATTTAAAAAAAAAATTTGCGACTTGTCAAACATTCATTAACACATAGTTAACTTTGTAAACAAGCGTACCTACCCGCTTGTCAAATGCGAAATAGTGTTACAATGATTAACTTTCCATTAGTAGCTCCCAGCCTCAGCAAAACTTTTCTGAGCTCCTCCAGAGACCCTTTCCTGCTCTCTCTGACGGGGAAAGGGAGAGCATGTCAGTTTTGTTTGCTGCTACATTACAGGCCATGAGGGGCTGCCTGGTTACAGTGAAAGAAACGGTGTGGGCAGAACAATTCTCGGCGAATTGAGGATAGGAGTCTAATTCTGATAAATGGTCGACCCCAATACATCCTACCTGTTATTATAACAGACATGCAGTATCTGTGCAGTAAATTAGTTAAACCCCATAAGGGTTTAGCAGTAGCTTATCTGGAAGTGAATAATTTGACTGGTAAGGGAGCAGTGTGCGTGACCAGTGTGAATGATTCGTTTCACATTAAACCAGCTTTAATTGACTCTTGTCTTCCTTCCTAAATTATATGAGCGTATATTGTCCCTCTGCTGCAAGAAAAGATTGTGGTTTCCAAATTCTGTTTTACCAACATGTATTGAGGAATGAATAAAATACCCCTTGAACAGAATATATGAATGAAGTAGTATATTTAATATCACTTTTTATTATTGGAGAAACCATGAGAATATATATTTCCAATATAGTCTATAATAGTAGCAAAATCTTAATATCTGTACAATATATATTATTGTGATATATAAAGAATAACTACAGTTTGTATAATGTGCAGTGATTGTATAATTTCTACATAATTGAGAATGGTCATTGCTACATATTGTGACTAAACTGTACATGTGTAATTTCAGTCTAATGCTCAGTGTCATTATTGGCTAATATATATTGCTTTAACGTGCAACTGCAGCTTCCCTCTGATACATCCCTTTGAATAATCGCAATCATATTTATTGAACACACATATTGCAGAGGCAATAATGCAATCTGCCCTCATTCCCTCTTTGCTCTTTTAGTCAAATGTTTTTTTTCTCATGTGCTTTATTTTCAAATTGCTCCGCCCTTCCCTCCATCCATCGTTGGTTCATCCCTCCCTCCATCCCTCATTGCTCCAAACATACCTTTTTTCTGTTTGATCATGGGATATGGGTGACTCAGGCTGGGCCAGCATTTATTCCCCATCCGTAATTGAACCCGAAGTTGGTGGTGACTGTCTTCTTGAACCGCCGCAGACCATGTGGTGTAGGTACACCCACAGTGCTATTAGGGAGGGAGTTCCAGGATTTTGACCCAGCGACAGTGAAGTAACGACTACATATTTTGAAGTTAGGATGGTGAGTGGCTTGGAGGGGAACCCCCAGGTGGTGGTATTCCCATGAGTCCGCAGTACTTGTCCCCTTAGGCGATAGAGGGTGGGGGTTTGTAAGGTGCTGTTGAAGAAGCCTTATGGGTTGCAGCAGTGAATCTTGTATATGGTACACACAGCTGCTGCTGTTCATCGCTGGTGGAGGGTTTGAATGTTTGTGGAAGGGGGAGCAATCAAGCGGGGCTGCTTTGTCCTGGATGTTGTTGAGTTTCTCGAGTGTTGTGGGAGCTGCACTCATCCAGGCAAGTGGAGAGTATTCATTACACTCCCGACTTGTGCCGCTCAGCCCATCGAGCCCATGCTAGCTCTCTGTTGAGTAATCCAGTCAGCCCCAGTCCCCAGCACTATTCCAGTAGCCCGATCAGTTTATTTCCTTCAAGTGTCGGTCCAATTTCTTTTTTAAATCATTCATTTCCAGTTTCACCTTGCTCCAAAAATCTGTGTCCCTCATCCTGACCCTTCAGTTAATGGGAACAACCTTCCTCTGTCTAAACTATCTAAATCTATTGTAGCCTTGCATACCTCTGTTCGATCACCTTCCAGTCTTCTTTCTTCCAAGAAGAATAACCCCAGCTTCTCAACATAACCTTATCGCTAAAATCACTCACCCCTGGAACTTTTCTGGGAGATGTCCACTGCACCCTCTCCGGGGCAGTCACATGCTCCCTAAAGAGTGACGATCAGAACTGAATGTAATACTCTAGTTGTCGCCTAAACTGAGAGTTATACAGGCTCAGCATAGTTTCCCTGCCATTTTGCACTCAATATTTCAATTTATCAAGCCCAAGATCCCAGAAACTTCTCTAACCACTCTCTCAATATGTCCCACCACCTTTAAAGATTGATATCATGGCGGGATTTTAACTAATGTCTCGAGAATATTAATCTGGGTTTTTGGAATTCTATTTAAGTAACATAGTACGATGTTACTTTCCCCTTGCTCCGGTGTGCTATGCTACTATCTGCTCAACTCACTATTTCTACTCAGCACAGTTCATCTTCTTTGGAACGTTTTTGAGTTCTACATAAAAACACTTTAAAAACAGAGGATCTACAAAAAGAGTGGGAAGGAATCCCGTGCTGGAATACACATTCATGGGCTCCAACTAGAGTAGTTTCGATGTATCTTTTCTTCTCTGGAATTTCAACAACACTTGCATTTCAATAGCGCCAATAACATGGCTAAGTGTCCCACACTACTCCATGGGAGTTGACGGTCGAAATTGGACATCGAGACACATCAGGAGATACTGGTACAGGGTATCAAAAATCTGGTCTAAGGAGCATCTTAAAGGAGCAGAGGAAGTGGCGAGATTTCAGGGGGGAATCCCAGAGCTTGGGGCCAAGGCGGCTGACCACATGGCCACCAAGGTTGGAAGGAAGGAAATTCAGGAAACCCAAGAGACCAGATTTGAAGGAGCATATTTATCACATCGTAGAGAGTTGTAGAACATTTCGGAGAAAGGGAGGGATGAGACCATGGAGGGATTTGAATAGAAGGATGGCAATTTTCAATGTGTGATGGAACAGGTGGCTTCGGAGTTAGGAATGGCCAATTTTTTGTATGAGGGCAATGAAGCCAATGCAATCTGTCACCAGCCTTTTCTGTCATTTTTGGGTTAACCTGCATAAAAGAGGTAAATTTGTCCTTTGCGATAAAAAAAAATATTTTCTTTGAAACATTCCAAAGTTTAAACACTTTATCCGAACATTTGTATTGGAAAATAATGTCTAACTTGAATATTGTCCTAGTCTTGGATGAACAAATCAGATTTGAGATTTACTTCAATTGTGAATCAGCAGCTGTTTAGAAGACAGGCCCCATGAAATGACTGTGCCTGGCCTTCCGATCTGGCTTATTTATTAATTTCCTTCCTGTGTGATTGACCCTTTAGTGCAGTGTTGGACAACCTGAGGCCCAGGGGCCACATGCGGGCCATCTGGGCCCTGAGAGCGGCCTCCACGAGACAGTTTGTTGATCGTCGCCCACACGCAGGGTCGTCACATTCAGCTGATTCACAGCCAAGCTTTTTCTTACCGGTTTGGCTAAAGGGGTCCACACACAAAGCGAGGGCGAGTGAGGTGTGTGTGTTGATTGCTCACACTGAGAGAGTCCTGCGCTCTCTCTGTGTCCAATCAGAGTGTAAATGTGTCTTTTGTTTCTACCATTTGAAGTTGATGGCAGTTACAATAATTCAGAAATGATGAAGCATTTTCTATAACACGCTCTGAAATATTGGGTGTGCATTAAATGCATTTAAGCTTTATTCCAGGGTCATGGAGAGTGAACAAGTCCCGATTTCAGGTTTGCAGCCCACTGAGAGAGAGGAGGGATGCCCGAGAGGCCAGCACTCCCCATTCAAGGTTTTTCATCACTGCTTTGGGGTATTTCATTGAAAGTTGTTTTGCAAAAACCAGGGAAAGTGCCCATAAGTTATTTTCACACCGCATTGTCATGGCAGTGAAACTTTTAGAAAATCCACGTCACGAAAGCTGAAAACTCCAAACTTTAAATCCTCAGATTAAGCAGCGGAAATAAGCACAAATATTGTTGGCCTGGCGATTTAATCAGCACCGATGACAGAGAGTCTGAATATAATCGAATTTCATGCTATGATATTAAAATCTCATGAATCACCATTTAGAATAATACTTGAAAGCATCTTTTGATTCATATAGAAAATGTTCTAGACTGGAGAATGTTCAGTGACTCCAATACATCTGCTAATTCTGGTTAATGATGATTACCTTTGTGAAGGACCAGGAAGTAGATTATTGCAGCTTTTATATCGTGGAGACACAGTAACTTTAAAAGCAGGGAAGGCCATTTGGTGCTCAAAACATTTACACATTGAAACTGGAATAGAAATAGAGGCCGAGGTTCCCAGGGCCTGTTGGCCACGGGAGCAAATCCTACCTTGGCCGCGAACTCTCACGAGAGGGTGGGATTTGCGGCGGCGAGATCTCAGTTTGATATCTTCCCCCGCCAGCGACATAATCAGGCTCGGGGAATGAACCTGATTACCACAAAACTGACTACTTTTCAATATTAATATAAGGCTTAATACCATTGTTTCCAGGACGATTGGATACAACTCCGCCACACAACCAGTGTGATGTCACGCTGGCAGGAGTCACTACTGGTTTCCTAAAATAGCAGTTGCAACGGCCACTCTGGGGGCATGGAACTGAGTATAGCCCCCGGGTGGTGAGGGGCATATGGCACCCAGTTCCAGTGAGCAGGGGGGGGCCGGGGGGGGGACGACGACACCAGGGACAGGGCCTGTAGTGCACCACATTGAAGATGGTTCTCATTATGTTGTGGGGGGTGGGGTGGTGAATGTATTACTGCTACCATTCACCATTGTATTACATTACATTACATTGTATTATGTTGGTGCCCTTGTGCACTCCGCCCCCTCGGGGGAGGTATATAGATCTGCTGCCTGTAAGCGGCACTCAGTACAGAGCAGTCGCAGGCACGCACCGATCTAGCTGATTAAAACCACTGTTAACTTCAACTCTTGGTCTCGTATGAATTGATGGTCGCATCAATTTAATCAGCTAAGATATCGCCTCAAACCTGATCGACTGGAACTCGACCCACAGGCATCTGAAGCAAAGGAATCTTTTTGCACTGGCTCCGCTGCTTTGAGGCCCACCTCGCCACCTCCTCCTCGCCCGCCGTCACAGAGGCACAGAAACTGAGTCTCCTCCACGCCCGGGTGAGCCATCGAGTCTCCGTATTTATCGAGGAAGCGACCACGTACGCAGACGCGGTCGCGATCCTGAAAAGACACTATGTGAGGCCAGTGAACGAAGTGTTCGCGCGGCATCTCCTCACCACTCGTCATCAATGCCCCGGGGAATCGCTGGAGGAATACCTACGCGACCTGAGGGTACTCGCTCGAAACTGCAATTACAAGGACGTCACGGCCTCGCAGCACATGGAACTCACCATCCGGGACACCTATGTGGCTGGAGTCTGGTCCAACGACGACAGACAGTGCCTGCTCAAAAAGGGCGCCCTCGACCTAGAAGAGACGGTAAAACTATCCACCTCCTTGGAGGTAGCTTTCAAGAGCCTCAATGCTTTCCCTCCGACCACGCGTTTCCCTCGTGGACACCCGACCAGAGGGTGTCCCAGGCCTGTGCCGCGCGGCTGCCCGCCCAACCCGGGGGCTGCCTGCCTAACCCAGGCCTGTGCCACGCGGCTGCCCGCCCAACCCGGGGGCTGCCTGCCTAACCCAGGCCTGTGCCGCCGCGCGGCTGCCCGCCCAACCCGGGGGCTGCCCGCCCAACCCGGGGGCTGCCCACCCAACCCGGGGGCTGCCCGCCCAACCCGGGGGCTGCCTGCCTAACCCAGGCCTGTGCCGCGCGACTGCCCGCCCAACCCGGGGCGCTGCCCTGCTTTTGCTGCGGCCAGAACCAGCACCCAGGCAGCGTTGCCCGGCTCGGAACGCGTCCTGTAGCGACTGCGGCAAGAAAGGACACTTTGCCAAAGTCTGCCTGGCCAGATCCTAAGCTGCTAAATCGCAGGCCCGGCTCACAGACTCACAGGCCCGCAGACCCCGCAGCGTGGCTACGTGCCTGCCGGTACCGCCCCTTTCGTACGCGTCATCAGCCCCGTGGGGGCTGCCATCTTTAACCCTACCCGACACGTGCGACTCATGGGGGCCGCCACCTTGGCTGCCATCTTCAACACCGCCCGACACGTGCGACTGACGGGGGCCGCCATCTTGGGACCACTTCGCTACCTCCCACCCCATCGGCTACCTGCAGCTCGGCGCTGTCACTCTCGACCATTCACGGCCCAAGCACCTCAGGAACTCGATGATGACCGTCCGGGTCAATGGGCACGAAACGCCCTGTCTGTTTGTCTCTGGGAGCACGGAGAGCTTCATACACCCAGACACGGTAAGGCGGTGCTCTCTCCAGATATCCCCCGCATCCCAAACAATCTCCCGTGCTTCCGGATCATATTCGGTGCAGATCCGGGGGTACTGTGTCGCGAACCTTGCGATACAGGGCGCCGAGTACGCCAATTTTAAACTGTATGTCCTTCCCCATCTCTGCGCTCCTCTCTTGTTGGGACTGGATTTCCAGTGCAACCTCAGGAGCCTGACCCTGAAGTTCGGCGGGCCCCAACCCCCTCTGACCGTATGTAGCCTCGTGACCCTTAAGGTCACCCCTCCCTCGCTCTTCGCGAATCTCACCGCCGACTGTAAACCCGTCGCCACCAGGAGCAGGCGGTACAATGCCCAGGACAGGACTTTTATCAAGTCGGAGGTCCAGCGGCTCCTGAGGGAGGGGATCATCGAGGCCAGTAATAGCCCCTGGAGAGCCCAAGTGGTGGTCGTCAGGACTGGGGAAAAGAACCGGATGGTTATAGACTACAGCCAGACCATAAACTGGTACACGCAACTCGATGCGTACCCCCTTCCCCGCATAGCGGACATGGTGAATCAGATTGCACATACCGGGTTTTCTCCACGGTAGATCTGAAGTCCGCATACCACCAGCTCCCAATCCGCCCGGAAGACCGCCACTACACAGCCTTTGAAGCAGACGGCCGCCTCTTCCACTTCCTCTGGGTCCCCTTCGGCGTTACAAACGGGGTCTCGGTCTTTCAAAGAACGATGGACCGAATGGTGGGCCAGTACGGGCTGCGGGCCACGTTTCCGTACTTGGATAACGTCACCATCTGCGGCCATGATCAGCAGGACCACAACGCTAACCTTCAGAAGTTCCTCCACACCGCCCAAGCCCTCAAACTCACCTACAAAAAGGAGAAATGCATTTTTCGCACAATCCGACTAGCCATCCTCGGCTATGTCGTGGAAAACGGAGTACTGGGGCCCGACCCCAACCACATGCGCCCCCTCCTGCACCTCCCCCTCCCCCACTGCCCCAAGGCCCTGAAAAGGTGCCTCGGATTCTTTTCATATTATGCCCAGTGGGTCCCCAACTATGCGGACAAAGACCACCCACTTATAAAAGCCACCATCTTCCCCCTGACGACTGAGGCCCACCTGGCCTTCAGCTGCATCAAGGCCTCCATTACCAAGGCCGCGATGCACGCGGTGGATGAGTCGATCCCCTTCCAGGTGGAGAGCGACGTGTCAGATGAGATTTCTAAATTCTTGGCAGTGCAGGGTCAGATTAGGACAAGTCAGCATGGATTTAGTAAGGGGAGGTCGTGCCTGACAAACCTGTTAGAGTTCTTTGAAGAGATAACAAATAGGTTAGACCAAGGAGAGCCAATGGATGTTATCTATCTTGACTTCCAAAAGGCCTTTGATAAGGTGCCTCACGGGAGACTGCTGAGTAAAATAAGGGCCCATGGTATTCGAGGCAAGGTACTAACATGGATTGACGATTGGCTGTCAGGCAGAAGGCAGAGAGTTGGGATAAAAGGTTCTTTTTCGGAATGGCAACCGGTGACGAGTGGTGTCCCGCAGGGTTCAGTGTTGGGGCCACAGCTGTTCTCTTTATATATTAACGATCTAGATGACGGTACTGGGGGCATTCTGGCTAAGTTTGCCGATGATACAAAGATAGGTGGAGGGGCAGGTAGTATGGAGGAGGTGGGGAGGCTGCAGAAAGATTTAGACAGTTTAGGAGAGTGGTCCAAGAAATGGCTGATGAAATTCAATGTGGGCAAGTGCGAGGTCTTGCACTTTGGAAAAAAGAATAGAGGCATGGACTATTTTCTAAACGGTGACAAAATTCATAATGCTGAAGTGCAAAGGGACTTGGGAGTCCTAGTCCAGGATTCTCTAAAGGTAAACTTGCAGGTTGAGGCCGTAATTAAGAAAGCAAATGCAATGTTGTCATTCATCTCAAGAGGCTTGGAATATAAAAGTAGGGATGTACTTCTGAAGCTTTATAAAGCATTAGTTAGGCCCCATTTAGAATACTGTGAGCAATTTTGGGCCCCACACCTCAGGAAGGGCATACTGGCACTGGAGCGGGTCCAGCGGAGATTCACACGGATGATCCCAGGAATGGTAGGCCTAACATCCGATGAACGTCTGAGGATCCTGGGATTATATTCATTGGAGTTTAGGAGGTTGAGGGGAGATCTAATAGAAACTTACAAGATAATGAATGGCTTAGATAGGGTGGATGTAGGGAAGTTGTTTCCATTAGCAGGGGAGACTAGGACCCGGGGGCACAGCCTTCGAATAAAAGGGAGTCACTTTAGAACAGAGATGAGGAGAAATTTCTTCAGCCAGAGAGTGGTGGGTCTGTGGAATTCATTGCCACAGAGGGCGGTGGAGGCCGGGATGTTGAGTGTCTTTAAGACAGAAGTTGATAAATTCTTGATTTCTCGAGGAATTAAGGGCTATGGAGAGAGAGCGGGTAAATGGAGTTGAAATCAGCCATGATTGAATGGTGGAGTGGACCCGATGGGCCGAATGACCTTACTTCCGCTCCTATGTCTTATGGTCTTATGTCGCCCTGGCCGCTACCCTTAACCTGGCAGGCAGGCCCGTGGCCTTTTTTTCCCGTACCCTTAACGCCTCCGAGATTCGACACTCCTCGGTCGATAAAGAAGCTCAAGGCATTGGAGGCACTACCTGGCTGGTAGGAGGTTCACCCTTGTCACCGACCAACAGTCGGTAGCCTTTATGTTCAACAACACACAGCGAGGCAAAATCAAGAATGATAAAATCTTGAGGTGGAGAATCAAACTCTCCACCTAGAAGTATGATATTGTGTATCATCCGGGGAAGCTCAACGAACCCCCAGATGCCCTGTCCCGCGGCACATGCGCCAGTGCACAAGATGACCGACTACGGGCCATCCACAATGACCTCTGTCACCCGGGGGTCACCCGGCTTTCCACTACATCAAGGCCCGCAACCTGCCCTACTCCACCGAGGAGGTCAGGGTCATGACTAGGGACTGCCAGATCTGCGCGGAGTGTAAGGCGCACTTCTATCGACCGGATAAGGCCCACCTGGTGGAGGCATCCCGCCCCTTTGAGCGCCTCAGCGTCGCTTTCAAAGGGCCCCTCCCCTCTACTGACCGCAACGTGTATTTTCTTAACGTCGTTGACGAGTACTCCCGCTTCCCCTTTGCCATCCCATGCCCCGACATGACCGCGGCCACTGTCATTAAGGCCCTGCACAGCATCTTCACCTTGTTCGGTTTCCCCACTTACGTCCACAGCGACCGGGGCTCTTCGTTTATGAGCGACGAACTGCGTCAGTACCTGCTCGGTAAGGGCATCGCCTCGAGCAGGACTACCAGTTACACCCCCCGGGGAAACGGGCGGGTGGAGAGGGAGAACGTGACGGTGTGGATGGCCGTCCTCCTGGCCCTACGGTCTAGAAGTCTCCCACTTTCCCGCTGGCAGGAGGTCCTCCCCGATGCCCTCCACACCATTCGGTCGCTCCTCTGCACAGCCACGAACGAGACCCCTCATGACTGCCTATTTATCTTCCCCAGGAAATCCACCTCCGGGGTCTCGCTTCCGTCCTGGCTGACAACACCGGGGCCCGTCCTGCTCCGAAAGCACGTGAAGAGCCATAAATCCGACCCCCTGGTCGAGAGGGTCCAGCTCCTTCACGCCTCAGTATGCCTACATGGCGCACCACAACGGCCGGCAAGATACAGTCTCCCGCCGGGATCTGGCACCCGCCGGTTCCCCTGAGACCATCACCTACCCCCCCACCCTACACTGAACACCACCCCCGCACCTACATGGCCTACACCCTCCCTCCCCCCATCGCCAATCTACAGTGATGAAGCTCCAGACGATACGCTCCCGGAGTCAACGAGCCCAACACCCATGCCCGCAGCGACGGGTTCAACACCCGTGCCCGCAGCAACAAGCCCAACACCCGTGCCCGCAGCGACGGGTTCAACACCCGTGCCCGCAGCAACGAGCCCATCACCCGTGCCCGCAGTGACGGGTTCAACACCCGTGCCCGCAGCAACGAGCCCAACACCCGTGCCCGCAGCGACGGGTTCAACACTCGTGCCCGCAGCAACGAGCCCAACACCCGTGCCCGCAGCGACAAGTTCAACACCCGTGTCCGCAGCGAAGCCGGAGCTCAGACGATCACAGCGAACGATCAAGGCGCCGGACAGACTCGATCTGTGAGCCCACTTCACCCACGCTGGACTTCAATTTTTTAACAGGGGGTGAATGTGATGAATGTATCACTGCTACCATTCACCATTGTATTGCATTACATTGTATTGTATTATGTTGATGCCCTTGTGGGCTCCGCCTGTGGCTCCGCCCCCTTGGGGAGGTATATAGATCTGCTGCCTGTAGGCGGCACTCAGTACAGAGCAGTCGCAGGCAGGCACAGCTCTAGCTGATTAAAACCACTGTTCACTTCAACTCTCCGTCTCGTGTGAATTGATGGTCGCATCAGGGGGGAAGCGTTTGAGGTGAGGGTAGTGCCTCCATGGAGGTGGGTGAGGGTGGACACTGAGAATGCAGGGGTGCCCCAATTCCAGTGCGGGTGGGTGGGGAGGACGACCCAATCGGTGAGTGTTGGGGGAGGGGCGGGGGGAGGTTGGCAGTCCAGGATGGTGATTCTCTTCCTGTCTGCCAGGTGTCCCGGTGTCCGGGGGGGGGGGGGAGGGGGGGGGGGGGGGGCGGGTTCTCTGAATCCCAGCTTTGCCGGCGAGTTTAGCAGCCCCCCCCCTCGGCAGCACTTTGGAATTGCAGCTGTGAAAGCTTTTCCTGCCTGATTCAACTCTCAGCAATTTGGGGAAAATCTCACCCAGAGTTGTTCAGTTTAACTATCTGGGTTGTTAAAAGGCAGAATGGCCACCATCTGGTTCTATTCAGCCTGTGATCATGGTCCTCCTTTATTTGATGTGAGTTGCCCTGTCTCGCACACTGCACGTCACTGAGGCCAAATCTCACCTTTGGAAATGCCTGCTTCATGGTTTCACTGAATCCGGGAAACATTTAACACTGGGGCGAATTTTACAGTTGAATTCAGCCTTGCTCCTGACTTATTTTAAGATTCTACACAGTGGACCTTATAGATGTCATAGAATTTACAGTGCAGAAGGAGGCCATTCGGCCCATAGAGTCTGCACCGGCTCTTGGAAAGAGCACCCTACCCAAGCCCACCCCTCCACCCTATCCCCACAACCCAGCAACCCCACCCAACACTAAGGGAAATTTTGGACACTAAGGGCAATTTATCACGGCCAATCCACCTAACCTGCACATCTTTGGACTATGGGAGGAAACCGGAGCACCCGGAGGAAACCCACGCAGACACGGGGAGGATGTGCAGACTCCGCACAGACAGTGACCCAAGCCGGAATCGAACCTGGGACCCTGGAGCTGTGAAGCAATTGTGCTATCCACAATGCTACCGTGCTGCCCTTGTTTTAAGATTCTTTCATGTAGACAGAAATACAATTGCAGAAGGATTTCACCAGCAATCCAGAGCATCGAATTCAAATGTCCAGTCTTGCTAATGCATGAGCCTCTCGCTAATCCATGTGTAGTATTTTTGACAATGCTAAATTATTATTAACAGCCATAATGGCCGGGATTCTCCTTTCTGGGCACGAAGTCCCCGCGCCGGCGGTAAAACCGGCGCCAACCACTCCGGCGTCAACAGCCCCCGAAAGTGCGGAATTCTCCACATTTTCGGGGGCTAGGTGGATGCCGGAGGGGTTGGCGCCGCTCCAGCCGGCGGCGAAGGGACAGCACGAGTTCGCGCATGCAGAGAACGGGCGCCATGATTCCGTGCTTGCACAGACCGGCCGGCGTGTTTTCGCGCATGCGCGGGGGGTTCTTTTCCCCGCGCCGGCCCCTGGGCAAAATGGCAGAGCCCGACAGTGGCCCAGCGCGGAAGGAAGAAGTGCCCCCCTGGAACAAGCCCGTACGCAGATCGGTGGGCCCCGATCGCAGGCCAGGCCACCGTGGGGGCCCTGCCTCCCCCCCGGTCGGATCCCCCTGACCCCCCCCCCCCGGTCAGATCCCCCTGCCCCCCCCCCCCCCCCCGGGCCGGCTCGCACTGCCCCCCCCCCCCCCCCCCCCCGGGGTCGGATCCCCCTGCCCCCCCCCCCCGGGGTCGGATCCCACTGCCTCCCCCCCCCCCCCCCCCCCCCCCCCGCCCCCCAGGACCGCCCACGCGTACTCACTTGCCAGGTCCCGCCGGTGCGTGAGTTGAGTGATTCACACCGACAGGACTGGCCAATAATGGACGGCCGCTCGACCCATCGGGACCCGGAGAATCGCCAGGGGGGCCGCTGCCAACGGCCCCCGCCTGCCCAAAAAACGCCGCCGGAGAATTACCGCAGCTGGCGGCGGGGCGGGATTCGCGACGCCCCCCCCCCCGGGGATTCTCCGACCAGCCCTATAGATACTACGAGAGCGGGTCAGAGACTGCGAATTCTGCGGTGAGTAACTCACCTCCTGACCCCCGAAGCCTGTCCACCATCGACAAGGCACAAGTCAGGAGTGTAATGGAATACTCCCCACTCGCCTGGATGAGCGCAGCTCCAACAACACTCAAGAAGCTCAACATCATCCAGGACAAAGCAGCTGCCTGGTTGGTACCCCATTCACTACTTTAATCAATCACTTCCTCCACTATCTAACGCACAGGGGCAGCCATGTGAACCATCTACAAGGTTCACTGCAGAAATTCCCCAAGGCTCCTTTCACATACAATCTAGAAGGTCGAGGCAGCAGTTCCATGGGAACACCACCCCCAGTCAGTTTCCCTCCCAATCACGCACCATCCTTGCAAATATTTCACCGTTTCCATCACTATTACTGGTTCCAAGTCCTGGAACTCCCTTCCTAACAGCACTGTGGGTGTACCTACACCGCATGGACTGTAGCGGTTCAAAAAGGCAGCTTGCCACCACCTTCTCAAGGGCAATTAGGGATGGGCAATAAACAGTGGTCGAGCCAGCAACACCCACACCCATGAAAGATTTTAAAAACCTAACCTAAATAACTCAACCTCACCACCCTGCTCCTGAAAGTTTGGACTTGTCAAACTGACTTGATTGCAATTATCATCTAAACATTAAAAAAATGGAATTAATGAACCTATGGTTATCAAGGTGGCCAATGTACAAAAGAGTTGGTCGTCCTTTTGCACGCTCCATTAGCATCAATCATTCCCAGAATGTGCACTGGTAGGCACAGAGTAAAGCTCCCACTAGTCCGTCGCTGGAGTTTGGAAGAATGCTTCCCGCTGAGCTGGTGTGACATTTCCATCTCTTACACCAGCCATGTATTGTGGTCCCTTGGAGTGAAATTTCTAACTTTGTATAATCTGTGCTTAATTGTAGGAAGTTTTAAAATGTGGTCTTGTGAAATGAAATTAAATGAAAATCGCTTATTGTCACAAGTAGGCTTCAAATGAAGTTACTGTGAAAAGCCCCTAGTCGCCACATTCCGGCGCCTGTTCGGGGAGGCTGGTACGGGAATCGAACTGTGCTGCTGGCCTGCCTTGGTCTGCTTTCAAAGCCAGCGATTTAGTCCTGTGCTAAACCAGCCCCTCAGCTTGAAACTCAACTGAACTTTGGCACTGTGTTTGTGGGGAGTGGGGGAAAGAAGGTGGTTAGTTCCACTTGATGAGTACGGCATGGACTTTCGAGGGAAAATATGTGAAAGCTATTTCATTGGAGAGAAGACTTTGATCTCCGTCTGGGCTTGATTCAAACGCAGATTGTGGTGTTTCTATAATCTGTACCAACCAGTCCCAAACTCGAGGTTTGCTAAATCAGTCTGACGTTCTATCATTTAATTTAAATTTTTTGGAAGTTTTCTGCCTATTTTCAGTGGCTGGTATTACAAGTGGGTAAATAAATAAGGCTTTTTGATCTTGAACAACTACATGAAAATATGATCGAGCGATTCTTCTTAGCAAGGGAGGGGAGGAAGATGATTTACACTGACTTTATCGCTTCAGTGTTTAAAACGAAATGTCAGAAAAATGTTTTTTTTTAAAGTTGCAGATCCTGTTCCGCTTTTGTTTCATCCTTGAATTAATCCATCTCAAGTGACTCGTTAAAATTACATCAACTGCCTTCCCCCCGTTCATCCTGTAGTCAGGAGCCCAATTGTGAAACTAGCAAGGAGCTTGGTGATTTTACAAATGGGAGTCAATTCTTTATCTGACGCACTTTTTGGGAAAACACCTGCTCAGATTCTGAATTTTAGATGAAGAAAAAAAATCAATCGATTTTGAATGTTCCCTTCTGTTTCTGGGCTTAGGGGGGTGGGATTATCACATCATGTTACAGAAAAGAGGTTGGTCTTCGAGCCCTTAGCCAAGTGGACCAAGATCGAGGCAAAATTAACTTCTAAAATTACTTTACAGATTTTCCCCATATTGCACAGGCCATGTCCCCTGGGGAGAAACTTTGCTTTCCCCTAATAACTAAGGGAGGGGGGGCCTGCTTTGTTTCCTCGCGTGTATTAACTTGATAACAGTGCCCATTTATCAGGTGTAATATTACTGAATATGAAAGCACTAGTTTCCTGGTTTGTTATGTGACTGAAGAC